>NC_134786.1:45095081-45097581 GCF_046742065.1 Oratosquilla oratoria
ATATACTGGAGGAAAATTATTTTCCTTCAGCATATCAAATGACATTCTATGTAAATTGTTGAGAAAACAACATAGTTTGTCATAGAAATTTCACAGAGGAAAAAGTTCTGGAGGTGGACGGTACCGCCGATTAATTGTAGGTTGGAGGAAAACTAGCCCAGTATGATAGCGCCTTCAGTCCAACAACAACAGCGCGTCGACCGCGGGCCGGACTTGAAATTTGAAATTCGAAATTTAACGGTCGTTTGGACTTCCATTTGAGGCGAGAGGACAAAAGACACCGACTAATAACTGTCTACAATTCCTCCCCCACCCCTGAGGCAATATTCATCCCTCAAAGTGGCGGAGTTGAGGGGATGAGGGGAGAGAGGGTGAAGGGGAGAGGGAGGAAAGGGGATATAGGGGCGAGGGGGTGAGGAGGCTGAAGGGGGAGGATGTGAGGGGGTGAGTGGAGGGGAAGGGGTGAGAGGGATGAAGAATGAGGGGGTGAAGGGGAGATGGAGTGAATGGGAGAGGGAGTGAAAGGGTAGAAGGAGTGAGGGGGAGAGGGAGTAAAGGGGTAAGGGGGCGAAGGAGTGAGGAAGCTGAAGGGGAGGATGTGAAGGAGTAAGTGGAGGGGGAGGGGGGAAGGGGGTGAAGGGGAAAGGGAGTGAAGGGGTAAGGGGAGAGGAGGGTAATGGGGTGAGGTGATGAAAGGGGTTGAATGGGAGGGAGTGAAGGGGTGAATGGAGGGGAGGGGGTGAGGAGGGGTGAAGTGGTATTTCTGTGTATCTAATGTTAAGTGCTGCCATGTGATCTTATTCACCTGAGAGAGAACTCAGAAGCTTGGAGACTCAAAGAACCACAAAGACAAAGTTAAACTCTTTCCATTGTTTTGTCTGTACATAAGCTCAGTCTGGATTCCATTGGTTGATATATGCAATATAAATAAATATATATAACAACAGTAGTGGAATCACCATCACCTCCATCACTTCCATTGCCATTACCATTACCATCAACACCATTACCATTACCGCCATTACCATTACCATCATCACAATCATCACCACTACTACCATCGCTATCACCAATATTGTCGACAATGATCATACAGTTTATAACTAATAGAATTTAATTTAACAAGAATGAAAAAAAAAATCCTTGTATATATATCTATAGATATGCATATACATATATGTATACATATATATATATATATATTTATATACATATAAACATATATATGTATATATATATACATATATATATTTATACATATGTATATATATATATTTATACATATATATATATATATATATATATTTTAGTTTAAGAAACATCTGAGTCGACTCAATTTATCTTCCGTATCTTCGACTAGAATATCTTCCATTGCTTACATTCGATCAGCTGATTGCATGTAAACAAACCCAGACCAAACTGTTCCTTCCACCCCATAAGTTACCCTTCATTCCAAAATTGGAAATCCAGGAACAGACAAATCCTCCATTTCCTCACTCTCACTCGCTTGCTCCTCTTCCGCTCCCCTCCTCTCCTCCCTCCTCCCTCTCCCACCCACCCTTGGCTTCTTGAACTTTATGAGGGCGATTCTTGCGTTAGAGGTACGCAGAAATTCTCTGTCACTTTGTCTGCAGTACGAGATAACAAGTCTATAAAACCTTTACGTTCCTACGGAACATTAGTCACGTATCTAGCCCGGAACGAAAACGGGAATAGGAACAGGAACAGAGACTGAGAAGAGGGCAACCACACAGAAAATGGGTCGTCCCGATCTCGTCCACCAGATCGACCCTTTCGTCAGAATCATCCTCAGGAACCCTTTCGCCACGAAATCTCGCTTTACAAATTTTATTTTACATGACGCCAGACAATTTTATTCTCCTGAGTTGAAAGAACACTCACAGAGGCCTCTCCAAAAGACGCGAACGTAATTGGAAAATTCCTTTTGGCACTGTGAGCGAGTTAAGACGGAGGCGGGTCTTTGGCGATCTGAAGAAGGCGCAGAAGACGCGAGCCAGAGGTTCTCCGAAATCGTAACTTCGGAAGCACATTTATTTTCTTCGTCGACGTAATTTTACCTGAGAATATTTTCATTGCGTGGAAAGTCTCCGGGAGGAGTTGTAGATCAAGGAGAGAGCACGGAGGGAGCAGAGGATAGAAAGACATTGGAGTACAGGAAAGGAAGGAGAATGGAAGCAGGAAAGGAAGAAACATTGGGAATAGATGGAAGGAGGGAGACTGGAAGGGGGAAAAGGAGGAAGGAAGGAGAGACTTTGCGAGTAGGTGGAAGGAGTTGTAGATCAAGGAGAGAGCACGGAGGGAGCAGAGGATAGAAAGACATTGGCGTACAGGAAAGGAAGGAGAATGGAAGCAGGAAAGGAAGAAACATTGGGAATAGATGGAAGGAGGGAGACTGGAAGGGGGAAAAGGAGGAAGGAAGGAGAGACTTTGCGAGTAGGTGGAAGGAAGGAAATGGGAAGGTGTAAAAGAAGGATAGATT
>NC_134786.1:45107581-45137581 GCF_046742065.1 Oratosquilla oratoria
GACTACATTCTGCACCAGTATCTACATTGACAGAAAGAGGCGTATCCCTAGTAAGAAATTGGAAGGTAAGTAATTGAGAAGACTCAACAGCCACAAAGGAAATCATTTGAGACCGAACATTACTGGTCAAATCTTTGGGGTATGAAACAAGCGCTGGGGAAAATGGGATTGACGAGGCTGTTGAGAAGTCTCATCCCTAAGTTTCAAAACCTTGAAACATTGATCAGTCGAGTGTTTACAATGACCATGGATATGGCAATAACTGAGTCTACCTTGAGGTTCTACTCTAGAAAGGTCATGCGACATATTAGAAGAAACAGTGGGTACACTCCTGCGAACAGGGGACTGTCTTGACTTGTGTACCTGGCGCCTACGGCGGTAACAAAATTCGCTTGAATGACCAGACCTGTTACAAAAGGTACATGTAAGGAGAGGGGGGTAATTGTAGATTGAGGGGAACAATGAGTAGGAACTGTAGACTGAGAGGGCTGAGGAGAACAAGGGACATGAGCATGTTGATGAGCATTGCTAATACACAAAGAACTAGAAGATACTTCCCCTAGTTTACAGGAAAGTCTTGTCGCAAAAGACAACAGAGTCTCATCAGTCTTATACTGTAGGGAAGATGCAGCTCTTCTCTCAAAAGGCACCAGAAAAAGGATGTACATCAAACATTCTAAAATAAGGCGAAACCTATCTAGAGTGATAGTACCATTATCCACCCAGTCTGAGGGGGATAAGGAATCTAAAGCATCAACAACAATCATACTGGCCTGAGCTTGTGCACGCCTATAGTCAAGCGTACCCAGTCGGGATACGAGGGTATCAGCCAGCGTGAAACACCACCGGAAAGAATTGCCACCAGGGGCATCTGAAAATATTTTAATGAAATTAGATTTGAAGATGTCATAATTATAATCCAAAGACTTTGGATCTAGGCACGACGCTGACAGCAACTCAGAAGCCAGAGAATGTGGCACAATCTGGGACCTCACAAAGGAGATCTTTTCAGGCCCAGTCGAAACATTGGAGTTCACTATGGCATCCTCGCATTGGCGAAGAAAATCTATTGCCTTATAATGGGGATCTAGGCCTGAAAATTTAATAACAGAGGGTTCTTGATGGAGCAATGTAAGGTGCTTCGCCATTGTTTCAGATGGTATTTGGGGACTTATGAAAGATGGTACTTTAGGCTTAGACATAGCAGAAGGAGGGCAAAGGAACACTCCACTACGTAATAACATTTACAAGAACAACAAAAAAATTTACACAATTAACATTATTACAATCACTTTACAAAACACAAGCCAATTTATAGGAAAATGAATCCACCTAGGCTGACGGTCGTAAACAATGTAAACACTGGAAATATATATATATATATATATATATATATATATATATATATATATATATATATATATATATATATATATATATATATATATATATAAAAAATAATATCAGTTTTCTTTCAAACATAGAAAACGCGACCGTCAATAAAATGATGTCACTGCGAAAACAAACATGGGCGACCAGGGCGGACGGCTAAGGGATATGAAATATGTATATATTATATATATGGGTGACAATATTGCAAAATGATAGTACAGAAATGCGTATTACAGGAAAATACGCACAAAATATTGGTCAACCGTGCACAATACCCAGACGGAGGCGAAGTGATTTCGTGATCCGTAGGCCGAATCTTCACGCAGGCCGAATTTTCAAGCAGGCTGGCCTGCACACTAATCTGTCCACATCCAGTCTCCACGGTGAACCACCGAAATATGGTAAGAAGATGCAAGGGGGCCACAAATGCTGAAGATGATGATGGAAAAAAAAAAAAAAAAAAAGGAGTGTTGAACTAAGAACACGAAGAATCACAAGCAGGCCGTTTGCAAAAAAAAAAAAAAAAAAAAAAAAAAAAAACGTGACGACTGTCAGCAATACACAGTAATTAGTTCCTTCTCAAAACTGGTCGTGAGGACCATTACTTACTAAAAGTTATTGTATCTGTAACCTAAAACGAGAAGGAAGAAGAGACAGAGGGCACACGTAAAAAGTTGTTTGTTGGGCGGCCGGCCACGAGTTGTTCTGAGTATGCTAAACTCACTTTTGAGAGCACTTGTTGACTGTTCACGCTGCACTAACAAGTTCACACAATAAAAATATCTTAAACCACTGCCACCAAAATGTTAGGGTGGCTGAATAAAAAAAAATATTAAATGATTTAAGAAATTTTTATAAAGCACAGACAGCGTGTGTACCCTTTGGAAACAATAACTAGACTGGCGTCCCCTGAGGCACGCCACCAATTCGCGGTAAGACACACAAAAAAAAAAAAAACCGAACGCATGGTTCGCTTACAAAAATGCACAACAATTACAATACATATATTTTGATCAATAAAAACAACGGGAAAATATACATAAGATTACCAGAAGGGTTACCATTACATGTGTGTGTGTGTGTGTGTGTGTGTGTGTGTGTGTGTGTGTGTGTGTGTGTGTGTGTGTGTGTGTGTGTGTGTGTGTGTGTGTGTGTGTGTGTGTGTGTGTGTGTGTGTGTGTGTGTGTGTGTGTGTGTGTGTGTGTGTGTGTGTGTGTGTGTGTGTGTGTGTGTGTGTGTGTGTGTGTTTGTGTGTGTGTATGTGTGTGTGAGATAACCGTACCATAGAAATGCTTGAATGTTTTTTTCTTTAAAAATATAATGAAATAGAAACTATAGAGAATGAACGATACCCGCTTTCAAGGGTACCTTTTTAGCCCGACGACATTCGTATTTGGTGTTAAAAAAAAAAAAAAAAAAAAAAATTGAATCCAAAGACTTGAAAAACGAATAAACAAATAAATAGATAAATTGGAAAATATTTTCAGTCAGACAAAAGACGAGAAGGGGACCTCTAATATCAAGCTCTGGGTGTTCTCAAAAGATAAGTGAAAGGAGAATAATTGTGCCTATGCAGGTTGGAAAGGCAACCATTTTAAATATTCTGACATTCATATTTACTTTCGTGAAGCTTACGGAAATCGGAGTTCATGCATTCTGTATATTTTTGTTTTCATATGCGTTGTGTAACTTTGTCAAGCATCGTGATATTAAGATTTTAGGTGAAATTTGCTAATGTTGTGTACAAATGGTTCATCGCATTACGCTCTGCCTAGAGGCAAATTCGTTCAAATCTTGTAATCTATGTATTGAGACAAACTTGCCATGATTATTGGATTGTATTTTATTTTTTCTCTGATTATATCTATGTATGTATTAATCTAATTATTCATCCATCCATTTTCATTTATTTATCTTTATTTGTTTCTTTATATATTTTCTATTTATTTCTAGTTATCTGATTATTTATCTACCTATTTATCCAATTATGTATCTATTTGCTTATCTATTTATTTATCAATTATTATTATTATTATTATTATTATTATTATTATTATTATTATTATTATTATTATTATTATTATTATTATTATTATTATTATTATTATTATTATTATTATTATTATTATTATTATTATTATTATTATTATTATTATTATTATTATTATCATTATTATCATTATTATTATTATTACTATTACTTTTATTATTATTATTATTATAATTATAATTATTATTATTATTATTATTATTATTATTATTATTATTATTATTATTATTATTATTATTATTATTATTATCATTATCATTATTATCGTTATTATCATTATCGTTATTATTATTATTATTATTATTATTATTATTATTATTATTATTATTATTATTATTATTATTATTATTATTATTATTATTATTATTATTATTATTATTATTATTATTATTATTATTATTATTATTATTATTATTATTATTATTATCATTATCATTATCATTATTATTATTATTATTATTATTATTATTATTATTATTATTATTATTATTATTATTATTATTATTATTATTATTATTATTATTATTATTATTATTATTATTATTATTATTATTATTATTATTATTATTATTATTATTATCATTATCATTATCATTATCATTATTATTATTATTATTATCATTATTATTATTATTATCATTATCATTATCATTATTATTATTATTATTATTATTATTATTATTATTATTATTATTATTATTATTATTATTATTATTATTATTATTATTATTATTGTTGTTGTTGTTGTTGTTGTTGTTGTTGTTGTTGTTGTTGTTGTTGTTGTTGTTGTTATCATTATAATTGTTATTAGTATTATAATTATAATTATAATTATCATTATTATCATTATTATTATTATTATTATTATTATTATTATTATTATTATTATTATTATTATTATTATTATTATTATTATCATTATTATTATTATTATTATCATCATCATTATCATTATCATCATCATCATCATCATCATCATCATCATCATCATCATCATCATCATCATCATCATCATCATCATCATCATCATCATCATCATTATTATTATTATTATTATTATATATATATATACATATATATATATGTATACATATATGTATATATATATATATATATGTATTTTTTTTTTTGGAAAGGGTATTTGATCAGTAAACTTCCTCTTCTTTGGGGGTGGGGATTTATTGGGGGGGGGGATGAGCGATTTTTTTTTTTTTTTTTTTTTTGAGGGGGAGGAGGAAAGTGTGAATCCACCTAAATCACCAACCGAATTATTCCCCAGCTTGTTTCTCCATGTATTTCATTGCACAACAAAGAAACTGTTGGCCCTCGCCGATGGCACCCCGGCAACCCTTCCGGTGCCATTAATCATGACCTCACCAAGAACAAAGAATCGGCCACGGATCCCCTACGCCAAGTTAATGAAAACTCTCCGAGGCGTTTCATACTGATAAATGACCAATTTCAGCTCCATGCCGCACTGTCTAGATCGTGTTGTAGCCTACGGCAGGCACCTCCTGGGCATACAAGACCTTCGGCAGAAGCTTCTGGGAGCTACTGGAGCCCCAAGAACTTTGTGGAAGCCTTCGGGTGATGGAGAGGTCTTCGTGTTAGCTGTGGGTTCACCGATGTCATTAATCTGGCTTAATGCAGCTCTGGTGACTGATTGTGTGGGATTGGGTGAGAGTGTTGAGGGGATGGGGTGGGGTGGGCGGGGGTTAGCCAGCTTAAGGTGTGATGGAGGAAAATGGGGGATTAAGTGTTGGGGTGAGGAGTTGGAGGGATCCGTCGGTCAGTCACTGTTCACTGTTCACTGTTCACTTCATTACCCTATGTTCACTATGTTCACTATGCTCCTAATATTAACGATATTCACTATGTTTACTGCGCTCACTATTCTTACTATGCTCATTACGCTCACTATACACACTATGTTTACTATATTCACTATGTTCATTTGGCCTGACTTACCGTCGAGTCAGTCACTTGACGAAGAGGCCAATGAGACATTTGGCTAATATGCTGGTTGGACAGGTCAATCAGTCTAACTAGTTAAGAAGAGAGAAAATAGATTTGTGTTTTTCGACAAGCAGGTCGGTTGGTTGGTCGATAAGTAGGGCGGTAGGTCGAGAGATACAGTATGTAGGCAGGCAGGTATGTAGGTAGGTAGGTAGGTAGGTAAGTAAGTAGGCAGGTAGGTAAGTAGGTAGGTAGGTAGGTAGGTAGGTAAGTAAGTAGGCAGGTAGGTAAGTAGGTAGGTGGATCATTCAGTCAGTCAGTCAGTCAGTCAGTCAGTCAGTCAGTCAGTCAGTCAGTCAGACAGTCAGTCAGTCAGTCAGTTAGTCAGTCAGTTAGTCAGTCGGTCGGTCGGTCGGTCGATCAGCCGGTCATTCATTCATTCATTCATTCATTCATTCATTCATTCATTCATTCATTCATTCATTCAGTCAGTCAGTCAGTCAGTCAGTCAGTCAGTCAGTCGGTCAGTCAGTTGGTCAGTCAGTCGGTCGGTCAGTCAGTCGGTCGGTCGGTCAGTCAGTCAGTCAGTCAGTCAGTCAGTCAGTCAGTCAGTCAGTCAGTCAGTCAGTCAGTCAGTCAGTCAGTCAGTCAGTCAGTCAGTCAGTCAGTCAGTCAGTCAGTCAGTCAGTCAGTCAGTTGGTCGGTCGATCGGTCGGTCGATCAACCGGTCAGTCAATCATTCAGTCAATCATTCAGTCAGTCTGTCGTTAGTAGGTTAGTGTTGCCCGCAGGTCGTCTGTCAATCTGTAGGTCAATGCTTGTTGATTTGTAGGCCAGCCTATCTACCAGTTATTAGGTGAGTCAGTCGATCATTCAGCCGGTCAGTTAGTCGGGGTCAGTGAGCTGGTCACTCAGTCAGCCAGTCTCTCGTTAGTAGGTCAGTCAGTGTCGTCCGCGGGTCAGTCCGTCTGTCAGTCTGTAGGTCAGTGTTTGTTGGTTTGTAGGTCACTCTGTTTACCATTTATTAGGTCAGCCAGTCTGTTGGCCTGTAGATCAGGGCATCTCGGTCAGTAGGTCAGTCTATTGGAGGAGGGAATGCTAGAGAGCGAAAGTTAGAGAGCAAAAGTTTATGAGCGAGAGGTAAAGAGAGCAGGAGCAAGAGAACAAGAGCTAAAGAGGAGAAGAGCTAAAGAGAGCAAACATGAGAGAGCAAGAGCTATAGAGAAAGTGAGATCTAGAAAAAAATTGTAGAGAGCGAGAACGAGAGAGAGCTAGCAAGAACAAGAGAGAACGAGCGGGAACGAGAGAAAGCGAGAACGAGAGAGAGTGAGTAAACTAGAGAGAGCGAGAACGAGAGAGAGAGGGAACGAGAGAGAGCGAGCGGGAACAAGAGAAAGCGAGCGAGAACGAGAGAACGACTGAACGAAAACGAGAGCGACAGAGCAAGAACGAGAATGAAAGATCAAGGGTCCAAGAGTAAGAGATCAAGAGCGAGAGCGCAAGAGAGAGAGGGCAAGACCAAGGGATCAAGAGCAAAGAAGCGAGAGAGCGGCGTAGAAAGCGTTCTTAACAGGCCCTTCTTACGCACACCGGCTCTTCCTCTTCAGCCGAAATGCAGAAGCCGCATTAGAGACCCTTTCCGCAGTTCTTCGACGTTTCTGATCTCTTACAGCGCCGCAGCGTCTAGCTCCCGATACCCCAAGCGGCAGATGATTCTAATCCCAAGTAACGGCACCCCACCCTGCATGGGATCCCGGGCGACGGAGACCCCTCTCCTGCCGACCCATTACCTGAAGAAAATCCTCTGGAATTCACGTGAATGAAATCTGCAAAGTGGGCCGCTTTATTGGAGAGCCTAACGAGACGAAATTTCGAGCCATTCCCAGCTGCTGGGTTGGCACTATTAGCCAGACCAGAGTGCCAGTGCCTAATATATCCTTCCTGGGAAGTCTTCCCAACTTCATTGGATCCAGTTACGTCCCAGTCTTATCCCTTTCTGTCGGCGGGTCTTCCCAATAAGAACTTGGCATACAATTTTGGGGCTTTTCCGTGTCCGTAATAGAACCTTAGATCAATCCTTTAAGCCATTTGGTCTCAGCATGGGGGCCTAAGGTCTTTCGGGGTGGGGTGTGTGTCGGGGGTGTCTTCTAGAGGGATGTCTCCTTGGGGCGGGTGTCTCTTGGGAGGGGGATAGGCGTCTCCAACAGGGGGGGAGGATGTCTTCAGGAGGAATAGGTCCCCACTAGGGGGAGGTCTTCAATTGAGGGGGTTTATCCAGTAAGGGGAGGTTCTTCAGTGAGGGAGGTCTCCAATGGGTGAGTCTCCACTAGGGAGATTTCTCCAGTGCGGGGGGGGGGGTCTCCAGTGTGTGGGATCTACACTGGGGGTGGTAGGTCTCCATTGGGAAGGAAGTCTCCAGTCGGGGGGGGGGAGTCTTGAGTGGGAATGAGGTCTCCAGTGGGGGTGAGGTCTCCAGTGCGGGTGAGGTCTCCAGTAAGGGGGAAGTCTCCTGTGTGGAGGTCTCCAGTTGGGGGAGGGATCTCTAGGGAGGGAGATCTCTAGTGGAGGGAAGATCTCTAGTGGGAGGAGTCTCCAGTGTGTGTGTGGGGGTGGTCCACTTCCTTATTCTCTCTTTCCACTCTCTACTTCCTCCACATCCTCCTCCTCCTGCTTTTCCCTCTTGGTCTTCTCTCGCTCCTTATTTTCCTTCAACTTATTCATCAGCTGTTCTACTTCACCATTTCAACTTTCTACTCACCACCTCTTCCCATTCCTCTTCTTCACACACCTTTTTCCTTCTCTCTCATCAAAAAGGTTAATAACTTTTCTCGTTCCTTACTTCCCTCAAGCCTTTCAGCCTTTTATTTTGCCACTTCTCTTCTTCCTTCTTTCTCCTTTCCAATCCCTGCCTCCTCCACATCCCACTTCTTCTCAGATTTTCCTTTCCTCACAAAAAAGGATAAGCACTCTTCCACATCCTTATTTACCGCCAAGTCTTTCATTCTGCCACTGCTCTTCTTCCCCAATCCCTTTACCTCATCCCACTTCTTCCCACCTCTCTCTCTCTCTCTCTCTCTCTCTCTCTCTCTCTCTCTCTCTCTCTCTCTCTCTCTCTCTCTCTCTCTCGCTCGCTCGCTGTCGCTCTTTCAGGGAAGGGGTAAGCAAACAGTTGTTTCAAACGGATTTCTTACGGTACTCCTGGTGTAGGTAATTTCCTCCCGAGGCGTCGCCGCCACCCGTCTTGCACCAACTCTCCCTCACCGGCACGAGGCGGGGCGGCTGAAGAACTTCCTCTCCCACACAAGACTTGTCGCTCGAACTTATACAGCCACATCCTCCCTCTTTCCTTTCCTTCTTCTCTCTTTCCTTTCCTTATTTCTTTCCTTTCCTTCTTCATTTTCCCTTCCCTTTCCTTTCCTTTCCTTCTTTTCCTTCCCTTCACTTTCCTTTCCTTTCCTTAATCTCTTTCCTTTCTTTCTTCTCTCTTTCCTTCCCTTCTCTTTCCTTTCCTTTTCTTATTCTATTTCCTTTCCTTTTTCTTTCTTTCCTATCCCTTTCTCATTCCTTTCCTTCTTCTCTTTCCTTTCCTTCTTCTCTTCCCTTTCCTTCTTCTCTTCCC
Organism: Oratosquilla oratoria; assembly: GCF_046742065.1. NCBI lineage: Eukaryota > Metazoa > Arthropoda > Malacostraca > Stomatopoda > Squillidae > Oratosquilla > Oratosquilla oratoria. The sequence goes on from NC_134786.1 coordinate 45,116,599, forward strand.
TTTCCTTCTCTTTCCTCTCCTTTTCTTTCATTTCCTTCTTCTTTCTTTCCTTTTCTTCCTCTCTTTCCTTTCATTTCCTTCACTTTCCCTTCTTTCTTCTATCTTTCCTCTCCTTCTCTTTCCTTTCTTTCCTTCTTTTCCCTTCCCTTCCCTCATTCCTTCTTTCTCTTTCCTTTCCTTTCCTTTCTTTCCGTCCTCTACCTCCAGGGACCTGCCTATCTCACAGGATCATAGCTAGAAAACCATTGTTGGTTCCTCTCTAGTATGGAACAGTGGATGAAAGACGACTGCATGAAGTGTGCAGATGAACAGTATTCATAGTGGCTAGATGGATGAACACTTTGAACACACACACACACACACACACACACACACACACACACACACACACACACACACACACACACACACACACACACACACACACACACACACACACACACACACACACACACACACACACACACACACACACACACACACACACACACACACACACACACACACACACACACACACACACACACACACACACACACACATTTTGTGTTTCCTGTATTCATCGTCTTTTGTATCTACAGTATTATTTATGTGTATCTTTTATGCTTTATGTTTGTTTATCTTGAGTTAAGTCTTTAAACCTCATGTTTGACCGCAGTGTCTTATCACATTCAAATACAGAGACTTTGAAACTAACCTTTTGTACAAAAATTAACTTCATCTCCTCCTTCCTTAAGGTCTACTTTAGAGGTAGCTTTGACTAGATCAAAGTTGTTTTATGCTCCCGGAAGGCAAAGGAATTAATATATATCGAAAGGCTTCTTGTATTATGTGGTTTTATCGAGTTTGTTCTTTGGTGTTGGGGCCAGGTACGTGACCTGGGCAGTCCTTATGCCGGGTCGGTGACTTTGGCAGTCACATATCTGGCGGCGCAGCCATCCGGTAATAAAGGGGGTTTGTGGGTTGCCGTATGTGAGATGTGTTAGTTATCCATGTAGGTATGGGTGTTAGTTCCGTTATATGGGTGTTAGTTGTATGGTTGGTGGGTGTGGTTAGATATGGTGTATATATGTTAGGTTACTGTAATGTAATTGGGGTAGGTACGAGGAAGGGTTCAATGGGTCTGTCTGGTGACATTAGGCATCTTGTGTTGTGACACCGTGGGGGCGTCCTATTATGATGTTACATAGCGTTTTGAGATTGAGAAAGTGGTGAGGTTTGCAAATATTGGAGGTCTTGCCAAAGACGAGTACCATGCTGCATGTGTGTGGATCACATGGTGATGGTTAGTGACGGTTACAGGCCGAGCGAACTGTGAAGCTGATGGAAGAGCTTCAGAGCACTTGCAAAACTGAAAAATATCTCAACAGGAAGTTCAAAAACAGTAACTAACAAACTCAAACGCATTTTTAAAGTTTCATGTACGTTATATTCATTTGCAAGTAAATGCTTTTGTAAATGGAAGAATTGCTTTTGATACTTCAGCCTAATACAAAATCTCCTTAAGTCGGGAACTTCTTTAAAAATTTGACAAAAAAAAAAAAAAAAAAAAAAAGTGAGTTCTAGGCAAACGATCATTGTTTGCCACTATAAGCTTTTAAACCTGAAAAGTCATATCCTTTATATATATATATATATATATATATATATATATATATATATATATATATATATATACAGTATATATGTATGTATATATACAGTATATATATAAATATATATATACATATATATATATATATATATATATGTGTGTGTGTGTGTGTGTGTGTGTGTGTGTGTATATATATATATATATATATATATATATATATATACATATGCAATAAAAACACTAGGAGCGTGTGTTCACAAATGCGTAAGTAACCACTAGGAAAAGTAAACTAACGAAGCAGAGCGCTTTCGTATAATTACATCTTCAGTGCAGATACAAAGAAGGAATTATAAAATGAAGAAACAAGGTACAGAATATATGACATAGTGAAGAGGGCATTCGGAGAGGTAGTGGAAGAAGTACACGTGATGGACGTTTGGACCGTCCTGGTAACCAGCAAGTATGGGACAACTGCTCATAATTTATATTACACGGTGGAGATAGAGAGTGAAGGTATTTTGCCTTTCCTTGATTGTAATATCTACCGCCGTGAAAGTGAGTTGAAGTTTAGTGTATATCGCAAACCAACCAATGTTTGTTCATATATACACTATTATTCCTCACACCCTGATGGCGTAAAGATATCTGTTTTTTCGTCGATGTACCTCAGGGCCCTACGCATTTGCAGCCCAGAGTACATCGATGATGAAATAAGATGTATTTCCGATATTGGTACTAAGCTACAATACCCCACACATGTTCTTGACATAGCTTACAATTGTGCTAAAAGGACATTTTATAACCTTAGGTCAACTCAAACTTTCAATATGAATAACTTGCTAATTCTACCGTACCAAGAGAACCTGCAAAATATTCCAAATGTATTACGTAAATTTAACATTAATGTAGTTTTTAACAATAAGAACACTATAAGACAACTGCTCATAAATAATTCTGTCAATAGTGATAAAGGGTGTGTGTACAAAATACCTTGCAAATCATGTAATCAGTTTTAATCACAACACGAATCAATCAACACAAGAAATACGTTAGAGAGGGAAACCAATCTAGCGGTATATTCAACCACATGAACCATTTTAACCACCCAGTTGACTGGGATAACGCTAAAGTCATCACATACAACAACACAACATAAAGAAATTTAATTGAATACAGTTTGATCAAATCTAGTAAGGGGATAAATGTTAATCTTCATCAAGGTTTGTACAAATTAGATAGTTTTATTTCTCATGAAATTTCAAAATTGTTTAAATTGTAATATAAATTATGAGCAGTTGTCCCATACTTGCTGGTTACCAGGACGGTCTAAACGTCCGTCACGTGTACTTCTTCCACTACCTCTCCGAATGCCTTCTTCACTATGTCATATATTCTGTACCTTGTTTCTTCATTTTATAATTCCTTCTTTGTATCTGCACTGAAGATGTAATTATACGAAAGCGCTCTGCTTCGTTAGTTTACTTTTCCTAGTGGTTACTTACGCATACACACACACACACACACACACACACACACACACACACACACACACACACACACACACACACACATATATATATATATATATATATATATATACATGTATATATATATATATATATATATATATGTATATATAGGTAATATAGAAGACATAAATACGCAAGAACAAAGTAAGATGATAAATTGAGATAAATAATAAGAATAAATAGAGGGGACAAAACCAAAACAAACAGATGAATAATATATATATACATATATATATATATATATATATATATATATATACATATATATATGTATATATGTATATATATATGTATATATATATGTATATATGTATATATACCTATAAGAATAACAAAATGAATATTGCTGCAGTTATATTTTCCTGCAACATAAAGGGGCCACGAATTGTAGCAATCTCCTGCTCGAATAAAAACCTTGATAAGTCTTCTGCAAATGTGAAGAGGTCATTTCAGAACTATTCGTTCTCTATAATTTTCCAATGACGAGACCTGAAAACTCTGGATGAAAACTTGAAAGCTCACTTGCCAGCTCTCACCATAAAATCACAATCATAAACGAAACATTTTGACAATGGTCGTTTCACTTTTAAAAAGCATATTTCTATTCTCAGCAACCGTTGGATCATGTTTAGTTAAAGTAAACTCCTTCCTACGCTCTTTTACTCATCCAAGTCAGCTGAACACTTTGTGGTTGGGCCACAGAAAATGGACGCAGAGGCTACTTATTTGTTGCCAAAGAATATACTACCACTAGATAATTTTCGTTGAGTTTGAAGATTAATTTCCACTATGAACTTTCTCTTCCAAGCTGACAGGCCGTTACTTGTTCTATAGAACATGAGAGATTTGTTACAAATGTTTGAACACTAAATCTAAAATGTAAAAGAGAAATAAGATTTATCTACAAAGTTGGGTGTGTTTATTTAGGTTATTTGTAACTTAAAACTGAATTATTTGTTTACAATGTTTCTTTAAAGGTGATCAGATACTGGAATTTCCTTTGGTATAGAATGTTCTTGCAATCTTTTTCTTTGGATCTTCAAAGACAATATGTGAAAACGAGCAGTTAAGGTAGGAAGGAGAGAGGGGGTAGACGAATAGATGGATAAATAGATAGGTGTATAGATAGATACAGAGGGGGAGGAGGGAGGAGGAGGAGAAGAAGGAGGAGGGAGGAGGGACGAGAGGAAGAAGAAGGAGGAGGAGGAGGAAGAGAAGGAGGAGGAGGAGGAGGAGGAGAAGGAACAGAATATAGTTTACCGATTAGGGAAAACGTGAAGAGAGTCAGGGAAATAAAAGTTAAAGAGTTCTTCCACGCAATGAAGTCCACTTGCACATATCATGCATTGCATTCTTTCCTAGTTCCAATACTTACAAGGGAAGTAGCCAAAATAAAAAAGGCATAAAAACTACACCCACCCATTCCATTTCCACATACTCCACTCTCATCCAACCCACTTCCCTCTTATCTTGGCTACTGGATGACGGGTCATCCCTGCTTCCCGCCTACTGCCCTAAGTCAGAAGCAGTGTCGCAAGATACAGCACATCCACAGCAAGGCTGCTTCATTAAGTCGGCAACCCCCCCGCTCTCCGTCCCCTCATGCAGAAAAAGAGAAGACAGGGAGAAATCCCTTCGGGCTGCCTCAATTCATTTTCCACACATACTCCCTCACCCTCCATTCCCCTAACCACTCCCTCTCATACATCACAGTATCATCCATACACAACCGTTCTTCATTTACCGCTATCTTCTGTTCTCTCCCGTCCTTCCTCAACAGACATTCCCCTCTTCCTCAATGCCCCTTTTACCTAATTCCTTGGTCGTCCCCTCATGTTCACTCCTTCCGCCTCTGCCTTCCACACCTCTTTTACTCATTTTTCTTCATTCATTCTTTCCATGTGTCCAAACCATCCTAATACTCTTTCATCAACCCTATCTCCCAACTCCCTTTCCACCCCTGTTCTCCTCCTCGCCTCCTCATTTCTCACTCTATCCAGCCTAGTAACCCATATCATACTTCTCAGGTACCTTATATCAAACACATTCAAACTCCTTCTCTCTTCCTCTCTTATGTTCCATGTTTCTGCCCCTTACAGTGCTCGGTACAATCACTCCTTCATACAATATCTTCTTAGCATTCATTCCCAATTGTCTATTTCTCGTTACACTTTTTATTCTTCCAAGGCATTTACTCGCTTCTTTCAATCTACATTCTACCTGCACCTCCACTCCTCCCTTTCCTGCCACATTTGCACCCAAGTATCTAAAACTATCCACTTCCTCCAGTCTCTCTCCCTTAATACTCATCTCCAGTCTGCTGCCATTTTCTCCCCTTGTACACTCTCATCACCTTACTTTTACCCACATTTATTTTCAACTTCCTTCTTTCGCACACCCTTTTTCAAATCCATAAAAGCCCCAAAAAACATCCTTCCCTTTTCCCAAAGCTTTCTTACATATCTGTCTTACCACAAAAATCTGATCCATGCAACTACTACCTGTCCTAAACCTACGCTGTTCCTCACCAATTACTTCCTCTGTTCCTTTCTTAATCCTCTCAATCAGTACCCTCCCTTAAGCCTTCCCAACTACACTTAACAAACTGATCCCTCTGAAATTACTACACTCACACTTGTCCCCCTTTCCTTTGTAAAGTGGAACTAAACAGGCACTCCTCCAGTCCTTCGGCACTCTACCCTCTCTCCAACAAACATTAAATAACCTCACCAGCCAGTCCACCATCATTTGGTAGACATTCAGTATGACATCCATCTAACCCAGGTGCCTTACCTGCTCTCATCATCTTAACAACTGCCTTCACCTCATCTTTCCTTATTCATCCTCCATTTTCTTCGCGCTTCCCACTGCAACTACCTTTCTCTCCCCATCCTCCTTCACATTTAGCAACTCCCTAAAATACTCTTCCCATCTCTCTTCCACTACCTTCTCTTCCATTATCATCCCTCCATCTGCACCTTTTACCTTTTCTTCTCTACTTGATTCGCCTATTCCTCTCTTAATTTTCTTCCAAAACATCTTTTTATTACTTTCAAAATTTTCTGTAATACTCTTATCTATTTCACATCTGCTTTCCTCTTTGCCCCCTTTATCTTATGCTTTACTTCTCTTTCCTTTTATTTGTAATTCTCATATGATTCTCTCGTCCTATTTTGTATCCAATCTGTGAAAGCTTACTTCTTCTCTTCTATAATCTTCTTTGCTTCCTCATCCCACCACTCACTACCCTTCCTTCTATTTCCTCCTGTCCTCCTTGTTCCACACACCATCTTTGCACACTTTAGGACTCCCTCCTTGAACTATCCCCATTCCTCCTCCATTACTAGTTCTACTCTATCCTTCACTCCCTCCCACTCCTCTCTCAGCTTCTTCTTGTACTGCTTCCCCTTTTCTTTCTCATTTAAGCTGTTCACTTTAAATACCTCTTTATCGTCTGACTTTTTCCTCTTTCTCCATGTATCCTCCACTCTCAACTTACTTTCTACCAAAAAATTCCCTCATTCTCTCCCTTTAGAACATGTACATCATTAACTCTTCCTACTATCCTCTCTGTTACCACTATATAGTCCATTAATCCTCTATCTACCACCCTTCCATCCACCACGCTCTCCCATGTGTACTTATGCTTGACTTTCTTTCTAAACCCTGTATTTACTATCATCAACTCTCTAGGCACATCTCCACTATCAACTCTTCACTACAATTTTTTCCTGGAACTTCACACTTCCCAATCAGTCCGTTTATTGGTTCATTTCCTACCCTAGCATTAAGGTCTCCCAATACCACTACATTGACATTTCTCCCTAATCCCTCTATGCACTCATTTAAATCTATCCAAAACGCCCCCCACCTTTCCTATACAATCTTCTCACTACCAGGCCCATATGCACTTACAAAAACCCACATCTCCCTTCCCAGTTTCACTTTCATCCACATTAACCTTGAAGAAACCTCCTTCCACTCCCACTCCACTACACGCTTATCTATCTCTTAACTTACTAGTATAGCCACCCCTTCTCTTCCTCGTTCTCTCTTTACTCCTGAGATCCTCCCAACTACAATTACAAATTCAAACTCACCCCTCCCTTTCAACTTAGTTTCACTCAATGTCAACACATCCATCTTTCTTCTCATAAGCATACTGCCTATCTCCTCCCTTTTACTCCCATCTGTATCATATCCACGTACATTAAAAGACCCAAACCTTGAGATATTGGATGAAAAACTCCTCCTAGACCCTCTTATGCCTTTACTTTTTTTAGGAATGTCATCTTTGGGGGTACAGGGAGTAGAATACCTAGTCCTATCACCGTCTCGCTTTTGCCGCCTCATACAACTCAAGTGGAAAGACTCGGTGGCAGTATTCTTTCCCCCGTCACAGGGTTAGGCGAAGAAAGGAAATGAATATTCAGAGAAATGGTACAGGACAGTGATAAGAGTTGGGGAGATAGCATAACGGAGAGACAGTCGCAGTATAATAAAGTATCATCATTTCTCTATGAACAGAGATTTCCTCTACCACAGGCAAAATGATGTGTGTTCTGGGCCGTAGGAACACCCCATATAGACCCTAAAGTATTAGCTCCATGCTACTTAGCAGCTTTTAACCCCAAAATAACATGCAGCTTTTAACCCGACAATAACATGCAGCCAATATCCCAGACGGGGTAACTACAAACAAGAAATTATCTCTCTCAGTTATATCTGTTCCATTTAATGACCTGAATACTATCACTAAGTCACCTCTTTCTCTTCTTTCCTGTATGTGTGTGTGTGTGTGTGTGTGTGTGTGTGTGTGTGTGTGTGTGTGTGTGTGTGTGTGTGTGTGTGTGTGTGTGTGAGTTTGTGTGTCTGTGTGTGTATGTGTGTGCGTGTGTGTGCGTGTGTGGGCGCGCGTGTGAATGTATTCAACATGGTCTTTGGATCACGTGTTGGACTCGTGATCGACAGCTATTTCCCTCCTGGAAGAGAACTAAGAGCTCGTATGACCGATCTGCGGGTAATGCTGTGACCTTACACGCACACACACACCTAACTCCCCGCCCACGAGAGTTTGAGTAACGACTCGAAGCGCAGCGAGACTGAAATTATTTCAGCACCTGGGCAGGATTCGAACCCGGACCGCCGTAGTGACAGTCGGAGACTACCAACCGCGCCACCGAGTCGTGTGTGTATGTGTGTGTGTGTGTGTGTGTGTGTGTGTGTGTGTGTGTGTGTGTGTGTGTGTGTGTGTGTGTGTGTGTGTGCGTTCGTGTGTGTGTGTGTGTGTGTGTGCGTGCGTGTGTGTGTGTGTGTGTGTGTGTGTGTGTGTGTGTGTGTGTGTGTGTGTGTGTGTGTGTGTGTGTGTGTGTGTGTGTGTGTGTGTGTGTGTGTGTGTGTGTGTGTGTGTGTGCGTGCGTGTGTGCGTGTGTGCGTGTGTGTGTGTGTGTGTATGTGTGTGTGTGTGTGTGTGTGTGTGTGTGTGTGTGTGTGTGTGTGTGTGTGTGTGTGTGTGTGTGTGTGTGTGTGTGTGTGTGTGTGTGTGTGTGTGTGTGTTTGTTTGTGTATATTATGTTATTATATATTATTCTAATGTTGTTTTATTAATTAATACAACCGTTATTATTATGGTTATAATGTTACTGCGATGTTTGTAGCTGGCGTTTGTGGTCAATCAGCCATAGACCAATTGGTCTTTAGGGTAATTGGTCTTCCGCATGAGCGCGTTTTCCCATTGTATCCAAACGCAGAATCCCACACGGATTCCTGTGGTGGGGAGGACGTGAAGTCCAGGGACCGTTTTGTGCCGTTCACAGCTCGTTTGGCTTCCATATTTGCAGCGTTGGGTCAACGCCGGATAGGGTAATTAAAGCCACGTTGCATGGGAGAGAAGCCTCACCACCTTTGCAGCATTTATGATGAGTGTCAATTAGATATTTCCGCTTGCAGTTGCACGGGGGACCAATTCGTCATTTTCGGGGCTGTTGGCAACGTTGCACGGAAATTGGGCGTTTCCTCCTGCACTGGTTTGCAATTATGTACGGTCAAACGTTTGTAGCTTTTGTACAGGAAATTGGGTGAATATGGGCAAAGAAACGTTTTGATTCGTGTGCGAATGGATACAGATGTGTGACTGGAAATGGATAGCGTCCGCATATACGTACAGAGCGCGCGTGCAAACACAAAATACACACACGAACACACTCAACAATAGCTGCAGCAACAACCATAATACCAGCCATAATGACGTCTGTATAAATCTTTTATTCTTTATTTTTTATATGTTTATTCATTAATTTAGATTTTATTTATCTGTGGAGGAGGACTTTCGGACCAAGCCAAAAGAAATATTTATATTCCGAATTACGTTAACGTGTTTGATTAAACACATGACCAGACTTGTCAGATTGAGGCCATCTCCCGCCTCCTTCCATCCTCCTCAACTTCAACATGAGGACATCCACTAATGTATTTCCGAAGAGGTCTACCTTTGCACCAGAAGATGTCTATGAAGACATTTTCGATGATGTCTCTGAATGTATCTTCGAAGATGTTTTCAATGAAGTATACTCTGAAAATGTTCACGTAGATATCTTTCAAGATGGTTACGAAGCTGTAAACGACGAAGATATCTCAGAACACAGGAACGCGAACGGGAAGGTGAACGGGGAGGCCAGTTGACATCATCAGCCATAAGTGTCGGCCTTTTTTTTTTTAAAACTGTTTCTCTTTTTCTCTTTCCCTTCCTCCCTTTCTCTTTTCTTTCATATTTTCCTATTTTCTTTCTCTTCTTTTCTTTATTCTTTATTTTCATTTTTTTATGTTACAGGGGTATGATAAGGTTGGTGGTGAAAATGAACATCTTAACGTAACGTAAATGTGTTGAGAGAGAGAGAGAGAGAGAGAGAGAGAGAGAGATTGGTTTTAATAAAGAGAAGAGAGAAGGAATTGATTGACAGGCGACACGGGATGGCACAGAGAGAGAGAGAGTGAGAGAGAGAGGAGGGAGAGAGAGAGTGAGGAGAGAAGAGAGAGAGAGAGAGAGAGAGAGAGAGAGAGAGAGAGAGAGAGAGAGAGAGAGAGAGAGAGAGAGAGAGAGAGAGAGAGAGAGAGAGAGAGAGAGAGAGAGAGAGAGAGAGAGAGAGAGAGAGAGAGAGAGAGAGAGAGAGAGAGAGAGAGAGAGAGAGCGCGTGGGGGAGAGGGAGGTTGGGAAGGGGGAAGTTAAGTACCTCTAGACCAGCGTTTCTCAACCTTTTTACATTTGCATAACCTTTAGAATAAACTGCACACAAAAAAAACATATACCATATCTTTCTCATACTATTTTCATCGTAATAATAGGTTAGATAAGATATTTTTAATTATTTAATTTATTACGCAACAGCGTCATACAGTTGGGGGGGAGGTTTTCATAATGAACGTAGGAAGGCAACTGGGATACACACACACACCACACACAAACACACAAACACACACACACACACACACACACACACACACACACACACACACACACACACACACACACACACACACACACACACACACACACACACACACACACACACACACACACACACACACACATACACACACACACACACACAAACACACAAACACACACACACACACACACACACACACACACAAACACACACACACACACACACACACACACAACACACAACACACACACACACACACACACACACACACACACACACACACACACACACACACACACACACACACACACACACACACACACACACACACACACACACACACACACACACACACACACACACACACACACACACACACACACACACACATGCAATACATGAGTTGCAGTAAATTAACATAATACAAGACACTGGGTATTGTAGATCCATTAAAAAAGGGAAGTGAGCCATAGATGCCACGCAGGGCACCAGGTATTATGAAAACCCACCAAAGCGGAGGTAACGGACAGGAATCTCGTCTAGTACATATTGTAATAGGAGATGACAACAGATGGCATCTGACGGTAGTCCCTGGAGCAGTTGATGTCTTACAGTGGGACACGCTAGACAGTAGTGTTCGATGGTATTGGCTAGTGGAGCGCGGCATAGGCGACATTCTGTGAATGCAGGCTCGCCCTCCACCCCGGTGACCTGCCACGGTGGACGGTAGCCTAGCCGCAGTCGGGCCGAGACAACATTGTGGCGACGAACCATAAGTCCCCTGCTGCGGTACATAAGAACATAAGAATGAAGGAGACTGCAAGAGACCATAAGGCCTACACTAGGCAGCTCCGTATCCATCACTACCTACCATCCCCATCCATACAGTTGTCTAATCGTTTCTTAAAACAACGTATAGTTTCAGAGCTTACTACATGGTTACTAAGTTTATTCCATTCGTCGACCACCCTATTAGTAAACCAATTCTTGCCTATTTCCTTTTTAAATCTAAATTTGTCCAGTTTATAACCATTACTGGGAGTCCTGCCTGTTGTTTTAATATGATGACCTTGTTTGCATCACCCTTGTTAAAGCCTTTGATCCACTTGAACACCTCTATTAGATCACCCCGCACTCTACGTCTTTCCAGAGAGTGTAAGTTAAGGTGCCTAAGCCTCTCTTCGTAAGGTAAATTTCCGAGTCCATGTATCATTTTGGTCATTCTTCTCTGTACTAATTCTAGTGAATTGATGTCCATTCTGTAGGACGGAGACCAAAACTGTACCGCATAGTCAAAGATGGGTCTAACTATCGCTAGATAGGGTCTAATAATTACCTCTGCATTTCTATTCGTTACCGTCCTAGCAATGAAACCTAATGCTCTGTTAGCTTTATTCCTGGCGCTAATGTACTGTTTCCTGGTTTTAAGGTCCGGACTCACTAGAACTCCCAAGTCTCTCTCGCACTTAGCTCTCTCTAAAAGCGTGTTATCTATGTTGTATCTATTTTCGGGGTTGTGTAGTCCTACGTTTAAAACGCTACACTTAGAGATATTGAAGTTCATTTGTCATTTCACCGACCATGTGAACAATTTGTTAAGATCATCCTGCAGAATCTCTGCGTCGTCTCCTGACCTAATCAGGCGTCCTATTTTAGTGTCGTCCGCAAACTTACTAACATCACTATTTATCCCATCGTCTAATTCGTTTATGTACATAATGAACAACAAGGAACCCAAAACCGACCCCTGGGGGACCCCACTAGTAACATTGCCCCATCTAGGTTTTACTCCATTTATAGTGATCCTCTGTTTTCTGTTACTAATCCAAGCTCTAATCCATCCTAACACTTTTTCTCCTATGCTATGGGCTTTGATTTTATTCAGTAGTCTCTGGTGTGGCAGCTTGTCGAAAGCTTTGCTAAAGTCAAGGTAAATAACATCGTAATTATCATTGTTATCTGACGCCTTATATAGTTTAGTGTAAAAGGATAGAAGATTAGTCGCACATGACTTACCCTTGGAGAAACCATGCTGTGAATTACGAATTAAATTATGTCTTTCGATGTGTTCTCTGAGTCTATTTACTATTACTGATTCAAGCATTTTTCCTATAACCGATGTCAAACTGATTGGCCTGTAGTTGCATATAGACGATCTATCTCCCTTCTTAAAATTAGGAACAACGTTTGCTTGCCTCCAAGCAGTAGTCACAAAACCAGAGTCTACTGATTTATTAAATATTTCAGTTAACTGGTCGCAGATTTCAAATTTACACTCCTTTAGCATTCTCGGAAAAATTTCGTCTGGACCCGGGGATTTTGTAGCTTTAAGTCTTTCAATCTGCTTGACTACCTCTACTTTACTAATTCTGATATTAGATAGACTACTTTCTTCATCCCCTCTGAAAATCGGATCGCAGTCAGGTATTTTATCTAACCTTTTATTAGTAAACACCGATAGAAAATAATTGTTAAACTCCTCACTCATTTTTTCCTCCGATTCTTTCATGACATTTTCATCGTTTTTAATTGGTCCTATTCTTTCTTTATTTTTTGTTCTATAGAGATGAAAGAAACCCTTTGGGTTGGATCTTGCTTGACTAGTAACCTTAATGTAATAATTACGTTTCGTTGTATGTGTATTCTTTTTAACCAGCATTGCCATTTCGTTATATCTTGATCTAAAGTGCGTTTCCCCGTTTTATTTTTTTCATTTTTACGTAAAGTCCTCTTTTCATTCCGATCTCATGTTTCAATCTGTCCGTCATCTATTTGGGAGTATTACTATTTTTCCGTATTGACTTCAAGGGGACAAATGTATTTTGTGCATTAATGATCAAATCAGTTAGATTACTATACATTTCATCCAAATCGCTGATCTGTCTGTTGAACCCTCGCCCCCAATTTACCTGACCCAAGGTATGCATATTACCCTCCGTGACCCGATCCCTGGCCATGACCCGACCCTCGGTCACGCATCGAGACCCGACAATGTCCGAAACGTCCGCATGACATTTCATATTAAATTTCAAATAGGTTTTTATATTGTCAAAGTTTGCTCTCCTGAAGTCTGGTACTTGGACGTTATTCGTACTTTTTAATTCTTCCCAAATAATATTAAATCTTATTTCCTGATGATCGCTAGAGCCTAGACTATCTTTCATTTTTATGTTACTCATTAGGTGCTCATTATTATTTAAACTAAGTCCAGAGTATTTTCTCCCCTCGTAGGATTGGTAATCACTTGTTTTAGAAAATTCTCCTGCACCACATCCATGAATTTCTTTGTTTCCTGATCTCCTATTACGTGTATTTGTGGCGGCAGACGGATTCGTAGTTGGTGATGGTGACACTGAAGGGCCTCTTGGTGTCCCTACGACACTGCTCAGGTAGAAGAGCAGTGGAGCAGACCCTGGTGAGGTAACATGGCAGGGAGAGAGGACGTCCATCACCATGACGGGGGAGTCGGCAGGCTTCCTTCGCTAGGCGGTCCACTTTGGTGTTATGGTGTAAACCTACATGAGAGGGAATCAGTAGGGATAGAAAGGAAAGGTTTTCTTGTACAACAGACTGGTGAGTGGGATGAATAGCGAAGAGGGACTGCAGCGCAGGCTTAGATTCACACATAATGACAGCATTAACTCCTCTTTGATAAACGAGACTGACAGCATCCAAAATGGCGTATAGTTCACAGAACGTGGAGCTGGAGTGATCACGGAGCCGACGGTCGACCCAGCCCTCAGGAGGCAGCGGCAGGTCAGGCGAGAAGACTCCCCCCCAGCTGCACCATCTCATTGTAGTGATCCGTCATTGTAGAGGCGATGCGGAGCAGTGATGGAGGATGTTATCTGTGCAACATGTTCCAAGGCTAGCTGTAGCTGTAGAGGAGGCGGGTCACACCTCGCTGTAGGAGTGAACCTAATCACAGGCAACGGTAGTGCCCACGGGGGAGGACCTGGGGGTACGTCAACTACAGGTACTTGCAAATCTAGGCTGCGAATAAACGATGAAATAAACCTTATAAGGCGGCGACCGGAGGTCATGAGGGGGGGGGGCTGCAACGGTCTTATGGAGGGCAGCGTCTTGCTGAGGAGGGTAGGAGGTGGTAGGGCTGAGGTGGGACCACTGGTCTGGGTCTTGCGCCGAGTACAGCCGTGCCAGACGTTGGCAACTGGTTGTAGACATCGGGGGCACATTGAGATGGGTCCGGCTGTAGTGGAGGCTCAGTGGTGGTAGTAGTCGCAGATGGGGGCGGGGGCGCACTTCGGACGGGACATTCCCTGGACTCATGGGTGGCGGCACACCAGGGGAAGCAGAGCAATACCTGGAAATGTGACCGATACCCCAGCACCTGAAGCACTAGGGACGGTCATCATGGAGTCTCTGGACTTTACATGGGGAGAGGATAGGGAGGAAGTCAAAGGCAATGGTGTCGGGGGATGTCTCAGGGAGGCTCCGCACAATAACAATGCGGTTGATGGGGAAACCGTTCTGCTTGAAACGCCGAGCCGAGTGCATTCCTAGGAACTGTAGAGCAAGCTTAAGATTCACGTCTACGGGATAACGAGTAAGCAGGTATTGGGGGTACTTACGAGGTCTTTTTGGGGAGTCCTGAGGAAGGAGAGCCAGAGATAGGAATTCACCTTTTGTAAATTGGTCCAGGATGTCCGTGCGTTGTCTTGAAACGTAGAGGAACCGAGAGGTGAGTGCAGCCATCTTGACCTCGGCCGCATTCCACTGCAGGTGGAAAGTCTTGTTGACAATTGATAGCCAGCGGAGTTTAACTTCGGTAGACGGGTTCCCGCTAAAGGCTAACTTGACATATTTGTCCCGGGGATCAAACGCTGCAAGGGCAGGTGAGGGCCGGATGGGGGCAACGGGAGAAGCATCATGGTCAGGCTCAGGCAGGGCAGAACGAGTACGAGTCTCATTACGCACACTTGAGGCTCCCTTGATTGTCTTGGCAGCAGGCGGTTGACATTATCCAGCGGTGTAGATTGGAGTGCCATCAGGAGGCCGTTTAGCACAAGAGGGCGATGCAGACTGGTAGGTACCATGCTGGGGGGCGGTCGGAGAGTGATTGGGAGACGATGTAGGATAATGCAGGTCGAGCCAGTGGTTAACACTAATGTCGTCATCAATGTCGGATATCATTATTAAGTCCTGCTCCAAGCAGGACGTCGCTTCCGACCCCGAGTATTTCATCGAGTAAGGGAGGGCCTTAATAGGAAGGCAGGCCGATTCACTAAGACGTAGTAGCTTGCAACACAGTAACATCTATTAATACACAACTTGAGACAGCCGGCACGAGTTGTTAGCGACGAGCACTAGGTTTAGGTAGTTAACGAAAGGGGTCCGCACTCAACGAGGGTTGGAGTGGAACGGACACCTCCAGGTGTAGGTCCGTACTCAACGAGAGCCAAGCACGGAATGGGTTAGACAGGATTATGTCTATATTACATTATTACAATAACCAAGAATATGTCGTGCGTGTTTAATTATATTACGTATATGAAATTAAATAAAAAATAAAAAGTGCATTAGCTTACCTCACTTGTTCTCGTGGAACCCTTAGGGACCTTTTGCGGAACCTTAGGGTTCCAGGGAACCCTGGTTGAGAAACGCTGATCTAAAGATAAAATGTTCAATGACTATAACAGGAGTCTTATATTTACCTCGGCTGTCACCAAACGACTGTTGCCAAAATACTCGCCAAATAACTTCCGCCAAATGACTGTCGCTAAACGACTGTCGCTAAACGACTGTCGCTAAACGACTGTCGCTAAACGACTGTCACTAAACGACTGTCGCTAAACGACTGTCGCTAAACGACTGTCGCTAAACGACTATCGCTAAACGACTGTCACCAAACGACTTTCGCCAAATGACTCTCACCAAACGACTTTCGCCAAATGACTGTCACCAAACGACTGTCGTCAAACGACCGCCGCCAAACGACTGACGCCAAAGAATTGACGCCAAACGACAGTCCCCAAACGACTGTCGCCAAGCGACTGATGCTAAACGACTGTCCTTAAATGACTGTCCTTAAACGACTGACGCCAAACGACTCTCCCCAAACAAATGTCGCCAAACGACTGTCCCCAAGCGACTTTCACCAAAAGGCTGTCGCAAAACGACTGTCATCAAACGACTTTGGCCAAATAACTGTCGCCAAACGATTTTATTTACCTACCGCCAAGTGATTTCTTGTATAGGTGACACCCCAACATCTTCAGCAGCAGAAGGATTATTTTTGTAATAATTCCCTTGGAATATATGGGAATGCGAAATATTCATTTACCGTATATTTATTCATTTTGATTCAATTCCATTTATCTCTTTTATTTATTCTATTCATTCATATAATTTACTTATTTTAGTTCGTTTATTTCTATCTGTTGACCATTATTTCTATTAATTTACTATATTTTAATTTTTCATTTATTCTTACGTGTTTTTATTTTCACTTGTTCATTATCTTTTTGTTTTTATGCTATAACAAAATCAGTGAGTTCAGCATAGCACATCTTACGTCCCACTTTGGCGTTGAATAATAATTTGTAATAAATTGCTAATGAAAGTTCCCCTCCCCATCGACAGGTGTTTCTCCCCCCCTGCACACGTGTTATATGTCCTGAATTAAAATTATCAAGTTAATATCAAAATTTCATCAGATCCTAGTACAAGATCTTTAGCATACGTTATTAACCAATATTTGAGGAATGATCAAATTAACTTATTAATATACATACACATGCATATATAAATGGATACATACATACATACATACATACATACATACATACATACATACATACATACATGCATTACATATTGTTTCGTGGCCGCAAGTCCATGTGTTCCTTTGTAAAAGATGTGCTTTTCATTTAACCACCACTTTCAGTTAGCTTGTAGCCACGCCCTATTTCACGGCTTCCTGAATTACAGATCGTATAAAATAAGACTTTCCATGTTCCGTGTGTATTGTTTCTTTGTCATTCTTTTACTTTAGTTAGCTAGGATATTATTCATATTATAAATTGTACCTTGTTATGTTAATGATGTCTGTATGTGTAGTATGCTATTCCACTCGCCCTGCCTGTAATGAAAAAAATGATAATAGTATTACGAGTTGGCAACTGCGGCCACCACGGTGACCACAGTCATGAAGTACGCCACCTTTTTCCTCTCTCTCTCTCTCTCTCTGGTTCTGAACCCGTTCTGAGTGGATGTCTTTTTTCCGCTCCTCTGTAAGTATTAGGTTAAGTATGTTAGGTGGACTCTAGTGGTATCAAGTGGTCCTGGTAGGCATATAAGTGTGTTGTATTGTTAAGTGAATATGAAAATACGCTAGTGACACAATAGTTTTGCTATACCTTGACTCCACTCAGAGTTATCCACCGGTCATCTAAACTTATGAAATACGAGCTTAAAAGTACTGCACTGAGATTTTTAGTTGATATGCAGTATATTGTTACCCTGCCATTTAGGCTCAATCTTGTGTCAATGATTGGAGGAAGGATTGCTTTTCCAATTAAGATTGGGCTTTAATGGGAGAGGTAATAAGTGGGGGCCTGACCGGGATTGTAGCCATTAGGATTTGTGTATTTATATTGTTAGAACGCCCATGCGGTTGTGGTTCATCACCGAGATTTTTTTTTTTTTTTTTTTTTGTGGCAAGCTTTTTGTTTTGTTGCCATTAGTCCATGCTTTTGCGATACCAGATAACAACTTGCATTACCATACGTGTGGCCAATCTCTATTATAGGTATTTCATTACCTCACAATTAGTTACCAACTAGCTAATAAGCAACCTTTTGTTATTCTTTGTCTTCCAACATCTTAGGTTCAACATGTTCAACTTGGAGAACTTCGTAAAGGAGACTTCAGCCGAAGAGGTAAGGAAGCTAATTAAAACAGAGTTAGAGATGATAGCACATCATTATCAAATAAGTGAGTGCTCCGGTTTAAATAAGACCCCCTTGAAAGACAAAATTCTTGAGTACTTTGAGAAAAATAAACTCATCCCCCCCTCACCGGAAGATGTTGGGGGTGCTAGCCCCGTAAATGATTTAGCCTCACAGGTTGAACTTAAGAAGTTGGAACTAGAAATAGAGAGACTCAAGTCTCAAAGTCCTGTAACTTCTACATTTGGTATAGAAAAACATACACCTAATATCCCAAAATTTAACGAGGACGAACCAGACAAGCTCTTCTCACTTTTTTAGAAGTTAGCTCGTATGTACCAATGGTCATTCATCCAGTGGACGCAGATGGTGTATGGTGGCCTCTCAGGAAAAGCTCTTGATATATTTATTGTGCTTTCCGAAAGTCAGAGTAGTGATTATTATGTAGTTAAATCTAACATTCTACAAGCATACCAGCTTGTTCCTGAAGCCTACCAGCAGCAATCCAAGAAATGTAGGAAATCCAACCAGGATACCTACGTGGAGTTCATCAGGCGGAAGCATCGCTTATTCACGCGGTGGGTGGAGAGCGAGGAGGCTCACGTAGACCTGGAGAAACTCCAAGAGTTAATATTGATGGAGGATATTAGAAATAATATCCCTCCAGATGTGCGAGCCAATTTGGATCAGCGAGATATCCGTACCTTAGCAGAGGCTGGCCCAGCGCCTGACTATTACCAATTGACTAACCCTAGAATGCTTTCCAGATCTCACCCTGCCTTGCCCCAAAACTTACCTCCTGCTAGGGATCCCAAGCCAATCGCACCTCCACAGCCTCCTCGACCGCCGGCCCACTCATCATCTGCTTCATCTATCTCAGGTAAGCCCGTTGATAGTGAGACCAGGGATCTACCCTTACTGGAGGGAGGAGCTATTGCAAATATTGCAAAAGACCAGGACATCATGTTGATGACTGTTTTAAACTACAACAAAAAAGGCTTCTCTCCAAGGCTCCCCCTCTTTCAATCAACGTGGCCGAGCAATCGGAATTTTTTTTGGAGCCCTGTCTTACTACTGTTAGTCCATCAGTTGTCTCAGATGAAATTTTCCCGCCTATGTTATCTACATTTGAACCATTCTGTTCTTCTGCTTCAGTGGCCCTTGATCAAGATAGCCCGCCCAAATCTATTAAGCTTCTGAGAGACACAGGCTCAGCCTTATCACTGATTACAAAGGACGTGGCTGCTTTAATAGATGTATATTATACTGAGAGTTAGGTCCTTGTGAACGGTTTAACAGACGGGTCACGTATCCCTATATGCCAAGTATACTTGCGGTCAGAAGTTAGGACAGGTTATGGCCAGGTAGGAGTAGTCGACAAGTTACCTGTAGAAGGAGTCTCACTCCTGATAGGAAATGACCTCGCTGGGGACACGATGTTTCCTAATGCCATAGTCTCCTCGTGCCCCTCCGCCGAGAATAATACTTCCCAATTAAGGGCAGGCATTCCAGGCATATTCCCTGCATGTGCTGTTACCCGTAGCATGAGCCGCAGGGTGGAGGCAGAGATTAGCGAGCATAAAGAGGATGCTCATGTTGTAGTTACCCTCCAACCTATTGAGAACACAGAGGATGTTCCTACTCAGCCTGACCTTGCTGGTTTAAATCTAGGTGAATTTTTTAAAACTTCTCCTCCGCCCGGTGACCTTCAGAATAAGCTTGATAATGAAAACGACTCTGAGGGAGACAATGTTAACACCCTGGATAGTTTTGGTTCCTCCCCAGTCACTGGTTTTGAATATATTCCGGGTAGAAAGAATGTTGCAGTACATGCATTTTCTAGAAACATTGCCAACCAACGACAGCACTGATCAATTTTGTTTTTAGTATAGATGAGCTTGTAACCTTAGATGAGGATATGATAATAATGGAACAGAGGGATGACAAGTCATACGACTGGGTTGATCAATGTTGCTTGTAGTTTAGATGAGTTAGTAACCTTAGATGATGAAATGCTAATAGGAGAACAGAGGGATGATAAGACATGCGATTTATTAGCCCAGTATTTGATGAACCCAAGAGAATATCCTCCAAAACTACCAAAAAGGTATAAGATAGAGGAATTTCATTTGACTAATGGACTTTTGTATAGAAAAACAGTTGTAAGTGGGAAAGATCAGTTGGTAATACCACAAACTCTTGTACAAGAGGTATTGAAGTTACTTCATGATAGTGATTGTAGTTCACACCCAGGAAAGGATAAAACTTATAGACAAGCTTAACTTAAATATTTTTGGCCAGGTATGAAGAAAGATATATATGATTATATATAAAATTGTTTGAAATGTGCTAAGGTGAAAGGAAATGCACCAAAACTTGCTCCTATATTATCATATCCCATTCCGCAGAAACCTTGGGAAAGAGTCCACATAGATACATTGGAGTTACCTATGTCTGAGAATGGATATGAATATGTATTTGTTGCTATTGACTATTTTTCAAGAT
>NC_134786.1:45152581-45157581 GCF_046742065.1 Oratosquilla oratoria
CTTCTCCTCAAATATTATAGCTTACAGTGCTAAGAGGAAAAAAATAAAAGGGAAAGTAAGCAGTAAACTAAATACACTAATATCAGTAGCAAACACAGGGCTGAGTAACCATGTAGTGAGCGCTGAAACTATTTGTTGTTTTAAGAGATGGTTAGATAACTTCTTGGGTGGGGATAACAGGTAGTAATGGACATGGAACTGCCAAGTGTAGGCTTTATGATTCTTGATTTTTGAAGTCTCCTTCATTTTTGTGTTTTTGTGTAATCACTGTACATAAAGAACTCATACAGCTTCTTCATTCTTATGTTCTTATGTAATCACTGTGCACAAACAATTCATACAACTCCACATCACAGGAGTAGCAAGAGAGACTTGGGGTAACAGATTGTTAAAAAAAATGTAAAAACAAATGTTTAAATAAAAATGGTTCCATCTTTACATGGTATTTACTCTGACATATAATGATAATTGCCACGTGGATGAATAAATAAGACTTGTGACGTCCAGAACAGGGTTTGGTATTTCGTCTACAATAACCAACGCTTCTATCCCTGGGAAGAGGTAAATTCGCAGAAGTGATACGAGGAAAAATTTAAGGAAGGTAGATGCCTTGTCGAACTCATGAGCATATGGTCATGAGTTCGATTCCCGAGACCCGCTGCGGGCTTTCTGCGTTGGGTCCCGACATCCCTGGCCAGGCGGAGAGGTGAACCAAACATCGGTCTAACAGATTCAAACCAGCTGTAGTAGATCATTAATTATATGGAACTGTACAACAGCACGTAGCATCTCACAGCTGGCCTTTGAAGCAGCTGGTACATATCATCCATCAACAAACATTTCATCCAGGTGGCTGTATGCAATATCCATCAGCTGGTTCTGTGAAATACTGGTATATTGCGGTTAGATTACTTTATTTCTGTGTAACTCTCTTTTCTTGTATTCCTTCCTTCTTCCCAAACTCCCTCTCTCCCTTCCTCTTACTCTCTTTTTCCTTCTCTCCCTGCCAGTGTCTCTCCTTTCTTCCATTCATTCGTATTTTCTTTTCTTTTTATTGGAACAGTGGGAGATCAATTTGTAAAGAATTATCTATGAATTTCTTGGCTATGAATAGTGATACTTGTACCAGAAAATTCAAAATGAAGGAAGAAATACATGTTCACTCACTATTATGTATATTACCTATGCATCTATCTATCTATCTATCTATATATATATATATATATATATATATATATATATATATATATATATGTATAATACTGTACGTACACAACATACACACATACATGCACACATACATATACATACATATTATACTTTCTGTTTATTTAACTTTGTATCTTTCTCTAGGCTTCTCTAGAAGTCAACTAGCAAGTAAATAAATACGCAAGTTAAATAAATAACCGAAAAAAATCAGCAACCCCAACTCGACCTCAACACAATGCAGGGTCGCACACACTCCCTCACGGGCCAAGCCAAACGAAGTTCAGAATGATTTACAACGGGAACTGACGCCTAACCCACTCTCCCCTTCTCCCTCTCCCCCTCCCCCTCTAAGATCCCCTTCCTATATACTTCCTCTCCCCCTCCCCATCCCAGATCCTCCCCGTCCCCCTCCTCCTCCCAGATCCTCCCTTCCCCTCTCCCAGATCCCTATCCCCATCCCAGATCCTCCCTCCCCTCCCAGGTCCTCCCTTTCTCCCTTCCAGATCCTCCCTCCCAGATCTTCTTTTCCCCCTCCCAGATAATCCCCTCCTCCATCCATCCCCCACCCCCTCCCCCTCCCCCTCAAGACACCCAAGATCTCCAGGTTCCTCAGATCTCCTCAGATACCCTCACAGACCCTTTCAATAATGTGTCTAACATTCGTCATTCAACATCTCACTGTAAGGAGTAATTTGACATTTATAAATTTGAAAAATATAAGATCAAAACTGAAGTCATTTTTACGTTTCTACTTAAGGGAGCGTCGCCAGCGATCACTCGAAATGTTCTGGTATATGAACGAATTATAGGCAAACATTTCAAAGGAATCTCTATGATGGTGGCAACACCCATACAAATTTATACATCTGTATTTCGTTTCTATTTTTATGCAGCATAAAATAGATAGAATATTTGCAACCTCTGGCAACCCCATTGCATAAAAAACATTCTGTATATTGAAATAGCGTCAACATTTCTATAGATATTTCGTTTTTTGCTACAGAATTTTGTTTATGGAGATATTTGGCAACTCCTCCCACCAGCATACCCCACAAAGACAGTGGATAGGGCAAAGTAAGGTAACGTCGCTCCTGGCGCTCTCACCGTACGCAACAATTTTGATTCCTTGCCTTGTATTGTTGCTGTGACTATGGAAAAATTAATAAAACGAGAGAGTGAAGCGGCAGAATATAGAGAGTGCCCGTGAGTGCCTGAAATAGAAACAAGAAGAAGGAAAAAGAAAGAAAGAGGATAAAATCAGCACAGCTGCACCCAGCACTCCGCAAGCATTTACCAGCCACACCCACCTTACACCTTCTCCACCCACGCCACACCACTCACCCTCACCTCACAACTCATCAGCAAAGAAGAGGATATTGGAGATTTGCCATACATCGCAACCATCAAACAAATAGTCGAGAAAAATGGTCGCCAAAATTTAAACCCCCCGTCTTGTAAATTTTATGTTTTTGTTCTCTCTGTTGTAATATTTTTGGTTATTCTTTATGAATTTTTGTCAATTTTGTTTCATTTAAAAGAAAACATGCTCCTTATTTTGTAAAATAAAAAATAAAAGAAATTAGATTTTATATTTATTTATGAAACCTGAATTTTGCACCATTCTTAGATTATTCGGAGAAACAAATTAATAAAAAATGTATTCAATAAGATTTATTTCCCAGACTCTAAGCTTTCATTTCATACCAAGCTGAATGATGTGGAAGAATTTTCCATTAAGTAATTAGAGCTTCACTAGAGCTCACTATATCTTCATTAGACATTGATTATGCATTATATATGCATGGGAGGAACACAGTACCCTGAGAAATTTCACACTATTGTAAGGGGTATTTATACCTATATTCATTAAACACATATTTGAAGAAAAAAAATCACCTACTCTTTAAAGCGATGCGACACTACCTAAAACTAAATAACAAAAACAAGCAGCATTCTTGCGAAAATTGCCTAGTGTGCCGCCACCATTACTCTAAGCAAAATTTTCCTTATTCATCCTTCTTACATGCCCAGACTATCTTATTGTCCCCTAACCAACGTTTCCACATATGTTTAACAACTATCGTGCAAGAAAAAATGTGCACACACGAGGGTTTCAAATAATATTAAAATCCATTGAAAAAAGTTCCACCCAAACATCAACTTATAAATTCTCTAAAAACATGGTAACTTGCCAACCGTCAAACCAATATTTGTTTTTTTTTTTTTTTTTTTTTTTTTTTTTTTTTTTTTTTTTTTTTTTTTTTTTTTTTTTTTTTTTTTTTTTTTTTTTTAGTTTTAGGTTTTCCATTGCAAACGAAATGACTTTGTCACCTGTCTGGAGTGTTGAAATCGTTTGAAAACGTCTATAAACGCTTTCCACTCCAGCCAGACGCGGCGTTTAGTATTGGTTCACCTACTGAATTGGCAAGCTGTTCGCTGCTTAGTGTAGAATTGTAAATTTGCAAAATAAGTAAAAAGCATTCTTGAACTATCAAAATTTCAAAGAACTGTTGACCCAAGTCAAATTTTAAGGAAAGAAAGAGTGTGAAGCGAAAAACTGCCAGCAGCTTTAAAGGAGAATGGCTAAATGAAATACTGAAAACTGCTACGCCAAAAACCCATGAGCTGATAAACATTCAGCTGCATGAAATATTTATTTACGATGCTTTAGTTGTAGTTGTTTGTATTTATTGTCGCGATGCTAAGATTTCTGGGGATTTTTCAAATTGAAAGAAGTTTGAGACCACTTGGAAGCTGGACTTTTTGAAGCACCATTTGACAAGTAAAATACATTTAAATGGTGAACACAAACTTAGGTAACAAAATCATTCATTGCAGCTACAGAAGTACTGGCTATGCTACTGGAAGTTCAGGTTATTGTTGTCATATAATATCCTTGGTGGCAGTGGAGTACCTAGCACAAGAGCTGCCTGTGGCAGATTTTTATTTGGTCGCCCTTTAAAATAGTTAATCACACATCAAAACGCCGAAAACGGAATAATACAGATATATAGGTATGCAAAAAAAAAACAAAAAAAAAACGTAGCAACCATTTATTTTACTCAAAGTTACTGATGTTTGAATATTAATTTGCTAGGTCACCATACGAGTAAAATGCCGCCCCAAAAATTGTGCCGCCCTGGGCGGATAGCGCCCCCCCCCCAACCTTGTACCCCACTCCTTTGTGGAGATAATATACAATAATACAAACTTAAAAATTTTCCGTATTTACTTAAATGATCAGATGGTGCCTCGTATGGGTGCGCGCATACTTTTCAGAGAAGGCAAAATTTACACACAAGCAAAGTTCTGCACACACACGCAGCAAAAAATTAAAGGGAGCAATGCCCCTAACTTTCTTCTAAGATTCATTATCTTCCACGCCTCTCAGCTCATCCATAATTGAAACAATTGTTATATAATAATAATAATATATTATATATACTGCAGAGGCAGTACAATGTAGTTCAGTTCGAAGCTTTAAGATTCGTTTAGATAAATACCTAAGCAAGATTCTGTAATGCCTGCCATTTATTTGATATTGTTTGTTTATTTGTTTGTTATTATTTGTCTGTTTATAATTGTTTGCTTGATTTTCATTTGATATTACTTATCTGTCACTCTATTATTATTTACTATTTACCTGTTGGTTTATCATTTACCTATACCTATGGATTTATTTATTCTATTTATTATTATTTATATGATTATAATTTTTATTTATCTATTTTTAGTTATATATCATTATCATTTTTTCCACATCCGACCTAGTTATGGAACAAAAGGTCTCC
>NC_134786.1:45165081-45170081 GCF_046742065.1 Oratosquilla oratoria
CATTTTAAGCTTCTTTCCATGTCCTCTTGTGTTTCTTTTATCATAATTTAGTAAATCTTCTCTGTTAAGGACTTCCATGCCCTTCATAATTCTATAGATGGTCAACAAGTCACTTCTTTCCTCTGTTCCAGAGTCGGCAACTCCAATTTTAGCAGTCTTTCTTCATATGGGAGTTTTGATAGTTCTGGGGCCATCCTCGTAGCTGCTCTCTGGATTCTCTCAATCTTCTTTATATTCTTTTTTGTATTGGGTGACCACAGTGTCGCTGCGTACTCCAATTTAGGCCTTATCATTGTGACTAGTATTTTCTTTACCATTTCTATATTCAAGTAGGTAAAAGCCACTTTTATTGCTCTTAGTAAGTTGTAGGTTTCGCCGACAATCTTGTTTATATGTTTGTCAGGGGACATATCTTTTGTGATGATCACTCCCAGGTCTTTTTCAGATCCCTCTTTCTTAACTTCTTTTTCACCCATTTTATATCTTCCAGATATCCTTTTTTTACTTTTTCCAAACTCCATTATGCTACATTTTTAGTGTTGAATTCCACTTCCCACCTCTGACTCCATTCCCAAACCCTGTGTAGATCTCTTTGTAATGATTCGCAGTCCATTTCAGTACTCTCTTTAAAAGTTTTGCATCATCTGCAGAGAAGCTCATATAATATTCTACTCCCTCGTCCCTGTCATTCACATAAATGGCAAACATTATTGGAGCCAGCACTGATCCTTCTGGGACACCACTAATTACCTCTTCCCAAGTAGAAGTCTTCTCTCTGAGCACTATCCTCATTTTTCTTACATGCAAAAAGTTCACTTCAGTAGTTTACCTTGTATCCCTCCTATAGTTTTCATCTTTCTTAAAAGTTTTTTGTAATGGACCTTATCAAAAGCGTTTTGTAGATCTATAAAAGCACAATCGACCCATTTGTCCATTTCCTATATTATATCTAGTAGCCTTGAGTAAAAGCAGATAAAATTTGTGGTGCACAATCTTCCCTGTCTGAATCCATATTGTCTCGGTTTTAGTATATTGTCCTCCTCCAAATGTTTTATCCACCTACTTTTTATAACTTTTTTGCAGATTTTTGATACTACGCTTGTAAGCAAAACCGGTCTGTAATTTGTTGGGTCCTATTTATTTCCTCCTTTATAGATTGGTACAATATCAGCATTTTCCAGTCTTGTGGCATTTTTCCTTCTTTGAGTGAGCAACATATTATGTTGTATATTTTGTCTACTAGTTCTTCTTTACATTTTTTTTAATATCCAATTTGCTATCCCATCTGGGCCGTGTGATTTTCTGACATCGAGGTTCGTTATTCAATTCATTATTTCTTTCCGTGTTATTATTATTTCCTTCATGGGGGAGGGGATTTCCCTTCTCTCCCTTCTACCTGTTGTATTTTTTCTCCAGTGAAAACTGACTTTAACTCTTTGCACATAACTTCCGCCATTTCGGTATCTTCTGTATATTTGGTATTCTTTTGACGTAGTTTCACTATTTCCTGCTTGTTTTTCAGTTTCTCATTTAAATATCTATAGAATCGTTTTGGCTGATCTTTACATTTATCTATTATGTCTTTCTTATATTTACATTTTTCTTCCCAACGCATTTTTGAGCATTTGTTCCTTTGGTTAACATACGATTGCCACTTTCTAGGTTTCTTGTCTTTTCTCTATCTCTTCCAAGCTTCGTATCTTCTGTCTTTCGCTTCTCTGCACCTTCTATTAAACAAACACTTTATATACACCCTTTCTAATTTTAGTTCTGGTACATATTTTTCCAATCCTTTTTTATGAATCTTCATCAGAATCATTCATTTTTCTTTCACTTGTGTTTCCTCTTTGTAAAATTTTCTCGATTTCTGTTCTCTTCTCGTTTTTTTTTAGCTTCATTTCTTAATGTCTTAAATTTTTCCCTTTCCTCGTCATTCATGTCTCTTTCTATTCATAATTTTTTATAGTGTTCGCTTCTTGCTAAATTTCTGTTCTTATTAAAATTTCTTCTACTGCCACTTGTGACCTTATTTTAATCTTTATTGGTTAAATCTTTCCTTCTCCTTCTACATATTTACCCAATCTGTGCACTACTTCTATTTCCTTGTCTATTTCTTGGTCACCATCTTGTACTTCTTTTAGAACACTTTTTGCGTGCGCATGTAGGCACAGCATTACCCATAGATCGGACCTCATATGAATTCTTACCTATCCTCCGGGAGGGAAATTGCTGTCGATCACGAGTCGAACTCGTGATCCAAGAACGTGATCAATCACATGCACGCGCAGTTGACCTGCAGTGTTCTGTACCTCGGAATTCCAAGTTCACTACGGGGAACGGACTTTATTGTATACTTGTACACTCTTCCTAGTCCTTTCATTTATATAATTTTCTTACTTTGTAACTTTCTTACGCCATGATCTCGTATCCTCTCTTTTACTCACACTCGCTACCTCTCTCTCTCTCTCTCTCTCTCTCTATATATATATATATATATATATATATATTTTTTTTTTTCTCTCATCTTAGCCCCTAGCATTTAATAATTTTTTCCTTTTGTATGATTTTTGTTTTATTTTCCATATTCTTTTCTTTATTATTTTGATTAATTCTCATATATTTTTTCTATTCTACCCCCTCTCTCTCCGATTCTCCTCCTTGCATACTTATTTTCTCTCAGGCCCTGTTCACACTAGCGGTCTGAACAGCGTGGAAACCGATGCGGTACCGCGTTGTCAAGGAAAAACTGCGCGGTTATGTGGGAACACCTCCATTAACTTTATGATAGAACCACCGCGGTTCAAACTGTGGCGGCTGAAACCACTAGTGTGAACATGGCCTGAATCCGCATATCTATTATTTCTTGTACTCTATAGTATCTTTTCTCTCATTCATTTTCATCTCGTTTCTTCTTTTTTCTTTAGCTTTTTTTCACAATTTATGTCTTTCGTTTCCCCATTATTTCTTTTCATTCTCTGTATGCAACAATTCCATAACCCATTTTTCTTTTCTCTTTTCATTTTTCCCTGTTTACCTCCTTTATTTTTCTTCATCTTTTATTTTGCCTTTTTTTTTTCCTAACTCCACTCTTCCTTTCTACGAAGTCCCTTTTGTCTTCAACTTCCTTCTCCAGAGACTCTCCCTATTCCCTCCTCCCCCTCCACCCCAACTTCATCTTTCTTGTTCAACACAAATATTTAAACTTTCTCTCGACAATACCAGCCTTGTTGGTACCATAACAAAATATACCCTCTATATCGCGTCGCTTATTTATGTTGATCATTCGGCTTAACGTCGTAACTCCCCCTTTTAGAAGGCTAGGACGGTGTCCCTATATAGAGGACTCTATAGTATGGAATATAATGAAACATGACTTTGGTCCAACTCGTTGGTGGCAGGGTTCGAGCCAGCATCACCTCGACCTTCGCCGCAAGTAGAGAGCATCCATTGCTTATTCATACTTTCTAATATTCTGTTTTTTTTTCATTAAATTCTGTAATAAAATTTTTCCTTTTATCTATTCGCCTCTCCCACCCATTTTTTTTTTTTTTTTTTTTTTTTTTTTTTTTTTTGAGGGGAGGAGCAGGAGGGAGATGGGAGTTTGACTATCTAAAAATCAATCAAATTTCCGTATTGACATAACTCATTACAGTAATTTGAGTTCCTATTTTTATTACGATGACCGCTGTCACCATAGACAGAACAGTTATTGTGCAGCCAACAACGTTAGACTTAAAGGAACCAACAATTACCTGGGGCCGTATACACAAAACTTGTTAGCGCTAACAAATAGCTGTTAAGGGTAACAAATTCCTGTTAAGGCTAACATTTAGCTGTTAAGCACTAACAGTGATACAGAAAACTTGTTAGGGCCTTAAAAGTACTGTTAAGATAAAAGTGCTGAGGAGGACTATTAAGCTCTTAACAAGTTCCTGTTAGTAGAGAAGATGGCGGAGCAACAACAACTAAAAAGATGACTGCGAGTTTATCGACAGCGACGGGACATATTTAACGAGTACAATGACGACGAACTCATCAAACGCTTCAGAATGAACCGTGCTGGTATAATAAAAATGGCTGATTTAGTGAGGGACAAACTTCAATCCCTAACAGAACGGAATCGACCACCGAGTCCTGAGACGAAGGTGGCAATTACCCTATGATATTTAGCCACAGGTAAAATGCAGCAGTGACGAATTTGGGACCTCGCAAGCATCAATCAGCCGTGTCATTACTCAAACAATTGATGCACTATCAGAACCAGATATTGTAACTCAGTTTGTAAAATTCCTATTGACTCGCCAAGAAGTGCAAGTAAAACAAGCAGAGTTCATGGAAAACTGTAGGTTTCCCGGTGTTGTGGGTACCATAGATGGCACAAACATTAGAATTGGGGCTCCAAGTGTCGATGAACATTTATATGTAAACAGAAAACAATACCATAGCATCAACGTGCTTTGTCATGCCTCCCTCTTATCCTTGTGGTTTAAACTTGGCTTGAATCGCCCATTTATTATTATTTTTTTCTCCATAATCACGTTGATCAAGAGGAGTGTTTCCTCTTGTGACCAGTTTGGCTTCCTTTTCTTTTTCTGTGTTTCTTCTGCCATGTCTATGTCCTCTGAAATTATTGTTGAGTCTTCTGTCGGAAGATTTGTCTGTGGCACGGCCGCCTGTACAATGCGCCTTCGTCCAAAAATATCTGTCGTTGGTTAATAAGTACTTCTAAAAACCCATACATACGATATCTATGTGCTATCATGATACTTTATTAATAAATTCTAAACAACTGCATTAATAACACTGTTTTATGTGTGCAATTTTTGATAATACGTCCATTTACATGTTCATAAGCTGCTAACTTCAGCGCTGTTTAGCGGTACTTGACAAACAACTGTTTGCTAGCTAACAGTTGTTAGTTAAGCATTGGTGTATAACTTTTAGTGGTTTTCTGTTAGCTAGCAGAGATTGTTAAGGCTAACAAAAAAGTTTTGTGTATA
>NC_134786.1:45177581-45180081 GCF_046742065.1 Oratosquilla oratoria
TGATTGCGCGATCTTTTGACTTCAAAACTCCATCACTCATTAACAATCTATATACAGTAAATCATTAGTTCGTACACATTTGGAATATGCTGTTTCTGTATGGTCACCGAATCTCATTAAAGACATTGACAGATTGGAAAAAGTACAACGACGATCCAGAAACTGATTCCAATTATCAATAATAAGTCATACGAAAATCGACTAAACCATGAATCTGTTTTCCTTAAAAAAGCGTAGACTCCGAAGTGACATGATACAGGTATTTAAGATTTTAAAGAGAACTGACAACGTCAAAAGTGACAAAATTCTTACACTGAATGAGAATCCGAAAAGAAACAATGGTCTCAAACTGTCTTGAAATAGATTTAATTTGGAAGTGGGTAGAAACAACTTCGCCATCCGTGTAGTTAATGAATGGAATAAACTTCCTGCAGAGGCAGTGCAATGTAGTTCAGTTCGAAGCTTTAAGAATAATTTAGATAAGCACCTAATCAAGATGCTGTAATGACTATCACTTATTTTATATTATTTATTTTTTATCATTTGTCTGTTTATTATTATTTGCTTGATTCTCATTTATCATTGGTTATATGTCAATTTATTATTTTTACTATTTACCTATTTGTTTTTTATTTAACTATACATACGTATATATTAATGTTTTTATTTATTATTTATATTATTATAGTTTTAATTAATTAATTTATTTACTTATTCATTTATCATTATTATGAATTTTTCTCACCTACGACCTATATATGGACCAAAAGGTCTCCTGTTGGCACGCTCAGCCTTTGTAATCCTTTGTTATATGCACATACATACATACATACATACATACATACATACATACATACATACATACATACATACATACATACATACATACATACATACATACATACATACATACATACGTACATACGTACATACGTACGTACGTACATACATACATACATACATACATACATACATACATACATACATACATACATACATATATATATACATACATACATACATACATACATACATACATACATACATACATACATACATACATACATACATACATACATACATACATACATACATACATACATACATACATACATACATACACACAAACATATATACATACATACATACATACATACATACATACATACATACGTACATACATACATACATACATACATACATACATACATACATACATACATACATACATACATACATACATAAGTACTTATATACATTACATATATACTGTACACGCAATTCTAATCACTTTCACAAATTTCAGCCAATATCTGCAAGATGCAGATTAATGTGAACTGTACCTTTTTCCAAACGTCATACACACACCTACACCTGGCTATGTCATTCCTGACGTGAATTTTGATTTTTGAAAAAAAGAAAAGTCGAAAATTCTGACGCAATTACCGCGATGCGATCGGAAACACGAGCTCAAACCTTCCGGAGCTCATATTGAGTCGACCACATTTTTTTTTTTTTTTTTTTTTTTTTCGCATTTCACTTTTTTTTTTTTAGGCGCATTTTCTTGGTATGGTTTATGTTTCATCTTATTTTATTGTTATTCTTAGTTATTTTATTTCATTTTATTTTATTTTATTTTTGTTTTTTATTATTTGATTTTGACGTATCTTCTTGGTTTAATTTATGTTTCATTTTATTCTATTGTAATTCTTAGTTATTTTATTCTATTTTATTTTATTTCCTTTTTGCTTCTTTTTATTTGATTTTGATGTATTTTCTTGGTTTGATTTATGTTTCATTTTATTTCATTGATATTCTTAGTTATTTTATTTTATGCTATTTTAATTCACATTTTGTTTTGTTTTTATTTTGACAAGTTTTCTTTGTTTGATTTGTGTTTCATCTTATTATATTGTTATTTTTCTTTCTAATTTAGTGCTTTTAAATTCTTTTTATTGTTTTTTTTATTTTAACGTATTTTTCTTTATTATATTTGGTTTGCTTAATTTGATTTCATTATTACTCTAATATTATTTTATTTCATATTTTATTTCATACATCATTTTGTTTTATGTTTAATTTTATTTCATATTTCGTTTTCATTACTAAAATCTACTGTTTCCAAATTTGCTGATGATACAAAAATGTGCGGAGTGGCAAATGATCACTCAAACCAATTAGATATTCAAGAAGATTTAGATAAATTACAGCAATGGTCTGAAAAGTGGCTAATGAAATTCAACACAAGTAAATGCAAGGTAATGCACATAGGTAAAAATAACAGTAAGTACGATTACAAGTTATTTGGAAATTCGTTAACAAAAGTGGATAGTGAAAAAGATCTTGGCGTAATTATCAGTAACGACCTCAAATCATCCAAGCAGTGTATTTCAGCCCCTGAGAAAGCAAATAAGATTCTAGGACTGATTGCGCGATCTTTTGATTTCAAAAGTCCATCACTCATTAACAAGCTATATAAATCGTTAGTTCGTCCACATTT
>NC_134786.1:45185081-45195081 GCF_046742065.1 Oratosquilla oratoria
TGTAGTTCCTGGCTGCAGTCTTTGCAGTTAGCTCGGTACCCTTTGCCAGAAGTTGTTGGTAGCTTTTCAAAATAATTCCAGACAGGATAGTTTTTTCTGCCTGAAGGAACCACTCTGCCAAGTCCAGAAGACATCCTTCCTGGCTGATTCCAAAGCAGCAAGTAACTCAGTGAGAAGCTGCTTTCCCCTCATGTTCCTCCCTCCACAACTGCCTTCCATACCTCTTTTACTAGTCTTTTTTCACTCATTCTTTCCATGTGTCCAAACCATCCTAATATTCTTTCATCAACCCTATCTCCCAGCTCCTTTTTCACCCCTGTTCTCCTCCTCACCTCCTCATTTCTCACTCCATCTAGCCTAGTAACCCCCAAAGGCGGAGCATGCCGACGGGAGACCTTTTGGCCCATAACTAGGTTAGATGCGAAATATATATATATATATATATATATATATATATATATATATATATATATATATACATATATTATATATATATGATAAAAATAGATAAAAAGAATTTTAAATAACATAAATAATAATAAATAAATATATAATACATATCTATAGATAAATGATAAACAAACAGGTATATAGTAAATAATAAAAAGCTGACAAATAAGTGATAATAAATGGAAATCGAGCAAATAGTAAATAAACAGACAAATAATAACAAGCAAATAAATAAACAAATAATATACGATAGATGGAAGGCATTACAGCATCTTGCTAAAATGTTTATCTAAACAATTCTTAAAGCTTCGAACTGAACTACATTGCACTGCCTCTGCAGGAACTTTATTCCATTCATTAACTACACGGTTGGAGAAGTTGTTTCTACCCACTTTCAAATCAAATATATTTCCAGACATTTTGAGACCATTGTTTCTTGTCGGATTCTCATTCAGTGTAAGAATTTTGTCACTTTTGATGTCAATCCCTTTTAGAACCTTAAATACCTGTATCAAGTTAACTCTGAGTCTACGTTTTTTTAGGGAAAACAGATTCATATGTTTTAGTCGATTCTCGTATGATTGTATTTTTTATATATGGAATCAGTTTTGTGGCTCTCCTTTGTACTTTTTCTAATCTGTCAATGTCTTTAATGAGAGTAGGTGACCATACAGAAACAGCATATTCCAAATGTGGACGAACTAACGATTTATATAGCTTGTTAAGAGAGATGAGCTTTTGAAGTCAAAAGATCGCGCGATCAATCATAGAATCTTGTTTGCTGAAATACACTGCTTAGATGATTTGAAATTGTTTTTGATAATTACGCCGGGATCCTTTTCACTATCCACTTTTGTTAACGAATTTCCAAATAACTTGTAATCGTACTTACTGTTATCTTTACCTATGTGCATTATCTTACATTTACTTGTGTTAAATTTATGTAAATTTTCTTGAATATCTAATTGACTTAAGTGGTCATTTGTCATTTCGTACAATTTTGTATCACCAGCAAATGTGAAAACAATAAATTCTAGTCCGTGGTCTATATCATTTATATATACGAGTACTATGAATAGAAGTGGCACAAGAACGGAACCCTGAGGAACTCCATTCGTAACGTCTTTTCATCTAAAAGTTTTGCCATTTAAAACAACTCTCTGTTTTTTATTATTCAACCAATTTCTAGTCCAACTTGATAGGCTACCACTTACTCCGTGTGAAGCTAATTTAGTAAGTTGCCTTTCGTGGGGGACTATATCAAAAGCTTTTGCAAATTCTAAATATTTCAAATCTATATTTTTTCTTTTGTTATAATTTGAGATGACAGTGTTGTAGAATTTGAGTAAGTTAGTCACGCACGAACGTTTCCGTCTGAATCCATGCTGGCTATCATTTATCAAACAATTTCTTACTAAATGACATTTGGTAGTATCTCTGATGATAGTTTCCATAACTCTTCCTGTAGTTATTTGGTTTCTTTTTATCACATTTTTTTGACAATTTGAGTGACGTTAGCTAGTTTCCATTCTCTTGGGACATCTCCGGATATAATGTATTTTTTGAAAATAATTTGTAATGGAACAGCAATTTTATTTTTTATTTCCTTTAAAATTCTTGGATGCCAACCGTCAGCCCTGGTGTTTTATTAACTTTGAGTGTCTCTATACACCTTTTACATTTTTCTTTTGTTATATCTATCGTAGTAAGTTTACCCAAGATTTTTCACAGATTTCAGTTTGGAGTTTACTTTGAGGCGTTTCGTTTACGAATACTGAGCTAAAATAGTTGTTTAAAATATTACACATTCTTTCGTTTGAATACTCAAACTGACGGTCAACAGATAATAGTGGGCCAATGTGATTCCTGATAACCTTTTCTTCTCTAATATATATTCATTTCGTATTGTCCTTTTCGTTTTTTAATTGTCTTTTCTAAATCTCTCTGTATTATTAGATAATTTTAATAGTCGTTAGGTGCACCCGAGTACTTGTATTTCTTATAAAACCTATCGCTTTTTAGCAATCATTTTTCAAGTTTATTTATCGGGACATTTTGGGTGAGCCTGATTTGGGGGGAATCTGCCCTTAAACGGGATGTAGGTATGAATCATCTCAGTAAGCGTATTTTGAAATATTTCCCACATAGGATCTACTGGTCTTTCGCTTAGAATTGCCTCCCATATATATATATATATATATATATATATATATATATATATATATATATATATATATATATATATATATATATATATGTATATATATACATACATATATATATATATGTATATATACATACATACATTTATATATATCCATTTATATATCTATATATGTATATATATATGTAAACATATATATATATATATATATATATACCCATACATATATATATATATATATATATATATATACTGTATATATATATATATACATATACATATTTTGTATAAATTCTATATATATTTTTATTTTTCATTAATTTATTCATTCATTTATCTATATATAATTTTTCTATTAATGTTATTATATATTTTTTACTACTGACGCGAGTTCTTGGTATTACAATTGTTGATAGTGGGTACCAGCATAGCATTTGAAAATAAATCAATAAATAACCCCCCCCACCCCGCCCCCACCCACACCCACACCCACATCCAAACCCACTCCCACACCCACACCCTCACTCACACACTCATCAACCCAAACTCTCACCCATATACCCACCCAAACCCTCACCTATACACCCACCCAAACCCTTACTCATACACCCACGCACCCACACCCACACTATAACCCACAAACCAATCGATACATTCATACCCACACACCCACACGCCCACACCTTCACTCACACACCTATCCACACACCCACACACTCAAAAACACACGTACGACACACAACAAAAGCACAAAACACAAATAAATTTATCAACACTGAAAATGCAGGATTTTCATATTAGATATCCAACCTGAAACTGAGAAAGCCCAAGGAGGAGGTGCTCAGTCATGTTTCTGACCGACCCTGAAGACTCGTTCATTTTTAACTTTTGTTTTCAAAAACAACGATGGTTCTTCACAAGTTACAAAAATAACTCAACTAGATGATCCGTTTAAGAACACTGGTAGATATGTATACGTCTACAAAAAGGCTCTTTTCCCTTCATAAAGTGTGACCATACATACGTTGTGATATACTAGTAATATATATATATACATATATATATATATATATATATATATATATATATATATACTTATAGACGATGTAGAGAAATTATGTAAAAAAGGTGAAGTAACTGTTGAACCCACTTTTAAACAAGAAGTTATTGCCGAAGCTAATAAATCCAGAGGAAAATATAACAGCAATTTAATTGACAAGAGACATATCGAAGCTGCAAAAGAGTTAAAATCAGACCATAGTATCACCATCAGGAAAGCAGACAAAGCAGCAACTTATGTACTCATGGACACCTCTGAGTATTTAGAAAAGATAGACACCATTCTTAATGACACAACAAAGTTTAAAAGGATCAACAAAGACCCTACAGAATCACTTAAGAAAAAGGTTAATCGACTAATAGAAGGGAATAATGCTGCCAGTAAAATAAAACTTGACAAACTTTCAGGCGAGTATGGTATGGGTTACTG
Organism: Oratosquilla oratoria; assembly: GCF_046742065.1. NCBI lineage: Eukaryota > Metazoa > Arthropoda > Malacostraca > Stomatopoda > Squillidae > Oratosquilla > Oratosquilla oratoria. The sequence goes on from NC_134786.1 coordinate 45,189,185, forward strand.
CTATGGGACAGTAAAAACACACAAACCTTGCAATAAACTCCGTCCCATAATTTCTCAAATCCCTGCACCTACGTACAAGCTCGCTAAGAAACTGTGCTCCATCCTAACTCCCTACACTCCCACCACCTACAGTCTACAATCCTCATCTGATTTCCTAGATATCATCAAGATAAACTCCGCTAAAGGTAGAATCGCTTCTCTTGATGTGGAAGGGTTATACACCAATATTTCCGTAGATCGCACAATTGATTACATAATCAACAAAGTGTACCACGATGACACCACACCTTCATTAGATATCCTAGAACTCATACTACGGGCACTGCTTGAATGCTGTACTAAACAGGTCCCGTTCACTTGCCCCCGCGGGAACAAATATTGTCAAATTGATGGTGTTGCAATGAGATCCCCCCTCGGAGTATTAATGGCAAACTTTTTCATGGGCTGCTTAGAAGAAGAAGTATTCACAAAAATAGAAAAGCCAGATATATATTGTAGATATACTGACGATATCTTCATTAAGACCAAGAACAGCAACGAAGCTGAAAAACTCCGCCACCTACTACAAAAGATATCTCAACTCACTTTCACTATGGAAGATAGCGTCGACGGAGTTTTACCCTTCCTCGACCTCCTAGTGAAACAAAATGAACATGCTTTTAACACTACGGTGTACACAAAACCTTCAAACCCGTGACACTGCCTTAATGGTTCTAGCGAGTGCCCCCAAAGATATAAGGACTCCACCATCAGTGCCTATATCAGAAGAGCACTAACTCATTGTAGCACATGGGAACAAGTGCATAATGAAATAGAACGTTCTACCCAAGTACTGCTCAATAATGGGTTCAGTGAAAATGAGATAAGCCACCAAATAAAGAGAATAATGGACGGCTGGCATAAAAACAACAATAATAACCAGAATAAAGAGAAAATTAACATATATTATAAATCAATTTTTTCGTCAGCATATAAAGAAGATGAACGCATAATGAAACAAATTATCAAAAGAAACATCAAAGCAGTCAATCCAGAGAAAATACTCAACCTGGTAATTTATTATAAAACCAAGAAACCTAGCCACCTCCTTATTAGAAACAGCCCCCAACAAGAGAAAAGGGAACTTCAGAAATCCCATATCATTTATAGGTTCACATGTACACGAGGGAACTGTGAAGCCCTCCCATCCACCTATATTGGCATGACTACAATGAGGTTGTCCCGTCGCCTCTCATATCACCTGACATCTGGAGCCCCTAAAAACCACTTAAAAGAAGCACATGGCATAACACTATCAAGAGAGAACCTAGAGGAAAACACTGAAAATTTGGATTTATGTACTGACGATAGACGGCTCCCAATTTTAGAAGCATTATATCTAAATAAACAAGCAGACGACCTTAGAGCCCTCCCAAGCATGAGACAAACTGGTGCAAATCCAAACACGAGACATAACACCACAAACGCCAATATGGGACAAAACACCACCAGTGTAAACACGAGACAAAATTCCGCCACAACACGCACCCGGAGGCTCTCCTAGTGCACGTGACATTTCGTCACTGCCCGAAATACCGGATGACCTCCCCTAGTATGATTAGCCAGTTTGAAGGCTTAGTATAAAACTTAGAACTTTCATTAGACTCATCGGATTAATTCTTATCCTATAAGATAGTACATCCCAATAGCTACTGAAGAAGGGTCTAGAACCCGAAATCGCGATCTAGCTAATATGACTACATACAGCCAAGTCATAAATTTCCTTTCTAAGGAACATAAATCTATAATAAGGTATATGGAAAATACTTATAAGAAAATAGTTAATGCAAAACTAGCCATCACTTTTAATGATATATATATAAATATATATATATATATATACATATATATATATATATGGATATATACCTGGTAGATATATATAAATATATATATATATATATACATATATACATACATATACATATATATATATATATATATATATATATATATATATATGGATATATACTGTATACACACACACACACCACACACACACACACACACACACACACATATATACACACACACACACATACACACACACACACACACACACACACACACACACACCACACACACACACATACACACACACACCACACACACACACATACACACACACACACACACACACATATATATATATATATATATATATATATATATATATATATGTATATACACACACACACACATATATATATAATATATATATATATATATATATATATATACATATATGTATGTATGTATGTATGTATGTATGTATGTATGTATGTATGTATGTATGTATGTATATATCCCCGTCTGGGGTATTGGCTGCATGTTGTTGTGGCAAAGTAAAAGCTACTTTCACTTCATCCTACCCTATTTCTCCTCCATTTTCCTCACTCATCACTCTCATTTTCTTAGCGCTTCCCACTGCAACTACCTTTCCCTCCCTATCCTCCTTCACATTTAGCAACTTCCTAAAATACTCTGCCCACCTTCCTCTCACTGCCTTCTCTTCCATTACCATCTCTCCATCTCTACCTTTTACCTTTTCTTCTCTACTTGATTCGCCTCCTCTTCCTCTTTTAAGTTCCTTCCAAAACATCTTTTTATTACTTTCAAAATTTTCTGTCATACTATTTCCCCATTTCACATCTGCTCTCCTCTTTGGTTCCTTTATCTTATGCTTAACTTCCTTTCTCTTTACTTTGTACCTCTCATACGATTCCCTTTGTCCTAATTTGTAACAAATCTATGAATGTCTGCTTCTTCTCTTCTACACCCTTCTTTGCTTCCTCTTCCCACCACTCACTACCCTTTTTTCTATTTCCTCCCGCCCTCCTTATTCCACACACCATTTTTGCACACGTTATGACTCCCTCCTTGAACCATCCCCATTCCTCCTCCACTCCTAATTCTACTCTATCCTCTCAACTTCTTCTTATACTCATTCTCCTTTTTTCTTCATTTAAGCAGTTTGCTCTAAGTACCTCCCTACCTTCTGCCCTTTTCCTCTTTCTCCACCTGTTCTCCACTCTCAATTTACGTTCCACCAGGAAATGATCTGATATTCCCCCACTCTCTCCCCTTAGAACATGTACATCCTTAACTCTTCTTACCATTCTCCTGGTCACCACTATATAGTCCATTAACGCTCTATCTGCCACCCTTCCATCCACCACCCTCTCCCATGTGTATTTATGCTTGACTTTCTTCTTAAACACTGTATTTGCTATCATCAACTCTCTTTCAAGACACATCTCCACCATCAACTCTCCACTACGATTTTTGCCTCGAACTCCATACTTTCCAATCACTCCGTCAATTGGTTTATTTCCTACCCTAGCATTTAGGTCTCCCAATACAACTACATTGACATTTCTCCCTAATCCCTCTATGCACTCATTTATATCTACCCAGAATGCCTCCCTTTCCTCTACGTTCTTCTCACTACCAGGCCCATACGCACTTACAAAAACCCACATCTCCTTTCCCAGCTTCACTTTCATCCACATCAACCTTGATGATACCTCCTTCTACTCCACTACCCGCTTACTTATCTCTTCACTTACTAGTATAGCCACCCCTTCTCTCTCTCGTCCCCTCTTCACTCCTGAGTACCTCCAAGCTACACTCCCAAACTCACACTTGTCCTTTCCATTCATTTTAGTTTCACTCAAAGCCAGTACATCCATCATTCTTCTCATAAACATATTGCCTATCTCTTTCCTTTTACTCTCATCTGTACCACATCCACGCACATTAAAAGACACAAACCTTAGGGTTCTGGTTGGAAAGCTCCCAGACCCTCTTATGCCTTTTCTTTCTTTTTTAGGAATGTCCCCTTTTGGGGCTACAGGTAGTAGGACTCCTAATCCCATCCCCCATCCTTTTTTGTCGCCTTTTACGACTCAAGTGGAAATACTTGATGGCAGTATTCTTTTCCCCCCACCCCAGGGTAGATAGGTGAAAAAAGGAAATGAATATTCAGAGAAATGGTACAGGACAGTAACAAGGGGTTGGGGGACAGCATAACGGAGGGACAGTCGTAGTATAAAGTGTCATAATTTTTCTATGTACGGAGTTTTCCTCTATCACAGACAAAATGATGTGCGACTCTGGTCCGTAGGGGCAACCCATATAGACCCTACAGTATCAACTGCATGCTATTTTGCCACAATAACATGCAGCCAATACTCCAGACGGGAGAGAGGGGTTATTTCAGGTTTTCTCTGATATTCTCATCATATCTCTTAAATGTGATTGCTCAAGTCATGTTAGCCAATCACATACCTAGTTGACAAATGACTGAGTTTCTAAACCCAAAAACTGAAAGAAAAAGCAAATAGAACATGGAAACCAGATACCTAGACAAAAGAAAAAATAAAGTTATTCGTGTGTTCTGACCCGACAAGAGAACAGTTCACAATCTCCAGGAACATTTCTGGAACATGAGGCACAGTCATGCACTTTCAGGCCACTCAAAAGACCCCGCCCGTTCCTGCTGCCATGCACGAACGCACACATGCAATGCATTGAATCTTTGCATGACGGCCATGGAAGGGAGCTGACAGAACCAGAAACCCTTTCAATGGAAAAGAATTTATTTTGAATTCTGGAAAGGAATTTTCGACTTTTGTATGACACAGTAAGTCTGAGGAGTATTTTTCTATAAAATACGATAGGATGGAAAAGCAAACTTATGATTTATGTTATCTTGTATGTCAAGTTTGGACGCAATACATATTTATGTACACGCACGTGTATGTTACATATATACGTAATTTACATCTATATGCACATGTGTGTCTATATAATGAGTAGATCCATGTATATGTATATACTATATGTATATACTGTATATGTATATTATATATATATATATATATATATATATATATATATGTACACATTTGTTTATGCATATCTATGTATAAGTCTGAAACTATCAGTTGTTTTAAGAAACGGTTAGACAACTTTATGGATATGGATGACAGTTGGTAATGAACATGGAAGTACCTAGTGTAGGACTTATGGTCTCTTGCAGTCTCCTTCATTCTTATGTTCTTATATATATACATATACGTTTCAAGGTCGGAGAACAAATATAAGATAAGAATAAATGTATAAATAGATTAAAATGCTTGGGCGTTTATGAAGTGTTTCATTCAATTATTCCTGTCTGGATCTTTATCTCAATTGTTGGCATCACATTTGGAAAATAAAACTGCTCCTGTCTTCATGTACGGTAAGCATTTCTCGTCCGAGTAGTATTTAGGATGAAAATATTTTCAATTTTGATGTTAAAAGTCACCCTTAAAAACCTTAGATTTATTTCTAATCCTTCCTTCCCTGATTCATAGGTTTTAAGCTGTTTTCGTATGCTTTGTTTCTCACGTTGTGTACAAGTTTTCTGGCTTACCGCTGTACTCTTATCAATCACTGTCTTTAACAAAATTTAGGGACCATACAAAAACGGCATAATACAATGTGGGTAGACTAATTGATAATAAATGGATTAAAAAAATCACAATACTAACGTAATTATACCATTCATTACCATCTTTTTTCACGAAGAGTGAGAAAGTTGATGCTCAGGGCACTCGCACAACTTACCTAAAATTAATTTTCTATTCCTTTAGGCCCTGTTCACACTAACCGGTTTGACCACCGCTGTTTGAACTGCGGCGGTTCAGTTGCAATTTAAGTCAATGGAAGCGTTCACACACAACCACGCAGTTTTTCCCTGACTATGCGATACCACTACGGTTTCCGCGCGGTTCAAACCGCTAGTGCGAACAGGCTCTTTCACCAATCATGGATCATCATCGGGGTTTATTGTTGTCTTGTAGACTGAAAAG
>NC_134786.1:45212581-45215081 GCF_046742065.1 Oratosquilla oratoria
GTTACAACGGTCATGACAGTTAAAGTTTTATGACCGTTATAACGTTTATGGCAAATATGACGGTTACGACTGCTATGACAGTTATGTCGGTTGGGACAGCCGTGGGGGTGACATGCGACACTGCCGCGCTGGGGTCGCGTGTCCGGTCCCCATACCATTTCGAAAAGGGGGGCGGGGGCAGAGGGGACCTCGGAACGCCAATATTTTCATGAAAGGGTCCCCCCTCAGTCACTTTACGACTGTCATCCTTTGTTTCTTTCTTTATTTATAAAAACAAACGGATCATTTGTTGACCCCCCCCCCCCACGCGTGCGCTTGGAGTGGAGATTGTACAATTGGGTGATATTAGGGTGGTAATTCTACAGTTGATTATGGTTTGTAATACCTAACCTAACCTAACATAACCCAACCTAACCTAACCTAACCTAACCTAACCTAACCTAACCTAACCTAACCTAACCTAACCTAACCTAACCTAACCTAACCTTACCTAACCTAACCTAACCTAGCCTAACCTAACCTAACCTGACCTAACTTTATCTAATCTGACCTAACCTTACCAATCCTAGCCTATGTTAGAGTGGAGTGTCTACAGCTGATCAATGCGAGATTGAGTGTAGTTGGGGTGGAAGTTCTACAGTTGATTAGTATATGGGTGAAATTCTACGAGTGACCCAAACAAACACACACTCGCGCGCATATACACCCCCCCACACACACAAACACACATACATACACATACACACATACAGACACACACACACACACAAATCAAAACCCTTGACTTCAGAAAATCACATGATCCAGACGGAATTGCAAATTGGATACTAAAAGAATGCATGGAAGAATTAACAGATAAAATATAAAATATAATTAAATTCTCACTTAAAGAAGGAAAAATGCCACAGGATTGGAAGAATGCAAACAGTGTACCAACTTATAAGGGAAGAAACAAGGAAGACCCATCAAATTACAGACCGGTCTCCCTGACAAACACAGTAGCAGAAATTTGCGAAAAGGTCGTCAAAAATAGATTGGTTAAACATTTGGAAGAAAAAACTATACTGAATCCAAATCAATTTGGATTCAAACAAGGAAGATCATGTACAACAAACTTGATCTGCTTCTACTCAAGATTAATAGACATAATACAAGAGAGAGATGGTTGGGCAGACTGTGCCTTTCTGGACCTACAAAAGGCATTTCATAAGGCACCACACAAGAAACTAATAAGGAAGATAGAATCAATAGGTAGCATTAGAGGGAAATAATTGGAATGGATGAAAGACTTCCTGACTGTGAGGAAAATGAGAGTAGTAATTAGATATGAATTTTCAAATTGGGAAGAAATGAAAAGTGGTGTCCTGCAGGGATCAGTAATGGCCCCGATCATGTTTCCCATATACATAAATGACATGGATGAAGGACTAGAGTATTATATGAATTTCTTTGCAGACGACACAAAAATACTAAAGAAAGTAAAAACTGAGAAGGATTGCAACTCACTACAACAAGACTTGGACAAGATCTGGAAATGGACTCAAAAGTGGGAAGTGAAATTTAGTATCAAGAAATGTATGATAATGGAATTTGGAAAAAGTAAAAACAGAATATCGAGGGATTATAAAATTGGTGAAGAAGAGGTAAAAAAAGTAAAATCGGAAAAAGACCTTGGAGTGATGATCAGCAAAGACTTGACACCGGATAAGCATATTAATTAAAAAGTCGGAGAAACCTATGATTTATTGAGGTCAATAAAAGTGGCATTTGCCTATTTGGACGAGGAAATGATAAAAACAATTCTAACTACATTAATAAGACTAAAACTTGAGTACGCAGCAACCCTATGGACACCCAGTACCAAAAAGAATATAAGAAATTAGAAAGAAAACAAAGATTGATTGATTGATTAAAGGTTATCTGGCGTCGTAACTGCAGAGATCATAGACGCCGAATTGTTAAATTCTAAGATTCAATTTTGGGTATAGATAATAATAATAATGATTTACTATGTATAGATGAAGGAAAATATCAATAAATCTAAATTCAGTATCAGGTAATAGTTATCAAATGGTGTAATGGTTATATAAGAAAACAAAGAGCAACAACAAAACTGGCGCCAACTCTTTCCAAAATGAAATATGAACAAAGACTGTCGAAATTAGAATGACCAACTCTGGAACAAAGAAGGGAAAGAGAAGATCTACTATCTATAGAATTATGAAGGGAAAGAAGTCTTAGATAAGAATGATTTATTGAAATGGGACAATGGAAAAACAAGAGGATATGAAAAGAAATAAAAAAAAAGATAATAACAGAAAAGATCTGAAAAAAGCTTCCCACACAGAGTAATAGATACTTGGAACAAATTAGACAAAGAAACGGTGTGTGCAAACACTATTCAAGATTTTAAGAAAAAACTTGATGATGAGAGATACAAAGACGAGTCACCACAAGCTTAGATCCTTCCCGTATAATACAACTATGTAAATACAACTAG
>NC_134786.1:45220081-45225081 GCF_046742065.1 Oratosquilla oratoria
GATGACAGGTGGTGATGGATATGGAGCTGCCTAGTGTTGGCCTTATAGTCTCTTGCAGTCTCCTTCATTCTTATATTCTTATGTTCTACACACACACACACACACACACACACACACACACACACACACACACACACACACACACACACACACACACACACACACACACACACACACACACACACACACACACAAACACACGCACGCACACACACACACACACACACACACACACACACACACACACACACACACACACACACACGCACACACACACACACACACTCACACACACACACACACACGCACACACACGCACACGTACACACATACACACACACACATACACACACACGCAGATGCACACACACACACACGCGCGGACATGCAAAAACACACACACAAACACACACACACACACACACACACACACACACACACACACACACACACACACACACACACACACACACGCACACACACACACACACACACAACACACACAAACACACACACACACACACACACACACACACACACACACACACACACACCCGCACACACACACACACATTCACACACACATGTACACACACACGCACACAGAGACTAATATATATATATATATATATATATATATATTATAAGTATATATATATATATAAATATATATATATACATACATATATATATATATATATATATATATCTATATATATATATATAAATATATATATATAAATATATATATAATCATAGCCAACCGTGAATCGAATGCGACTTTCAAATCTCCCGCCTGCTACGATTGAAGTTTTGAAGCCGTCTCAACACACAACGTTGGTCATACGAATGACAACGTACGACATATGTTGGGCTTCGAAGCATGACCATAAATCACTAAGCCACGCCCCCCTTGATTATATAAAGGTCACTGGTCCCCAGCCGACCCTCTCTCTTATCTACTACCCCTCCTGTGGACTTCACCTTCCTGGTCTCACCCCTTTCCTTGCTGTAGTTCGGTACACCACGTGCTTCCGCAAGTATTAGTGTAAACCATTGTCTCGGACTGTTTTATTTATTTGATTTGTTGTATGTGTTTAGGAATGTATACTTGTTAGACCCTTCAGTATACTGTGAGTGTATGCTGGTGAATGTAAAAACAGTAAATCTTTATTTTTCATTTGTCATAAATATAGATTATTTAAGTTTCGTGCAGACTTCTATATTAATCAACCTTCCTTATAACCTTGCTTACATCCCAGTCTTATATGAGCTGCTAATCGATTCTCTTTGGATTTCCTCAGATGATTTATTTATCTAAAGGTGTAACCAACCCCCCTGGGGTTACAAATCACAATGTTTAGTTTCTTCACTTTATTTACACAGTTCACGCACAGTTCTATACACTATGATACACAGGGCACGTCAGACACCGACCGCTCCTGGAGCTCTGCACTCCGTTTTTGTGGGGCGGAAGTGCCGAGTCTGTAGAATTCTGAGGTGCTCTTTAGTCACCTTGAAAACAATTTTAATAGGAAAATACGGCCCTTTACATGGTTGTTGTTAGTTCATAAATTATTTCTTATATCCCTTTTTATACATACATACATATACCAAGGCTTTTTCCCCCTTCCAAGGGAGGTAGCCAAAAAGGGAAAGGCATAAAAACACTCCCACCCATTTCATCCCTAAATACACTCCACACCCCTCCCACCCTCCCTCTCATCTGAGCACCTCCTGGATGACGGGTCATCCCTGCACCCTGCCCACCGCCCTGGGTCAGAAGCAGTGTCGCAAGACACAGTACATCCACAGCAAGGCCGCTTCATTTAATCGGCGACCCCCCCCTCTCCGTCCCCCTTTGCATATAAGGCGAGGACGGGGAGAAATCCCTTCGGGCTGCGTCAAAATTTACTCACACATACTACCCCACCCCCACCCCCCCGCCCATTCCTCCTCATGCAGTCACAACATCATCCATATACAACCATTCTCCACTCACCTCTGTCTTCCGTCCTCTCCCTTCCTTCCTCAACAGACATTCCCCTCTTCCCCAAAGCCCCCTTCACCCCATCCATCCACCTCATCCTAGGACGTCCCCTCATGTTCACTCCCTCCACATCTGCCTTCCATACCTCTTTTACTAGTCTTTCTTCACTCATTCTTTCCATGTGTCCAAACCATCCTAATATTCTTTCATCAACCCTATCTCCCAAATCCTTTTTCACCCCTGTTCTCCTCCTCACCTCCTCATTTCTCACGCTATCCAGCCTAGTAACCCCCACCATACTTCTCAGACACCTCATCTCAAACACATTCAAACTCCTTCTCTCTTCTTCTCTTATGTTCCACGTTTCTGCCCCATACAGTGCTGTTGGCACAATCACTCCTTCATACAGTCTCCTCTTCGCATCCATTCCCAAATGTCTATTCCTCATTACACTCTTTAAACCACCAAGGCATTTACTCGCTTCTCTCAATCTACATTCTACCTCCACCTTCACTCCACCTTTTCCTGCTACACTTGCACCCAAGTATCTAAAACTATCCACTTCCTCCAGTCGCTCTCCCTTAATGTTCACTTCCAGTCTACTGCCACTTTCACCCCTTGTACATCTCATCACCTTACTTTTACCCACATTTATCTTTAGCTTTCTTCTATCACATACTCTCCCAAACTCTGCCACCAGCTTCCTCAATCCCTCCTCTGACCCTGCCACAAGCGCAGTGTCGTCCGCAAACAACAGCTGGCTCACCTCCCACTTTTCTCCATTTTCTTTAACCATCCCCAATCCCTGACCCACTACCCTAGCATTCACCTCTCGCACCACCCCATCCATGTATAAGTTGAACAGCCAGGTCGACATAACACATCCTTGACGAAGTCCCACCTTTACTTCAAACCACTCACTCTCTCCATTTCTAATCCTGACACACGCTCTACTACTCTCATAAAAACTCTTGACAGCTCCTAAAAGCTTTCCTCCTATCCCATAAATCTGCATAACCTCCCACAGTGCCTTTCTGTCTACCCTATCATAAGCCTTTTCCAGATCCATAAAAGCCCAAAAAACATCCTTCCCCTTTCCTATAGCTTTCTCACATATCTGTCTTACCACAAAGATCTGATCTACACAACCTCTACCTGTCCTAAATCCACACTGTTCCTCACCAATTACTCCTTCTGTTCCTCTCCTAATCCTCTCAATTAAGATCCTCCCATAAGCCTTCCCTACTACACTTAACAGGCTAATCCCTCTGAAACTACTACATTTACACTTGTCCCCTTTTCCCTTATAAAGAGGAACTATACAGGCACTTCTCCAGTCCTCCGGTACTCTACCCTCTCTCCAGCAAACATTAACTAACCTCACCAACCAGTCCACCATTACTGAACCTCCCTTTTTCAGACATTCTGCATGGCATCCATTCAGACCAGGTGCCTTACCTGCTTTCATCATCTTTACAACTGCCTTCACCTCATCCTTCCTTATTTCTCCTCCATTCTCCTTACTCATCACTCTCATTTTCTTCGCATTTCCCACTGCAGCTATCTTTCCTTCCCTATCCTCCTTCACATTTAGCAACTCCCTAAAATATTCTGCCCATCTTCCCCTTACTGCCATCTCTTCCATTATCATCTCTCCATCTGTACCTTTTACCTTTTCTTCCCTACTTGATTCGCCTCCTCTTCCTCTCTTAATTTCTTTCCAAAACATCTTTTTATTACTTTCAAAATTTTCTGTCATACCCCTACCCCATTTCACATCTGCTCTCCTCTTTGCCTCCTTTACCTTTTGCTTTACTTCTCTTTTCTTTTCTTTGTACGTCTCATATGACTCCCCCGTCCTCTTTTGTACCCAATCTGTGAATGCTCGCTTCTTCTCTTCTACAACCTTCTTTGTTTCCTCATCCCACCATTCACTACCCTTTCTTCTATTTCCCCCTGTCCTTCTTGTTCCACACACCATCCTTGCACACTTTAAGACTCCCTCCTTGAACCATCCCCATTCCTCCTCCACACCCATCTCTGCTCTATCCTTTACTCCCTCCCACTCCTCCTTCAGCTTCTTTTCGTACTCCTTCTCCTTTTCCTTTTCATTCAAGGAGTTCACTCTAAGAACCTCCCTACCTTTTGTCCCTTTCCTCTTTCTCCATCTATCCTCCACTCTCAGCTTACCTTCCACCAAAAAATGATCTGATATTCCCCCACCCTCTCCCCTTAGCACATGTACATCCTTAACTCTTCCTATCATAATCCTATTTACCACTACATAATCCATTAGCGCTCTATCTACCACCCTTCCCTCCACCACCCTCTCCCATGTGTACTTATGCTTGACTTTCTTCCGAAACACTGTATTTGCTATCATCAACTCTCTTTCTAGACACATTTCCACCATCAACTCTCCACTACGATTTTTTCCTGGAACTCCACACTTCCCAACCACTCCATCGATTGGACCATTTCCCACCCTAGCATTAAGGTCTCCCAGTACTATTACATTGACATTTCTTCCTAAACCCTCTATGCACTCATTTAAATCTATCCAAAAGGCCTCCCTTTCTTCCACGCTCTTCTCACTGCCAGGCCCATATGCACTTACAAAGACCCACATCTCCTTTCCCAGTTTCACCTTCATCCACATTATCCTTGAGGAAACCTCCTTCCACTCCACTACCTTTTTATAGTGTATAATATATCCAGGGGGCAAGGGTTGATTACTACTGTGTTGTCGTGTGTTATTCGGAATTGGCGATTGACCGCATTTATGTGTGCGTTCGTATGTCTGTGTGTGTATCTTGGTTCCGAGTGCTCGATAAGTGCTGGGTCAGCTTTCCTGTCAGAGCGGATGTCGTCTGGCGACAGAATGTCTGGGTGATGAATGTGACACCGCTCACATGATTTATGGGAATGGTGATGTGGTTATAGTGATGTATACAAAGGTACATTTTGCTCGATGCGATAATTATCAGCCTACCACAGCCAATGCCAGGTG
>NC_134786.1:45230081-45237581 GCF_046742065.1 Oratosquilla oratoria
GGGGGTGAGGAGGAGGTGGGAGAGGGGGAGAAATGGAGAGGGAAACAGAGAGGAAGAGGGGAAGAGACGGGGCGAGGGAGAGAGGGGGAGATAGGGGGAGAGGGAGAGAGAAGGAGAGTGGTCAGAGGGTCAGGGGAGAAAGGGGGGAAAGCTGAGAGGGGAAGAGAGGGGAAAGTGGGGAAAGCGGAGAGCTGGAGAGAGGGGAAAGGGGAGGGGAAGAAGGATGAAAGGAGGAGAAGCGGAGAAGGAGAGAGAGGCGAAAGGGAAGAGAGGGGAAGAGGGGGAGAGGGGCCAAGGAATAGGGGGAGACGGAGAGGGCGAGACAGGGGGTGAGGGGGAGAAGGGAGGAAGGGAGGAAGAGAGGAAGGGAGAGGGTGATAGAGGGAGAGAGTGTGGAGGGAGAGAGCGGGAGAGGGGGAGGTGGGTTGAAAATAATCGGACAATTAAAAATTTGGTTAAAATGGGTCTGTAGGAACGTGCCGTCTTCATTGCTTTAAATCCAGCAGAAGCTGTCGGGACAAGCTACCTCGCAGAGCGGGTGATGGGTAAAACGTTGAAAGGTGGATAGACGAAGTAATTGTGAAGAGCTGGAAAAATTTTCATATAAATTCGTAGAATAAATTCAACTTATTTTCCTTTTGATAAACAAAAATATTTTTGAATGACGTCATCAAGCATAGAAAGTCTCAAATTTGAAGGAAAAATCAGATTGTAATTGTGTGTCTAAAGAAAGCAAAAAAAAAAAAAAAATGTAAATGCTCATAATTTTTTGCTCTTTTTTACATTCTTTTATTTTCATGAGCAAAATGAAGAAAAATGTATGTGCATTTGATATGTAAAACTTGAATGAATCTGTCATTAGCTAATGCTTAAGAGCCAAAAAAAAAAGTACTCACACGCACACAGGCACACAATTAAATATAAGTAAATAAATATGTATATATATGGATAAACAAATAAACGAAAACAGATAAAAGAAATAGATTAACAAAAATAACCAAATAAATAAGTAAAAATGATAAAACAAAACCAACCAACCAAATAGACAAACGAATAAAAAAAAAATAGTTAAAGAAAAATAAACAAAAAATAAGCGACTAAAAAAATCAAATAAGCAAGCATATAAACAAGTTAACATAAACAAACAAATAATAAACTAGACAAATCTAGCCACAACTGTCCTCTGCATCTCATATGTATCCCAGTAGTATATTTTCTCCTGATGTAAGAAATAAAAATCTCGTTCATCTGTCCGTCATCAGAAGAAAACGTTTCACAGCTGTCTCGAAGCCAACCAACAAACGTTTCTTAATTACGTGTGTACAACTACGTATGCACGTGAACACGTACATGTGATCGTACTGCATGCGTATACATAATCATGTGTCTATGTATGTACGAGTATATATACACATGTGTGTACGTATATGATATGACGTTCAAACCAACATCACTCATATCTCCAGGAAAAAAAGAAAAAAAAAATCAATCAATACCTGTTCAAGGTCTTAGAGGTCACCCTTGAGACTCGAAGTTCTGTGATCTCTCGGCTCCTGAATATTTCTGAAGAAGTGTCAAGTCCTCAGGGCAAGACTTTTCCATTATCTTAAGAATGTTTTAGTATACGGTACATCTATCCGCTAGAGAATTCTTCATCAATGCTCTGTGTTCAGGTGTCTGCGTGCGAGTTTGCGCGTGCGTATGTGTGTGTGTGTGTGTGTATGTTGTGTATGTTTGTGTGTGTGTGTGTGTGTGTGTGTGTGTGTGTGTGTGTGTGTGTGTGTGTGTGTGTGTGTATTCACTTGGTCTTTGGATCACGTGTTGGACTCGTGATCGACAGCTATTTCCCTCCTGGAAGAGAGCTCAGAGCTCGTAGGTCCGATCTATGGGTAATGCTATGACCTTGCACACACACACACACACAACTCCCCGCCCACGAGAGTCAGAGTAACGACCCGAAGCGCAGCGGTACCGAAATAATTTCGGCCCTGGGCAGGATTCGAACCCAGAACTGCGGGCCACTATTGTGGCAGTTCAGTGCTCTACCAACTGCGCCACCGAGTGTGTGTGTGTGTGTGTGTGTGTGTGTGTGTGTGTGTGTGTGTGTGTGTGTGTGTGTGTGTGTGTGTGTGTGTGTGTGTGTGTGTGTGTGTGTGTGTGTGTGTGTGTGTGTGTGTGTGTGTGTGTGTGTGTGTGTGTGATTCACCATGGCTTTGGATCACGTCTTGGACTCGTGATCGGCAGCTATTTCCCTCCCGGAAGAGAGCTCAGAGCTCATATATGACCGATCTACGGGTAAAGCTGTGACCTTACACGCACAACCACACCCAACTCCATACCCACAAGAGTTGGAGTAACGACTCGCAGCACAGCGATACTGAAATTATTTCATCCCTGGGTGGGATTCGAACCCGGACCACCGTAGTGGCAGCCGAGAACTCTACCACTGTGCCACGAGTGTGTATAATGTGTGTGTGCATGTGCGTATGCGTGCGTGTAAGTTTTTCATCTGGTAGATTTTGGTTACATATATATTAATATGCCCAAAACTGTCAAGAGCATTTGATAAAGCCTGGCACAAAGTTTTGATATCTACTGTTGAGTTATTTTTCTCTTTTAGTGGTAAACTACAGGAAGGTAATCCACTTTATATCTCCTATTCAAGAATGATCAACTTGGTCACACGCCTTCCCCTTACACTTTCGTATGCTGATGACACTACATCATTCTAGGTCATTATACAGACGTTTTTTTCAAACTGGGTATCTGTGTGTGTGTGTGTGTGTGTGTGTGTGTGTATGTGTGTGTGTGTGTGTGTATGTGTGTATGTGTGTGTGTGTGTGTGTGTGTGTGTGTGTGTGTGTGTGTGTGTGTGTGTGTGTGTGTGTGTGTGTGTGTGTGTGTGTGTGTTCACTTGGTCTTTGGATCACGTGTTGGACTCGTGATCGACAGCTATTTCCCTCCTGGAAGAGAGCTCAGAGCTCGTAGGTCCGATCTATGGGTAATACTATGACCTTACACACACACACACACCCAACTCCCCGCCCACGAGAGTCAGAGTAACGACCCGAAGCGCAGCGGTGCCGAAATAATTTCGGCCCTGGGCAGGATTCGAACCATGAACTTCGGGCCACTATAGTAGCAGTTCAGTGCTCTACCAACTGCGCCACCGAGTGTGTGTGTGTGTGTGTGTGTGTGTGTGTGTGTGTGTGTGTGTGTGTGTGTGTGTGTGTGTGTGTGTGTGTGTGTGTGTGTGTGTGTGTGTGTGTGTGTGTGTGTGTGTGTGTGTGTGTGTGTGCATGCACGTACGCGCCACCTTAAATTTTCTCAGAACCACTCCTATGACAACACTTTTTGGGTTGGGTGCAATAATGTCCCCAAGGACTAAAACACTGGTTATTGATGACAAAATACGAAGACAAGTCTCCCCCATCTAACTCCCTCTCCCACCTACCCACCTCTCCCTCCCTACTCACCTCTCTCTACCTCCTCCATCTACCTTTCCCTCCTTCATCTACCCGGCTTCCCTCACCCACCGTTCCCTCCTCTCTTTATTATTCACCTCTACCTCCTCCTCCACCTCCGCCTTCTCCTCCTCCTCCTCCTCCTCCCCTCCTCCATCTCCTCCTCCACCTCCTCCTCCTCTTCCCCCGAACTCCTCCACTCCATCCCAATCTCGACTCCCTCCATTCTCCTCCACTTTACCTCCTCCACACGTCTCTTAGTCAATGATTGGATAAAATGGATTTCCCTGGAATAGGGAATATCCAGGTGTGATGGGTTTGGGTCTCGGGGGAAGACTGAGATGCACAAGGAGTAGGACAGAAGAGGAGAGAGGGTGAGAGGGTGAGAGGGTGAGAGGGTGAGAGGGTGAGAGGGTGAGAGGGTGAGAGGGGGAGAGGGGGAGAGGGGGAGAGGGAAAGAGAGGGAGAGGGGGAGAGCGGGTGAGAGGGAGAGAATAGGCAAGGGGGCGAGAAGGAGAGAGGGGGAGATGGGGAGAGGGGGAGAGGGGGAGAGGGGGAGAGGGGGAGAGAGGGAGAGTAGGAGGTGGGGAGATGGGGAGAAGGGGAGAAGTGGGAGACGGGGAGAATGGAAGAGGGGGCGAGGGGCCGAGAGGGAGAGAGGGGAAGAAGTAGATAAAGGGAGAGTGAAAGAGGTGGGAGAGATGGAGAGAAGGAAATAAGGGAGAGAAAGAGAGGGGGAGACAGGGAGAGGGGGTGAGGGGAAAGGAAAAGAGGGGGGCCAGGGTACAAGAGGGAGAGAGGGGAAGAGGGGGTGAGGAGGAGAAAGGGAGAAAGAGAGTGGGAGAGGGGGGTAGTGGAAGATGGGGATGGGGGAGAGGAGGAGAATAAATAGAGGAATAGGGTGAGAGGGGGCGAGAGGGAGAAGGGGTGAAAGGGAGAGGAGGAGAAGGGGAGAGGGGAGAGGAGGCGAGGGGGAGAGGGGGAGAGGGGGAGAAGGAGTAAGGGGAGAGAGGGGAAAAGGTGGGGAAGGGGAAATGGGCGAGGGGGAAGAAGGAAGAATGGGAGACGAGGCGGGGGAGAAAAAGGGAGAGGAGAAGAGAATGGGAGAGGGGGATAGGGTAGGAGGGGAGAAGGGGAGAGGAGGTGAGAGGGGAGGGGAAGTTGAGGCAAAGAGGCGAGAGAGAGAGAGAGGAAGAGAAGAAGAAGGGAAGAGGATCGAGGTGGAGACAGGGAGAGAGGGGGTGAGGGGAGAGGGGGCGAGGAGAGAAAGGGGGAGAGAAGGGAACAGGGTGAGAGGGGAGAGAGAGGAAGAGGGGGAAAGGGGCGGAGGGAGAAAAGGAGAGAAGAATAGAGTGGGAGAGGAGAAATAGGAGAAAAGGAGGATGGAGAGAGGGGGAGGGGGAGAGAGGGGGCGAGAGGAAGAAAAGTGAAGAGAGAAAGAGGGGAAGAGGAGCGAGGGGGAGACAGGGAGAAAGAGAAAGACGGAACAAGGGGAGAGGGAGAGAAAGGGAAAATAGAAGGGGAGAGAAGAGAAGAGGAGGAGAGAGGGGCCGTGGGTGGGAGGGGGTGAGAACGAGATCGGGTGAGGAGGAGAGGGAGCGAGGGGAAAATGAGAGAGGGTGCGAGAGAGAAAGAGAAGGAGAGGGGGAGAGGGGAAGAAGGAGAGAGGGAGAGAGGGTGAGAGGGTGAGAGAGGGATAGGAGACGAGGAGAAGCAAGGGAGAGAGGGGAAGATGGGAAGAGGGGGTGAGAGGGCAAGGGAGAGAGATGACGAGGAGGAGAGTGGGAGAGGGGGAGAGAGGGGGAGAAGAGACGATGGGGAGAGAAAAAAAGGTGAGAGGGAGAGAAGTGAGAGAAGGAGACAAAAGAAGAGGGAACGAAAGGGAGAGAGGGGAACAGAGGTAGAGGTGGGGCAGGGGAAGAGAGGGAGAGGGGGCGAGGGGGCTAGAGGGAGAGAGGGATAGAGGGGGAGGAGGTGAGGGGGAGAGGAGAAAAGGAGAAGAAGGGGCGAGAAGGAGATAGGTGAAAAGGGAAAGAGGGGGAGAGAGGGAGAGAGGGATAGAGGGGGAGGAGGTGAGGGGGAGAGGAGAAAAAGAGAAGAGGGGGCGAGAGGGAGATAGGTAAAAAGGCAAAGAGGGGGAGAGGGGGGAGAGGGATAGAGAGTGAGGAGGTGAGGGGGAGAGGAGAAAATGAGAAGAGGGGCGAGAGGGAGAGAGGGGGAGAGGGAGTGAGAGGGAGACGAGAAGAGGGACGAGAGGGAGAGAGGGGGAGAGGGGGGAGAGGGAGACAGGAGAAGAGGGAACGAAAGGGAGAGAGGGATAAAGGGGTAGAGGGGGACAGGAAAAAAGGGAGAGAGAGGCGAGGGGGTGAGAGGAAGAGAGGTGAAGAGGGAAAGGGGGCAGAGGGGGAGAGGGGAAGAGAGGGAGAGAAGAGGAGAGAAGGTGAGGGGGAGAGGAGAAGGGGACGAGAGGGAGAAAAAGGGAGAGGGGCGAGAGGGAGACAGGGGAAAAGGGAACGAGAGGGAGAGAGGGAAAGGGGTATAGCGAGACAGGGGAAGAGAGGGAGAGGGAGCAAGAGGTGAGGGGGAGAGAGAAGAGAGGGACAGAGGGAGAGGGGGCGAGAGAGAGAAAGAAGAGAAGGTGAGAGAGAGAGAGAGAGAGAGAGAGAGAGAGAGAGAGAGAGAGAGAGAGAGAGAGAGAGAGAGAGAGAGAGAGAGAGAGAGAGAGAGAGAGAGAGAGAGAGAGAGAGAGAGAGAGAGAGAGAGAGAGAGAGAGAGAGAGAGAGAGAGAGAGAGAGAGAGAGAGAGAGAGAGAGAGAGAGAGAGAGAGAGAGGGAGGGAGAGGGAGAGGGAGAGGGAGAGGGAGAGGGAGAGGGAGAGGGAGAGGGAGAGGGAGAGGGAGAGGGAGAGGGAGAGGGAGAAAGAGAGGGAAAGAATGTGAGGGGGAGAGAGGGGAGAGGGGGATAGATTGAGTCCACTACCAGTCCACCTGTTTGGATAGAATTCCGGATATGTGGGGCGTCATACACACCTGACGGATCGCATGGGACGGCGGTAAAAGTGATTAATTTTTCTTTATATCCAACCTTGAGTGTTGCGTTCTAAAAATTATCTTTAAGTTCTTGGGTATTTCTGATTTATTAATCTGAGAAAGAAGGTTGAAAAAAAAAAATCGAACTCTTTTGCGTTTTCGAACACCCGCGGATGAATTCCAGTCACGATGACAGACACATCTCCCAGATAAAGGTATAAAAGATAAGATAAAATAAAATAAGATAAATACATAAATAAATAAATAAATAAGTAAATAAATAAATAAATAAATAAATAAATAAATAAATAAATAAATAAATAAATACATGAATTATCAAAAGTAAATAAACAAATAAATAAATGAATAAGTAAATAAAATAAGATAAAAAAAATATATATATATGGTAGATAAACATATAAATGAATATGATATGAATAAATAAATAAATAAATGAAAATGAAGAAAAATAAATACATATACAGAATAGAATAAAATAAATACAAGATAGGTAATATATAGATGGGAATAAATAATGTAATGTAAGTTAGTATATAAAATTCGAATAAATAAACAAAGTAAACGTTCCTTTCAGATATAGTTGGTTAGCAATTAATCCAATCTCTTTTCAATATTCTCTTTTTAACAGAAATATCTACCAAAGCAGCTAGTAACAGTGTGTGTGTGTGTGTGTGTGTGTGTGTGTGTGTGTGTGTGTGTGTGTGTGTGTGTGTGTGTGTGTGTGTGTGTGTGTGTGTGTGTGTGTGTGTGTGTGTGTGTGTGTGTGTGTGTGTGTGTGTGTGTGTGTGTGTGTGTGTGTGTGTGTGTGTGTGTGTGTGTGTGTGTGTGTGTGTGTGTGTGTGTGTGTGTGTGTGTGTGTGTGTGTGTGTGTGTGTGTGTGTGTGTGTGTGTGTGTGTGTGTGTGTGTGTGTGTGTGTGTGTGTGTGTGTGTGTGTGTGTGCGTGTGTGGGTGTGGGTGCGAGGAGATGCTTATGTGTGTGCGATCAG
>NC_134786.1:45247581-45252581 GCF_046742065.1 Oratosquilla oratoria
AATGGAGCATGTGGCAGGAGGAGCAAATGGAAATTGCCCGCCGGACATATGCCCTAATAACGCCTTTCTTATAATAAAGGGAACATGTAAATATATATATATATATATATATATATATATATATACACACACACACACACACACACACACACACACACACACACACACACACACACACACACACACACACACACACACACACACACACACACACACACACACACACACACACACACACACACACACACACACACACACACATATATATATATATATATATATATATATATATATATATGTGTGTGTGTGTGTGTGTGTGTGTGTGTGTGTGTGTGTGTGTGTGTGTGTGTGTGTGTGTGTGTGTGTGTGTGTGTGTGTGTGTGTGTGTGTGTGTGTGTGTGTGTGTGTGTGTGTGTGTGTGTGTGTGTGTGTGTGTGTGTGTGTGTGTGTGTGTGTGTGTGACAGGCTTACAAGAAATATAAGTGCTCGGGTGCATCAAATGACTATCAAAGCTATGTTTTAATACAGAGAGATTAAAAAAAGACAATAAAAAGCGAAAACGACAAAACGGAATAAATATCGCTGATAAATCCAAAGAGAATAAAAAATTTATATAGTAACATTAGAGATAAAAAGGTTGTTAGGAATCACATTGGTCCACTATTATCTGCTGAAGGTTAACTTGAATATTCAAATAAAGGAATGTGTGATATTTTAAACAATTATTGTAGCTCAGTATTCGTAAACGAAACACCTCAAAGTGAACTCCAAACTGAAACATGTGAAAAGTCTTCGGTAAACTTACTACGGTAAATATAACAAATGAAAAAATTAAAAGGTGTATAGAGAAACTCAAAGTTAATAAAATACCAGGCCCTGACGGTTGGCATCCAAGAATCTTAAAGGAAATGAAAAAGGAGATTGTTGTTTCATTAGAAATTATTTTCAAGAAATCCATCATATCCGGAGATGTCTCAAGAGAATAGAAGCTACCTAACGTTACTCCCATATTCAAAAAAGGTGACACAAAGAATCCAGTTAACTACAGGCCTATAAATTTGACTTCAATCGTAGGAAAAATAATGGAAAATATAATCAGAGATGCTATAGAACATAATTTAGAAAGTAACTGTTTGATAAATGATAGCCAGCATGGTTTCAGATAGAAACGTTCTTACGTGACTAGCTTACTCGAATTCTACAACAGAGTTATCTCGAGTTATGACAAAAGAAACAATATAGATTTAATATATCTAGGCTTTGCAAAAGCTTTTGATACAGTCCCCCACGAAAGACTACTTACTAAATTAGCTTCACACGGAATAAGCAGTAGCCTATTAAATTGGACTAGTAATTGGTTGAATGATCGAAAACAGAGAGTTGTTTTAAATAGAAAAAACTTCTGGATGGAAAAATGTTACAAGTGGAGTTCTTCAGTGTTCCGTCCTTGGGCCACTTCTATTCATAGTATATATAAATTATATAGACCACGGATTAAAATCTACTGTTCCTAGTTTTTTTATGATACAAAACTGTGCGGATATTCAAGAAGATTTAGATAAATTACAGCAATGATTTGAAAAGTGCATAATGAAATTTAACACAAGTAAATGCAAGGTAATGCACATAGGAAAAAATAACAGTAAGTATGATTACAAGTTATTAGGAAATTCGTTAGTAAAAGTGGATAGTGAAAAGGATCTCGGCGTAATTATCAGTAACGATCTCAAATCATCCAAGCAGTATATTTCAGCATCTGAGAAAGCAAATAAGATCCTAGGTCTGATTGCGCGATCTTTTGACTTCAAAAGTCCATCTCTAATTAACAAGCTATATAAATCGTTAGTTCGTCCACATTTGGAATATGCTGTTTCCGTTTGGTCACCCAATCTCATTAAAGGTATTGACAGATTGGAAAAAGTACAACGGCGAGCCATAAAACGGATTCCAAATATAAAAAATAAATCATACGAAAATCGACTAAAACATATGAATCTGTTTTCCCTAAAAAAAAAAAAAAAACGTAGACTCAGAGGTGACTTGATACAGGTCTTTAAGATTCTAAAGGGAATTGACATCAAAAGTGACAACATTTTCACACTGAATAAGAAAGATCCGAGAAACAGTGGTCTAAAACTGTTTGGAAATAGATTTAATTTGGAAGTTGGTAGAAACAACTTTGCATGAATGGAATAAACTTACTGCAGAAGCAGTGCAGTGTAGTTCAGTTCGAAGCTTTAAGAATCATTTAAATAAATATCTAAGCAAGATGCTTTAATGGCTATCATTTATTCTATATTATTTGTTTATTTGTTTTGTTATCATTTGTCCGTTTGTTTATTATTATTTACTTGATTCTCATTTATCATTAGTTATATGTCAATTTATTGTAATTTACTATTTACCGCACCTGTTTGTTTATTGCTTAACTATACTTATGCATTTATTTATGTATCTTATTTATTATTTACATCATTATATTTTTATTTATTCGTTTATTTATTTGTAATTATTATGATTTATTCGCATCCGACCTAAATATGGACCAAAAGGTCTCCTGTCGGCATGCTCCGCCTTTGTAATCCTTTGTGTGTGTGTGTATACAGACACACACACACACACACACACACACACACACACACACACACACACACACACACACACACACACACACACACAAATGATTACAAAGGCGGAGCATGCCGACAGGAGACCTTTTGATCCATATCTAGGTCGGATGAAAAAAAAAACATATATATATACATATATATATATATATATATCATAATAATAATAAATTAAAACTATAATAATGTAAAAATAACAAATAAAATACATAAATAAATGCATAGGTATAGTTGAATAACAAACAAACAGGTAAATAGTAAATGATTATAAATTGACATATAACTAATAATAAATGAAAATCAGACAGACAAATTATAACAAAACAAAAACAAATAATATAACATAAATTATAATCATTACAGCATCTTACTTAGGTATTTATCTAAATGATTCTTAAAGCTTCGAACTGAACTACATTGCACTACCTGTGCAGGAAGTTTATTCCATTCATTAACTACACGATTGGCAAAGTTGTTTCTACCTACTTCCAAATTGAATCTATTTCCGGACAGTTTGAGACCATTGTTTCTTGTCTGATTCTCATTCAATGTGAAAATTTTGTCACTTTTGATGTTGTCAATTCCCTTTAGAATCTTAAAGACCTGTATCAAGTCACCTCTGAGTCTACGCTTTTTTAGGGAAAACAGATTCATGTGCTTAAGTCGATTTTCGTATGATTTATTTTTGATATTTGGAATCAGTTTTGTGGCTCGCCGTTGTACTTTTTCCAGTCTGTCAATGTCTTTAATGAGATTCGGTGACCATACGGAAACAGCATATTCCAAATGTGGACGAACTAACGATTTATATAGCTTGTTAATGAGTGATGGACTTTTGAAATCAAAAGATCGCGCAATCAATCCCAGAATCTTATTTGCTTTCTCAGAGGCTGAAATACACTGCTTGGATGATTTGAGGTCGTTACTGATAATTACGCCGAGATCTTTTTCACTATCCACATTTGTTAACGAATTTCCAAATAACTTGTAATCGTACTTACTGTTATTTTTACCTATGTGCATTACCTTGCATTTACTTGTGTTAAATTTCATTAGCCACTTTTCAGACCATTGCTGTAATTTATCTAAATCTTCTTGAACACACACACACACACACACACACACACACACACACACACACACACACACACACACACACACACACACACACACACACACACACACACACACACACACACACACACACACACACACACACACACACACACACACACACACACACACACACACACACACACACACACACACACACACACACACACACACACACACTCGGTGGCGCGGTTGGTAGAGTACTAGACTGTCAGTACGGTGGTGCCGGTGGTACCTGGTTCGAATCCTGCCCAGGGCTGAAATTATTTCAGTATCGCTGCGCTTCGAGTCGTTACTCCGACTCTCGTGGGCGGGGAGTTGGGTGTGTGTGTGCGTGTAAGGTCATAGCATTACCCATAGATCGGACATACGAGCTCTGAGCTCTCTTACGGGAGGGAAATAGCTGTCGATCACGAGTCCAACATGTGATCCAAAGACCAAGGTGAATACACACACACACACACACACACACACACACACACACACACACACACACACACACACACACACACACACACACACACACAGACACACAAATATGTATAGATGTTGAGACATTCTGTCAAGTTGAAGTGAGTGGGAAGAGGAAAGATTGGAGTCTTATCCCCAGTTTTATTATTGACTAATTTCGCTACAAGCTTTTTTCAAAAGAATATTGCTACAGGGCTAGAAGTGGCGTATATGCACGCGTGCATACATTTCCGAGTACAAAGGAACTCATATGTTACCATAACAGAGGAGTTATTTAAATGGTAGTTGACAACTTCCTCTGCATCACAGAAAAGCAACAGACATTTATGACTTACGGAGAAAACTCAAGGACATTGACAATATACAATTCACCGTAGAAGAAGATAATAATGGACAACTATATTTCTTAGACACTGTTATCATCAGGTCAGGTAACAGTGCTAAATTCAAGGTATACAGAAAGCCGACCAACAAAGACGACTACATTCACTTCTTCAGCGCCCATCACGACCGGACAAAATCAGGAGTAGTCACCGGATTCTACCTCAGAGCCCCCCGCATATACGGTGAGGCATATTTAACAGAAAAGCTGAACTACATCACTGCAGCCTTTAGAAAACTCAAATACCTAGAAGAAATTCTCGGATCATTACTCCTTAAAGCCACTAAAATAGAAAAGCATATACAAAAAAAAACAAAAAACATACATACGTTTCATCGTGGTTTCAGATTCTAGCTTTTCCGCACACTAAGTAGGATACTTAGACCTTCAGGTCTCGTAGTTGTTAA
>NC_134786.1:45255081-45260081 GCF_046742065.1 Oratosquilla oratoria
TCAAAAGAATACAGTCCTACAAAGACTCTCGTAAATACACTAAGTCGAGATGAAACTACGACTAAAAGTCTAAGTCCAACAAAGTGGAAAAAGGGACTAGCATAAGGCTAGACAAGAAGGCTAGACCAAGTAGCAAGGGGCTCTGTATAAGCAGAGACCAAATTTTCCGTTGCAATCACCGATATTTATACATTTCTCTGCTAGGCCACGGAGGGCTGCCAAGTGTCGCTAGATGCAACGATCAACAAGAGAGTTTTAGAATAATTCCATGAACATACATGGGTATTCTTTACAACAAGGTACAAAAAAATAATACATGATAAAGTTACCTTGTCAATCTTAGAATAAAACAGAAACTTAATATTTTTTATATAAAAATCTATACATTGACACTTACGTAAATGGAAGTTGGAACGCTGTTGCCAAAACTTACGCTCCCACGCAATTTTTAATCAGAGCACACGTAGGCATCTCGTTCTCACACCAACGCTTCGACTTCCAAAAACAATAGATATGTGGAATTTCTCAAATCTTACGTAAATCAGTACCTAAGATTGACAAGATACATCCACAAGATAATACACCTACATAAATCTATATGCAATGAATGGAACATGTTTGAAAAAGCAAGAGAAGAACGAAATACGTCTATGATAATAAATTAATCACTTTGACAGTCTTCATACGTCATATCGACAGTTTGGTTAGCAAGGAGACCACCAAGCCTACCGTGGAAAAGGCCGGCACAATTTCATGGTACACGTACGCACATGCGTGCACATGAAATGTTTATAACCTTCACTACGACGAGCCTGTAGTCGTAACTCCTCCCTCCTCAAGAGACACGCAACAGGAGAGAGTGTCGGCAAGGATGTTCTGAGATCCGTTTACGTGATGGAAGGTGATGGGGATGCCCTGAAGCTCTAAGCTCCACCTGGTGAGTCTCTGTTTCGTATTCGCCATTCGGTTGAGTTACATCAGTGGATTGTGATCCGTGTGGAGGTGTATCTCAAAGTGACCTCCGGTGATGGGTTCTAAGTGCCGGAACGCTTCCATGAGGGCCAGGCATTCCTTCTCAATGATGGAGTAATGACGCTGTGAAGGTTTCAGTTTACGGCTGAAGTATGCCACCACACGTCTGGTACCATGACGTTCCTGTAGTAGTGTCGGTCCAATCCCTACTTCACTGGAATCTGTATAGAGATGAAAGGGCAGAGTATAGTCTGGGGTTATCAGCACGGGACTATGCTTTAATAGGGATTTTTGTTGCGCGAAGGCCCGGTCGCATGTCGGGGTCCACTGAAAACGTTGGTCCTTTCTCAGTAGATTGGTCAGGGGCTCAGCTATCTCTGCAAATTTTTTGCAATAACGCCTATAATAACCAAACATACCTAATACTCTTCTTACATCCCTGCGATTAGTAGTTTCTAGGTAGGTTGGTAATGGCCTTCACTTTGAGGTCCAGGGGTTGAACCATGGAGTTCCCGACTGCATGTCCCAAATAAGCCACCTGGGCTTGTCCAAACTCACTCTTGGCCAAGTTCAAGGTGAGGTGAGCTTGATCAGCCCTACTGAGGAAATTATAAAGCTGGGTTAAATGCTCCTCCCACGTGTTACTGTAGACGATAACATCATCCAAGTAACTCATTACTCCTGGCAAACCTGTAATAAGTGTGTTTATCAAACGTTGATAGGTTGCAGGAGAGTTTCTCAAGCCAAAAGGCATAACGTTGAAATGGTATAAACCGTCAGGGGTCACGAAGGCAGTAATTTCCTTCGCATCAGGGTGGAGGCTTATTTGGTAAAACCCATGTAAGAAGTCTAATTTGGTAAGGTAGGTAGCTGTCCCTAAGTTATCTATGATGTCCTCAATCCGAGGTAAGGGATAAGCGTCAGCCTTAGTTTTCTCATTTACCTTTCGGTAATCAACTACTAACCTGAAAGTATTGTTAGATTTAGGAATCAAAATACATGGTGAAGTCCAAGGACTATGTGAAGGTTCTATAATACCTTGATCAATCAAAGAATTTACCTCTTTACGTAGGCACTCTCTCTTGGTCGGGTTTAACCGATATGGGGGCAGTTTAATAGGATCCTGCGAGATCAAATTAATCTCATGTTTAACTATCTCTGTTTGTCTTGGACTGTCAGTGAATAGGGAAGGGAATTTCATAAGTAGTTTCTTCAATGAACATCGCTGATAAGGTTCTAAGTGGTTTACCTTAGAGTCGAGGTCCTCTAAAATCTTGGAGTTTTGAAGAGGCAGTTCTGGCTGAGGGAAAAATCTCTCCGTCTCTTCTACACCAACAGTAGTATGGCTGGCAATGGGAACTCTGTGGTAGAAGGGTTTTAAAGTATTGATATGTACTAACCTCTTAGTTTTTCTTTTCTCTGGAGTGTGGATAATGTAGTTTAAGCTACTGGCCTTTTCTAAAATAGTATAAGGCCCTTGGTACTTGGCCATAAGGGGCTCACCTGCTACTGGGAGATAGACCAGTACTTGGTCTCCTGGAGAAAAACTACGTGGTTTAGCTTTCCGGTCGTACTTTAGCTTCATTTTCCTTTGAGAATTTTCTAGATTCTCCCTGGCAATCTTCCAGGCAGTTACCAGTCTTTCTTGAATTTGAGAGAGATACTGGAGGGACGGGACTTGGACGTCTTCTTCCATCCACTTCTCTTTTACCATCTTGAGAGGACCCCGGACATCATGTCCGTAGAGTAGACTAGCTGGGCTACAACCTAAACTGTCTTGAACAGCAGTCCTAGCAGCAAACAAAAGGAAGGGGAGGCCTTCTTCCCAATCCTTCTCCTGTTCTTGTATAAACTTGCGAATCATACTTTTCAAAGTGCCGTGGAATCTTTCCAAGGCGCCCTGAGACTGTGGATGATAAGGTGAGGAGGTGGTGTGCATGACACCTAACTCAATCAATGAATTCTTAAAATATTTAGACAGGAAATTACTTCCTTGATCACTTTGGATCTCAACAGGGAAACCTACTAATGTAAAATACTTCAACAGTGATTTGATTACTGTTTTTGCTTTGGTATCTTTGAGGGGAATAGCCTCGGGAAACCTGGTAGCTAAACACATAATGGTGAGAATATATCTGAATCCTTTCTTAGAAGGAGGAAGAGGTCCTACAACATGTATCAAAATTTTGGAAAAAGGCTCTCCTATAGCGGGAATGGGGTGCAAAGGAGCTACAGGAACAGATTTGTTACTTTTTCCTACCAACTGGCATGTGGGGCAAGCACGACAATACTCAGCGACATCTTTGACTAATGTAGGCCAATGAAAATGAGCACTTACTCTTTTTAAGGTCTTCCTGACACCTAGGTGTCCTGATAAAGCGGAAGAGTGGGCTAAATTTAGGACTTTCTCTCTGTAGGAAGTGGGGACAACAATTTGGTGAATTTCTTCCCAGGTTTGGTTAGCTGGGGTAGCTGCTGGGCGGTATTTCCGCATCAGAACGCCTTTACGAATGTAAAGACCTCTGTCAATGTCATTAACTTCTGCCTCAGTGGCAGCCTTTTCGAAGAGCGGGACAAGAGTCTCATCGCTCTTCTGCTCCTTTAACAAATTTTCTCTCGTTAAGGGGAGAGGATCTGTAATGGTTAATGTCTCTGGCTCTGAGGAAAATAAGCATGTTAAATTGAAAGAGTCTTCTTCATCTACCTTTCTACTCTGGGACCGAGTTACTGCACAAGCAGGATAAAGATCAAGGTCATCAAGAGGGGAATCTAGAACAAGGTTAGGAGATTCTGTAACAATGGGCAAGGTTACTTTGCTACCTGCAAGGTCGTTAGCTAAAAGTAGCTGGATCCCTGGAACTGGCAATGAGTCTATTACCGCTACTTCAACAGGACCTGTGACTAAATCGGATGTTAGATATATCTTATGCAAAGGACATTTACGGGTTCCACCGATTCCATCTAGGAGTACATCAGAATGTAAGTAAGTAAATTGAGGATTAGTAAGAGCCTGAGCCAGTATGAGACTCTGTTTAGCTGCTGTGTCTCTAAGAATGGACACTTGTATAGGAGTATCATGTTCTGTCGTGGATATTGTTCCTGTAGAAATAAAAGGTAGGAAACATGGATCTACGACAATCTTATTACCAAATGTGGGGATAGCATTACTAGACAAAACTGGAGGTTTGGAAGTTAGTTCTAATGGCGTAACTTTGGGAGGACTAGCGGGTTTTCCTTGAGACGCACTATCAGAAACACAGTTAGTGTTGTGAGTTAATGTTGTTCTTTGGTTAGTATGCATGGATTTACCTTGTTTCTTGAAACAGGTAGAGACTGTATGTCCGTGCTTGTTACACCAAGTGCAATGTAAGTCTCGGTAGTTTGGGTAGGACTTGTAAGAATTAGTGTGAGGAATTTCGGGTTTTGAATTCTGAGTGGGTGTACTCTTAGTATTTGTGTTATAAGTAGTCCTCTTAAGGTTGTCCGTATCTGCTGTTTTGTATTTCTTTGAGTGAGTCAGGGCATACTCTTCTGCTAATATAGCAGCTTTAGACAAACTATTTGGTTTCTGAACTTCTAGATAAACCCTAAGATCTGAATCTAGTTGGGAATTAAACTGTTCTACTAAAATCAACTCTCGAAATTTCTCTAGGGAATCAACTTCACTAGCCGCACACCATTTATCTAGAAGGCGTTCTTGCATCGCCGCAAACTCTACAAAAGTTACTTGAGGCAATTTCTTAAAGTTTCGGAATTTTAGCCTATATGCCTCTGGGACTAACTCATACGCTTTTAGGACCCGAATTTTAACACTTTCGTACGAGTTTTCACTCAGGGGAAGAGAAGAATATATCTGTTGGGCCTTTCCTATGAAACGAGACTGCATTAACATAGTCCAGTATTCTCGGGGGATTTTGAGTTGAGTTGCAATTTTTTCAAATTGCACAAAGAAAGTCTCCGGCTCTTTCTCCGAAAATTGGGGAACTAATTTAATATATCTAGCGACATCAAAATCTCTAGGCGAGAAA
>NC_134786.1:45272581-45280081 GCF_046742065.1 Oratosquilla oratoria
TACGCAGGGAAAGGAGTTCATATTAAATTAGCTCAGTTGTACACCCAGTGCTTTCGTCAGGAAAGCGTTCCTAATGCGTGGTGCAATGCCATAGTGATTTTGCTTCATAAAAGGGAGACCAGAAGGACCTCAGTAATTATAGACCGATTAGCTTACTATCAAATGTACATAAAGTACAAGATCCTTACAAATAGACTGAGTCAAGTTTTATATGGAAACCAACCGAGAGTACAAGCAGGTTTTAGGAGCGGATACTCGACTCTAGGCCATTTGCAGGCGATTAACCAACTAACCGAGAAAACGACAGAATACAATGTACCTCTCTGTTTAGCTTTTGTAGATTAGGAGAAGGGCTACGCAATCAGAGTACAAACGAACAGATCGTAAGGGTTTTTGAAAAGATTTATGCGAAAGGTACCACTATAATTCGACTACATAAAGATTCAGAAACTATCAAGATATAAAAAAGGAGTACGGTAAGATGATACCATTTCACCCAAATTATTTACAGCTTGCTTGGAAGATATTTTCAGAAGGTTGAGTTGGGAAGAGAAAGGTTTGAAGATTAATGGCGAATATTTGAACCACCTAAGATTTGCGGATGACATCATTCTTATTTCAGAAATTTCGCGGTTGTACTTTTTCAAATCTGTCATTGTCATTAATGTAATTCGGTGACCATACTGAAAAAGCCTATCCCAAATGTGAACGAATTAACAATTCATATAGCTTGTTAAAAAGAGATGGACTTTTGAAGTCAAAAGATCGCGCAATCAGTCCTAGAATCTTATTCGCTTTCTTAGAGGCTGAAATATAATCCTTAGATGATTTGAGATCATTACTGATAATTACCCCGAGATCCCTTTCAATATCCACTTTTGTTAAGGCTCCCCTCTACCCTCTTCACTCCCTCTTATCCTGCCACTTCATGGATGACGGGTCATCCCTGCATCTTGTCCACTACCCTAGGTCAGGAGCAGTGTCGCAAGAAAAGGAGAAGACGGGGAGAAATCCCCTCAGGCTGCGTCAATTAATTTCTCAAACATACTCCCTCATCCCCCATCCCTTACCCACTCTCCCTCATGAATCACAGCATCATCCATACACGACCATTCTTCATTCACCCATATCTTCTGTCCTCTCCCGTCTTTCTTCAACAGACATTTCCCTCTTTCCCAATGCTCCTTTTACCACTTCCATTCATCTCATCCTAGGTCGCCCCCCTCATATATATATATATATATATATATATATATATATATATATATATATATATATATGAGTGGTAGGGTGGTGAGTTTAAACGCCAAGAATCCGTTGAAGTTTTATTTCTGACGTTTCGTCCAACTAGGACTTCTTCAGAGTGTACACAAATAGAACAATGACAACTTATATACCCGCACAGCTCACCCCGTTCCCCCTCGGTCAATGTTGCTGCCATCTCTCTTTCGTCTTGCCTCATGGATGATTAGTCCGCTTGCTATCCTCGCCAGCTTGACGAAACCGTCCCGATGGTTGCTGCATGGGAGTGAGGTAATGTATGCTGCCTCAATTGTCCTCCTTTCCTTTCTATCGAGTCCAGTATGGAGCACCTCTGTTTTTTCCCAATCCGGCAAGTGGCCAAATTTGTCGATGTGTACCACTAAAGAGTTAGACGTCCGGTGGGCTTTGATGTCATTCTTGTGCTCAGTTGTCCGCTTGTGAATTCCTCTGCTAGTTTCGCCATAGTAACTAGCGGGGCAGGTTTTACAAGGAATTCTATAAATTAAACTGTTGTCTTCGTTTTCTATTTTGTTTCTAATTTTATTTCTCACAACGTCGCCAATTTTTACCCCCGTGCTGAATGCTAGTTTCAGGCCTGCCTTGGTGAGATTTTGTTCCATGACGTTTGAGCACTTGGAGTTGGGAACGGACAGATACCCACGGTTCTCATCATTAGCCTCTTTTCCTTTGACACCCCTATTTCTTATTTGTAACGCCTTTTCCTTATTTCTATATAAAAAGCCTGCTGGGTAATATAATTTTTTGAAAATATTAAAAATGCAATTAATTTCCTCCTGGAGAAATTCCTCACTACATATCCTAAATGCTCTCAGGAAAAAGCCTATAACGATTCCACTTTTTATTTTGTTGTGGTGTGCGGAGAAGAAATGCACGATGTCGTTTTTGTTTGTGCATTTTCTGTGGACTGAAAATGCTGTCTTGTTACCACGTCTCCATACTACTGTGTCTAGAAAGGCCAGATGGTTATCTTTCTCATGTTCCATTGTGAATTGGATGTCACGTACTATCTTGTTTAACTCATGTAACTTAACATCCAAATCAGTATCTGCGGGTGCGACGACGAGTACATCATCCACATACCGCATCCAGGTGGAGTCTTGGCCCATTATTCCTATGAAATTGTCTTTCTCTAGTACCTCCATGTACAGAGAGGCTAACACGGCACTGAGAGGACTTCCCATAGCAAGCCCACGACACTGAATATATTCTTCGTTGTTGAAGATTAAAGGACCAAATTTTATACAAAGGGAAATTAGTTTTAAATAATCCTTCTTACCTACAGGCAAATCCTCGTCTTTTACGTCCTTGACTACCTCCTCAGCAGCTTTTAATGTGCGGGTATATAAGTTGTCATTGTTCTATTTGTGTACACTCTGAAGAAGTCCTAGTTGGACGAAACGTCAGAAATAAAACTTCAACGGATTCTTGGCGTTTAAACTCACCACCCTACCACTCATTCTGTCTTCACACCTCAACATATATATATATGTATATAATGTATATATATTTTATATATATATATATATATATATATATATATATATTTATATTTATATATAATGTATATATATATATATATATATCAGTGTGTGTCTGTGTGTGTGCGTGTGTGTGTGTACATATATACATATACAATATATATATATATATATATATATATATATATATATATATATATATATATATACATACATATGTACATACAATATATATGGTATATATATATATATATATATATATATATATATATATATGTATATATATATATATACATATGTATACATATATACATATGTGTATATATGTACATTTGTATATATACATATATATATATATGGATGTATATATAATATACATTTATGTGTGTGTGTATGTGTGTGTGTGTGTGTGTGTGTGTGTGTGTGTGTGTGTGTGTGTGTGTGTGTGTGTGTGTGTGTGTGTGTGTGTGTGTGTGTGTGTGTGTGTGTGTGTGTGTGTGTGTGTGCATGTATGTATGTACATATATGATGTGTATATGTATATATATATATATATATATATATATATTACTTAATACTTGCTCCACTGGACCTTGAACCTCATGTAGATTCTGATCCACCAACAGTAAGCCTCCCCATGTCGTTTGGTTCTGTGCTGCTTCCACCCCGGTTGCTATATCTATTCCTCTTCTGTCCATCTGCTCATCTACACCATCCATCCATCTCATTCGAGGTCTCCCTGTGGGTCTTCTTCCAGGCATTCTACCCATCATAATTTGTTTTGGAATTCTATGGTCCTTCATACGCGCCACATGACCAGCCCATCTCAATTTTGTTCTACTTATAACATCTGTTTAGTTATTTCTCTCAGCTCATTATTGTGTCGCCCTCTCCATCTATTCTTATTTTCATCAAAAACTGGTCTAATAATTCCCTTTAATATTGTATTCCCAAACACCAGTAGTCTTTGTTCCATTTGTTTTGTTAAGCACTATGTCTCACTGGCATATAAAACTATAGGTCGCAGGATTGAATTGTAGATTCTTGATTTTGTATTTCTTGATATACTTCTCATCTTTAATATTGGTACAAGGCTAAAGTAACATCTGTTTGCTGAAGCGATTCTTATATTTATTTCTGTCTTCATCTTGATTCGATTTTTTACTGTTGCACCTAGATATCTGAAACTCTCTACCACCTCTACTCTCTTGTCTTTGAAAAACATATCCTCTACGTTCCTCTCCTCTCTGCTCATACACATTAGTTTGGTTTTATCAAAATTTATTTGGAGCCCAACTCTCTCTGCTGCCTCTCTTTTGGGCTGATTAGATCTTTCAAATCATTTCTACTCTCGGGAATTAGGTCCACATCACGTATGTTAGATTATGGACCTTAATGTTGTCCAGTTTATATCCACCCTCTCTATCTATCATTGTCCTAGTTATTTTCTCCATCACCAAGTTAAACAGCATACAAGATAATACACGTCCTTGCCTCAAGCCATTCTCGATTTCGAAACACTCCGAATATCTTCCATCAACCCTTACTGCTGATTTTGTGTTTGTAAGACAGACTTTTATTAAACGTATTATCTTGTCCGGTATTCCAAATTCCTTTTGTTTGCCCCATATACTCTGTCCTTATGTACTGTCGTACGCCTGCTTGAAACCAATAAACAAATGTCATTGTATCGTATTATACTCCCATGCTTTCTCCATTACTTGTTTTAATGTGAAAATATAGTCAATCGTCGACTTTCCACTCATAAATCCACATTGATAATCTCCTATTATACACTCTGCGTATACCTTCACTCTGGTATATAGTATTCTAGCAAGGATCTTATATCCAGTCTGTAACAGTGTGATGCCCCTGTAATTTATACATTCGTTTTTATTTCCTTTTTTATGTATGGTATGGTATTCTTTCCTTTCTCCATATGAGCTGTATTAATTCAGTCAATTTTCTTTCTAAAATTTCTCCACCTAATTTTAAGAGTTCTACTGGGATATTATCTCTTCCTGGAGCTTTATTACTATTCAAACCTCTGAAGGATTTTCTTATTTCCTCCGGCGATGGTTCCTCCAGGTATTCCTCTGGTCCTTGTATATTTTTACTAA
The DNA here is from genome assembly GCF_046742065.1 of Oratosquilla oratoria. NCBI lineage: Eukaryota > Metazoa > Arthropoda > Malacostraca > Stomatopoda > Squillidae > Oratosquilla > Oratosquilla oratoria. The sequence continues at coordinate 45,277,464 of NC_134786.1, forward strand.
TCAAAGGATTTTCAAGTTCAGGTCTATTTAAGAGTTCCTGAAATATCCTTCCCATCGTTCCATTACCTTTTTTTCATTAATCAAAATTTCACCATTTTTATCTTTTATCATCTTTGTTCTTGGTTGATATCCCTTCCTAAGTTCCCTTACTCCTTCATATTGTTCCCCAACCTTGCCTTCTTTAGCATCCTGATCTATTTTATCTAACTCTTTGTTTATCTGTTGTCTTTTCTTTCTTCCAGTTACTCTTCTAGCTTCTCTCGTCTTCTCCTGCAGTATTCTTGTTAGTTCTCCATCAGTCGTATTTATCAATCGTTTGGCTTTTGCTAGTTTTCTTTCTTCAACTATTTTTTTTACATTCATTATCAAAGAACGTATTCCTGTTTTGTCTTTCTTTAAATCCAGTTATTTGCTCTGCTGCTCCCTTAACCACTTCTTAAATTTTTCTCCATTCATTTTCAACATTGGTCTTGCCCTCCTCCTCTGTCTCCTCAATTAGAGAAAATCTATTTTGTATATTCACTTGGTATTCAGTCAATTATTGATCCATCTTCAATTGTTCAAAATTATAAAGCTTTTCTTTTCGACTCTAAGGTTCTTATTAATCTTTAATTTGGTTCTAAGTTTGGTTATGATAAGAAAGTGGTCACTATCACTCTCAGCTCCTCTGAAGGCCCTTACGTCCTGCAGAGCACTTCTAAATTTCTTATTTACTAAAATATTATCTATCTTTAAGCAGTCTTTCATTGATTGGCTGAAACTTTATTAAAGATTTCCTCGCTTTATCGCTCATACATATCCCCACTCCTTGGCTGTGCCTTTCATCTTCCCTTACACAATATAAGATTGAGTATTTACCCATAGTACATTCTCCACTCTCTGTCCATCTTACTTCCTGCAAAGCCAATATATCCAGGTTGTACCTCTTCATTTCATTAAGAACCGTCCTTGTATTCCTGGCTCTAAAGAGGCTTCTAACATTCCATGATCCAAAGTTTAATTTATTTTCCATTTTGAGAGTTCTAGAGCAGGTCCATTGTCTCGCGCAAGGACATATGTATATGTATATATATATATATATATAATATATATATATATATATATATATATATATATATATATATATATATATATATATTAATATATATATATATATATATATATATATATATACAGTGCTTGTTACGACATATGTTGGGTGCACCACACGCACCAAAACGCAAACACATACCATAAATGTATTCGCACGCTTGCCGAGAATATAATATTTGGTGCTGCCTCCCATAATTATCATAAGTCACTTATATATATATATATATATATATATATATATATATATATACATGTATGTATATGATATGATATATATATAATATATATATATATATATATATATATATATATATATATATATATATATATATATACACTGAATGGTTCCCAGTGATCAATTAATATCTTTTTCCAACCACATATCACTTTTAATTCCGTACCATCGCAAACGAGACTGGAAATCGCTCGAAGGAGGCATCCGTGGAAATTGAAACGTAGACAAGCCGAGGATTCGAGCCCAGCTAACCCGTAACAAAGTTACATTGACGTAACCCAATACACTATCAAGAGAGCGTATTAGGTTACGTTAATGTAACTTTGTCACGGGTTAGCTGGGTTCGAAACCTTGGCTCGTCAATGTTTCAATTTCCACAGATGCCTCCTTTGAGCGATTCTCAGTCTCGTTTGCGATGGTACGGAATTAAAAGTGATATGTGGTTGGAAAAAGAGATATATATATATATATATATATATATATACATATATACATATATATATATATATATATATATATATATATATATGTATATGTATGTATATATATATACTCTCACATAAATTCCTGGTGGTCTGGGGAGGTATATTAATCCATGACTTACGCACAGTAGATTCGAGTTGTGGAATACAACTAATATCCTTGCCCATCAAACTTCCCTTCACTATTGACCATGTTTTTCAAAGGGGTTCAGGTTAGGGGAATTGCCTGGCCAGTCATTAAAGTAGCTCACATCACAGTCCTTAAGCCACCCAACTACAGATCTGGCGGTGTGACACGGTGCGCCATCCTGCATAAATACGGTAGGCCCACACTTGTCAAATGGGTCAGGTAAATTTTCACACACCTCCAGATAATTATATTGGTTCATATACTGGTATTTGGGGAGCACTATGAATTCACCAACACTCTGAGCAGTGAAACACCCCCAAACTATGAGCGAGTGTGGGTGTTTGGTGGTCCCACATGTGTACCGTGGGTCTAGTGGGTCGCTGCCTCTAGCCCGGTATACATGTCCACCACCGTTACAGGTGACGGTGAAGATGGCTTTGTCACTCCAAAGTACCTCAGGTCACTGTTGTGGAGCCCTATCACGATATTTAAGAGCAAAATACAGCCTACGTTTCTTCTGCTGCTTGATAAGGTTGGGCTTCTGAAACCTGCCGGTGGCTACTGTAGCCCAGCTCGGCCACCCGCCCGTTGACTATTCTTATGGATACGGCAGAAAGCAGCAGAGGGCAGTAGGTATACTCTCCAGCTGATTTTTGAACACAGGTAAAGTACGTACAGA
>NC_134786.1:45290081-45297581 GCF_046742065.1 Oratosquilla oratoria
ATTGCAAGGATCTATATTGGGGACAAACTGGTAGAGACCTCACCACCAGGTTCAAAGCACACAAGAACTCTGTAAAATATGGGCAGGAAAACTCCGCCGTATTTCAGCACGTCGCCAACAAAAACCATCGGATAAATTGGGACGATGCTAAAATAATTTACAAATCTAAAAGCAGTTTCAGAAGAAAAATGGTAGAATCCTCCTTGATAATTTTTTTCTCCAAATTATAATATTTCTTATTGTCAATGGTCACCAGATTGTATGTCTTCATTTGCAATAAATAAAATGTTACCTTCTACATTAGCAGTGGGCAAAATCCACCAAGGTCCATGCAACGCCGGACACGTGACCTGAGCCCCCGTCCCATCCTGCTTACCTCACTACTTCTGTACAAATACACATTGTTCTCTACTCTGTAATTCACATCTGCTGAAGAGTATCACAGTTAGTGATCGAAATATACATATCTTTATACTTTCGCTTATTCTTCTCCGAAAGTGGGTTATCAGTATTATATAAATATATATATATATATATATATATATGTATATATATATATATATATATATACATATGTATATATATATATGTATATATATATACATATGTATATGCAAATATATATAAGCATATATATATATATATATATATATATACATATATATATATATATATACATACAGTATATATATTTCACCACCCCTTGTCACCACTGTCACTTAAATTTGACTTGTAATATCACTCGTCTCAAGGCCCCTTGCCTCTCGTTACGTGAGTTTCACTAATATTCAAGTTCCTCTTAAGCAGTAGGCCCAATGCCTTCTTTTTCCTGTAGTCTCACTATTTTCTAGGCCCCATGCCTATTCCTCTCGTCCTTTGGGTTAATAAAAGGGTGGTGAATTTTCTTTCTTCTTTCACTGTAATTTCACCTTCTGCTTACACTCGGGATCTCTTTCTCTCGTCTCTACATCGTCTCCTGATCCTCTCTCGACACCCCCTCTATATCTTCTCTCTATATCTTCTCCCACGAGATCCCGTATCCTACGCTAAGCTACCTTCGTCTGACGTCACTAATTTTTCTAATCCAATCTCCAGTGACGTTTCAAATAAATGTCACTCCTTATGGGCGTGACTTTGAATTCATGCACCAATAGTTTTTTTCCTCCTTCTCCACCTTGCACCAATCCGGAAAGCCATTACAATGCCACTAGCAAAAATTGTTTACCTCAGCATTAGTCAAACGAAGGTAACCTGCGCTTACAGAGTTTGATTACATAATCGAATATAAAACAGTCACCACCATCGGTGTGTTTACATAGACAAAACGTCGCCCTCACATAGACATAACATCGCCCTCGAGCAGGCGTCGAGTCTGAATTATTCTAATGCCCTAGCTCATTTCCATTCGTACACTACCGGCCTCTTACAGGGCTCGGCAGCTACCCTTGGTCGTCCCGACCAATTTCTTATTTCCCTCTTACAGTGCTTGCTAATATATTTCTAGAATAAGCTAATCTACCCTTGCGTAATTGTTAATCTACCCTCCAAAATACATCATTCATGCAATAAATTGGGAATAATACATAAACATAATACCTATAAATGTGAATAACATGCATCTCAATATATATATAAGGTATTGAATTAAGCGGTTACATGGTTGATTTGCTTTGACAGAGCCAATCTCCGGAATACAACAAAGGCAATCAGTGCTGCCACTAACACTGAAAGTAAGGGTATGATAAGGATTGGTAGCATATGTAAATCATTTGAGGGAGATCTTGACAATGGTCTTCTCTTAATTTTAAAGGGAGGAGAGTTTTCAGGCAATGTGAAGTTGAAGGTTGAAATGTAGGTGTCCTCGGTTAAATGCATTGTATTAAGGGTATTAGAAATGGTGGAAATAGTGTCTGCATGCAATTCGCAGTTATCTTGAATAGAGACAAGACCTTCAACCAAATCCAATTTAGGACTCAACCCGGGACAATTTATTGATACCTTTGTCTTGTTAGGGAAAAACAGGTAATGAGATCCTTGTATGTTACAATGAGGGATCTGGTCTACCAAAATTCGTTGGTAATGACAATTGTTCATAACAGACATATTCCTAACCAGAGAGTTCATGTGAAGCCTCTCGGAACACAAAAGAGATCATGCTTTCTCTTAGATTGTCTACAGAAAGGATGTAATTGATTATAAAATTCACTATGAGTACTAACTTTCAAATTTGAATGGTTTATCATCTTTTCAAAGATAATAGCAATTAATTTACCAAACACACTATTCTAGAGTTTGAGTGTCTCTTCTTGTTCAATATTCATTTTTTTTTCAACACACTTCATTTTCAAAGACAGTCTCATTACTTTAAAACGGTCACAATACTCATGTGTGTACTCAGATGAGAGGTCCTTAAGTCCTTAAGATTCCAAGTCTGACCACAGCAGATCCTAGGTTTTAGGTTTCCATGTATCTGCTTGACACCAAGTTCCAGTTGTTTAGGTCTCCCATCCCAAATACATACAAATGGTCAATACTATCTGTAAAATACATCAAGATTAATGTTCAACTCTTGAAAAATATCATTATAATATTCTCCATATTCTCCAGGGTTATTAATATTTATGCACAAAGCATTACTATAATTATCTTCATAGATCTGCAAGCTAATTTTCCTTATGTCATCTAAATGTCCTATCAATTATTCTCTTGATTCTAAATGTTTAAGTTTAAACTTGTTTCCACCTGCAGAATCAATTACCCTATATGGACCAGTGTACCTTAGTGAAAGTTTATTATTGGGTGAGGTTATTTTGACCATTACTAATTCACATATTTTCAGTTCTAGTTTATGAGCTTTTTTGTGTTGTTGCTTCATATTTTTTTATTACACCTGCATATGTTTCATCACTCTTTGGTGAATACTTTGAAGAGTTTTTATCCTATTGGATATATAATCCTCCATATTATATATGGGTTTTTGCTCTGCAGTCAACATTTCATATGGCAGAGTTTTGTCCTCCCCAAAGATTATAAAATGAGGTGTATTCCCAGTTGCTACATTAATTTGATTGTTCAGGGTACACTTAACACAAGGAATCCAAGTATCCCAAGTTACACTATGAGGACTTATTAGGGTTCTAAGACATATAATTATCTTTTTGTTTAATCTTTCTACTACTCCATTACTTTGGGGATGGTTAACGAGTATATTGACTTTCTTGATGTGGAACACATTACATAGATTTTCCAAGATTTTGTTATTAAATTCAGTCCCATTATCTGAAACTAGGATGTTAGGTGTAGTAAAATTACAGATTATCTGATCATAGATTACGGAAGCAATAGTTTCAGCTTTCTTATTGATTATGGGTTGTAATATACAAAATCTTGAAAAATAATCAATAGCAACAAATAGGTATTTAAAGCCGTTCTCGGTTAATGGTAATTCCAAAGTATCCATGTGAACTCTTTCCCAAGGTTTCTGTGGAATGGGATAGGTGAGTATAGGAGCAGGTTTTGGTGTATTTCCCTTCACCTTTACACATTTTACACATTTTTCTATATAATCATATATAGTTTTCTTCATACCTAGCCAAAAGTACTTAAGTTGTGCCTGTCTATAAGTTTTATCCTTTCCAGGATGTGAACTACAATCACTATCATGAAGTAACTTCAATATCTCATTTACCAGAGTTTGTGGTATAACCAACTGATTTACTTGACCTCTAGAAATATCTTTCCCATTTACAAATGTTTTCCTATACAAAATTCCATTAATCAAATGAAATTCCTCTATCTTATACCCCTTTGGTAGCTTTGGAGGATCTCCTCTTGGGTTCATCAAATGCTTGATTATTGAATCACATGTCTCATTATCTCTCTGTTCTCTTATTAGCATTTCTTCATCTAAAGTTACTAATTCTTCTATACTACAAACAAAATTAATCAACCCAGTCCCAGTCATTGGTTGACTAATGTTTCTAGAAAGTGGATCTGCTACATTCCTTCTCCCCGGAATATAATTAAATTGAACATCATAGCACTGAAGTATCGCAAACCATCTAGCAAGTCTGCCTCTAAGATTCTTATGCTTAAATAAGTTCTGAATAGCTGTGTGATCAGTCCAAACTCTGATGGGATACCCTAGTATCATATCCCTAAAACTTTCTAAAGAATAAATTACTGCTAAAGTTTCTCTTTCAGTTATAGAATGGTTTCTCTCCGCACTATTACAAAGTCTGGATGTGTAAGCTATGGGTTTTAAAGTTCCATTTCTCTCTTGCATTAGTATGCCTCCTAACCCTATGTCAGACGCATCAGTACAAAGAATAAATTCTTTTTCATAGTCGGGGAAAATTAAAATAGGTGAACTTGTGAGTTTATCTTTCAACTTGTCAAAAGCTTGCTGTTGCGCAGGTCCCCATATGAACTTTGAGTCCTTTCTCAACAAAGAACTTAGTGGATTAGCAATGTCAGCATAACTTTGAATGAATTTTCTATAATATCCTGTTAATCCCAAAAAGCTCCTAACCTTGTCTACATTGGTCGGAACTGGAAAATTCTTGACAGCGTCAACCTTTGAATTTACTGTACTCAGTCCGTGTCTGTCTATCTTATGTCCTAAGTAAATGACACTGTCTTGCAAGAACTTACATTTTTCAAGTTTTACTTTTAACCCAGCTTCTCCTAGTCTTGAGAATATCAAATCTAATTTCTTAAAGTGCTCCACTGCAGTCTGAGAAACTATTAAAATGTCATCTAGAAATACACTGGCAGTGTTTCCTAACAATCCATCTAGAATAGTATTCATTAATCTCATGTAAGTTAATGGACTATTACATAACCCAAATGGCATTCTCTTGAACTCATAATGTCCTGTTGTAGTAGAAAATGCTGTGAACTCTCTTGAATCTTCATGCAATTCTATTTGCCAAAAAGCTGATTTGATATCTATAGTACTAAAATATCTATTCTCAGTTCCCAAACTTCTCAAAATGTCACCGATAATGGGTAATGGTAACCTGTCACGAATGGTGTGCTTATTCAGTTCCCTGTAATCAATAACTGGTCGCATAGTCCCATCAGACTTTGGTACTAAGATCAACGGAAAATTCCACTCACTTTTACTATGTTCAATAATATCCTGTGATAACATTTCAGTGATGAGTTTATCTACTACAGCTAATTTAGAGTGAGGAACTCTGTAGGCTGGTATGTAGATAGGTTGTGTTCCTGGTTTTAACTTAATGTGATGTTTTAAAACAGTTGTTTTGCCTAAGGCGTCCCCCGGCAAAGCAATTGCTTTTTTATGTTTCATAAGCAAAGCAAATAAAGCTTCATCCAACTCAGGGCAATTAGTTGATTGTAATAATTCTTTATATCTATTTCTTAAGTCTATGCCTTCTTGTACTGAACAAATTGATGAAGTTGGTAATTCTATCTCCTCACTATTCTCATTTAAAATCTTAATAGGTTTAGTACACACCTGAATACATCCTATTTGGGTACCTTTCTTTAAAACTATCTCTTTATTCATAGTATTAATTACTAATACTTCTACTCTGTTCTTATTTGTCTTATAAATCCCTGAGTCCCACTTCAATCCTTTAAGTTTAACTGATTCTGGGACTGTAATTACTTCAGAGTCTACATTGATTCCTTTCAAACACACTTCAACCTTATTAATTGACATTGGATGTAACAATGTCGACCTTGTTAATCCGCAATCTGCAATTCTCAAGGCATCTGTGGTTGATAATTTAGTAATCTCTGGGATTTCCTGAACTTCTGAGTTGGGTTTCACAAATTGTTTTACTTTCTGTAGGGTTGGACCGCTCGGCCTCGCTATCTAGGATAGAAATGTTATCTAAGGATTCATTGATTCCTGTCACTGGTCTTAAGTCTGGTTGATTTAAGAATGGGATTAACTGTGACTTCACTAAAATTCCTAAGTCAGCAGGACAAATTACCATGTTTTCTTTTCTCATAGTTGCAAATCCTATCAAGGGTTCTCCTGGAAAAACAGACTCTTCTACCACTATCACTGGGATGTACAATTGTTCATTTGTATATAAGGCAACTTCTAGCTCAATCTTACCTAATGTTTTTAACTGATTTCCAGTTACACCTTGCAATGTGTAACGGATTGGTTCCAACATTTTCACTCCTGGGTTCAACTGGTTTAAAACTTTACTAGTAATTACATTAACTACAGACCCTGTATCAATAAAAATTTGAATAGGCTTATTGAACACTTTACCCGCAATGAGAGGTCCTACAGAAGTTTTACCAACAGTAATTATCAGTTTGTCAGTTTCTTTCATCTCCCTTGCATTCCCATATTTAACACAATACCGTCTATCGGTATATATATGGGGAGGTCTGAAATGGTTTATTCTGTGTCTGGGGGTTTTCCTCTTAGCCCTGGGGGTACCCGAAAATTTCGGCATTCATGAGTTCTGTGTCCGATTATATTATGGTAAATACAGAATGGAGGGTTCCTACATTGATACTCATTGTGACCTTCGTATTTGCAATTTCTGCAAATAATCCCATAAAAACATTCTTGTGCCTTGTGTCCCCATGCATTACAATTAAAACATAGGATTCTGGTATCCCTATCCCTAGATGGACTTCTAGCATGTCGCCTATGTCCTACTTCTGTTTTCTTAAACTCTCTAGAATTCCTATATTGGCTATGTTGATTTATAGGCATTACATATGGATTTATTGTTCTGGTCTCACTGTATCCTTGAAGAAGATAATCTACTTCTCCTAAACAGATGTTTGATTTTAAATCTTTGTACAGCCTTTCTGCTGTTAAGTCATCAGAATTCTTTGCCAATAAGCTAAATGTAATCAATTTGATTACCTGTGAGATTTTCATCATCTCACTAGATCTTTCTATCCAGTCTGAATCTTTCAAGATAGAATTCATGTCTTTTGACCATCTATCTAATCTAGCTAAGTACTCTGTGTCAGTTTCACTTGTCCTAACTTCCTTAATAATTTTTACCAATGATCTAATAGGATCCTGATCACATTTGGACATGAAATGCTTGAGAAATGCTTTCTTGTAATTATCATATTGATTAATTAATTCCATTTGCTGGAAGTTAATGACAAACCTCGCCCTTCCATGCTCTGGATCTATATTCTCCTTGAGAATCTCAATCTTACGATTCTCATTTGTAATGTTTTTACTAACTATAAGTGTGTCAATGAGGTTCAGGAACTTGTTTACACCATATGTGTTAGACTCTCCTGTGAATTTTGGAATATTTGTATTTGATGTGTGAATTTCGTGTCTCAACACGTTAGAATTCTGAGGGGTACTCATACTTATTACTAATACCTTGCTTTAGCCTGGCTGCTTGCGATGTCGCTTCGTGATGTCAATGTCTGGTTTGACGTCCTTCTACGGTCTTGTCATTCGTCAACGACGTTGTTCCTCCTCCATCACACACTCTGCCTTGAAGACCGCCTTGTAGATGATGATCA
>NC_134786.1:45302581-45305081 GCF_046742065.1 Oratosquilla oratoria
CATTAGGAATATATGAAGCAAGAAAATAAAATGAATTGATAAATATATAAGCCATTAACAAATAAGTAATACGAAAACAAAATATGAATAAGTAAAAATATAAAATAACATAAGATAAAATGATATAGGAAAAACATAATAGAATATGAAGGTAGACTCGTTGCTAAATGGCCAAAGAAGACTTTCAACTTATTTATAATACAAAATGAAAGAATATATGGATTAGTCTTCATCCTGACATCAAAGTGCTGAGAGGCGTATCAAGAACATAAGAACAAAAGAATGGAGGAGACTGCAAGAGACCATAAGGCCTACACTAGGCAGTTCCATGTCCCTTAACACTTGCCATCCCTCTTATCTAATCTTCTCTTACAGTAACCAATTGTTTCAACACTCACTATATGGTAACTACTGTAAATCTATTCCATCCAGTTTTTGCATATTTCCTTTTTAAACCTAATTTTATCCAATATAAATTAACTTCATTACTACGAGTTTTGCCCATGCTGTCTTAATATGATGACCTACCTTGCATCACCCTTGTTAAAGCCCTTGACCCATTTCAATACCTCTATTAGATCTACAGAGTGTAACTTAAGGTGCCTAAACCTGTCTTCATGTGGTATGTATGCAGACGGTGTATTGTTGAGTAACATTGTGAGGTAATATCGCTGACAGGGCAATGGCCTTACCTGGTGTATAGTGAGAAAGGTTTAAAAAAAAAAAAAAAAAAAAAAAAAACAGAGGGAGAACAAGGGGGGACATGGAGGAGACGATATGATGATTGAAGAAGAGAAGGAGAAATTACAAAATGTGTCAAAATATGTATGAAGGAAAAAGTAATTAGAATATGGGCGCCATTCCTTATCCATCATAGGTTGTTTTCTTTATCCATCTTATTCATTTTTTTCTTATTTTTGTCAAAAGGAATCTGAGGCTCGTGCTTTTTAGCTTTCACCTTCTCTCCTCCCTTCTCCTCTCTTTTCCTCTTCTCTCTTCACCTCTCTTCTCTTAATCACATATAGCATATCACAAACTTCCTCTAATTCAATCCTAATCAAATTCCTATTTATTCAATTCTTTTCTCATTTCTCCTTTTCCTTCCCCTTCTCCTTAGCCCTCCTCTTCCGTTTCCTCGTTTTTCTCTGCCTATATTTATTGCTACCTTCTATTGCCTTCTTTCTTCCTTCTCTTTCTTCTCTCCTTTCAATAGTATCCTCCTAGCCTCATTTTTTAGCCCTCCTTTCTAGCTCTCCTTCCTAGGCCTAATTCCCAGCTTTCCTTCCTAGCCACCCTTCCTAGCTCTCCTTCCCTCCCTTCTTAGCTCTCCTTTCTAGCCATCCTTCCTAGCCTTCCTTCCTAGCTCTCCTTTCTATCCCTCCTTTTCTAGCCTTCTTTCCTAGCCCTCCTTCCTAGCTCTCCTCCTAGCCCTCCTTCCTAGCCCTCCTTCCTAGCCTTCCTTCCCAGCCCACCTTCCTAGTCTTCCCTCATAGCCCTTCTCCCAGCCGTACTAGCACTACTCCTAGCCCTCCCTCTAGCCCTCTCTTTAGTTTTGGATAAGCGTCTCATATACACCATCGTCTACTAGCTCATTATTTCAACAAAGTCGTTTTCTCTTTCTTCCTCCATTGCCTCTCCTCTTCTTCACCTCCTCCACCTTCACTTCCACTCCACTTTTGCCCACAGACGCACTCCAATTAAGAAAAAAAAAAAAAACATGGCATCCCTAAAGAATAATAAAAAAGAATAATAATGACAAAGTAAACAAGATGGTTAAACAAACTCTTGTGACTCGTTTGTTCAAATAAAACAAATCAGACCAAATTTTGACGAAAACCCATCTCACTGTCGGGATGGCGTCTTACAGGAGAGAGAAGCATCCGACTCACGGGCTCGGCTCAGAATCGTCAACATTGTGAGATGAACACTCCCCCTTTTTTATTCAAAATTCTATCTTCCAAAAAGACAGATCACTCAGAGTAACGAGTTGCCTTGTAATTTTTGTAGTCTTGAGAAATTTGAATAAATTCTTGAAGAAATTTGGAGACATAGTGCTGAAATGCTCATTAGAAAAACTTGAGATCTGGAGTGGCAGTGTATTAACAAAGCATCAACGTAGTTTGTGCATCTCACTCCCCCCCCCAAAAAAAAAAAAATAGATTGTGGCTGCGTTAAGGAAATCTTATGACAGTGAAGATGGGTTGCAAGTGTGACTGGGAGCTTGTCATGGACAACTCGATGAATTTCCTCACGCTAATTGAGCGGCTGAATGTATGCTTGACTGACGGTCCTAATGATCCCTACACGATCTCAAGGCTTCTAATAATAAATAGATAAATAAATTATTAAATAAAAAAAAAATAATAAAAAATAAATAAATAAATAAATAAATAAATAAATAAATAAATAAATAAATAGATAAATAAACAGATAAATAAATAAATAAATAAATGATATATATACATATCTATTATAATAAAGTAGTAGCCTCTGTCTCTCT
>NC_134786.1:45325081-45340081 GCF_046742065.1 Oratosquilla oratoria
TATGAATTTTGGAAATCTGATTTACTCCCTTTCCCCCTACCAAAAATCTACTTTTCGCAAGCTTGAGAGCTCACGGAAAAAAACTAATCAATAATTCTTTTGCTGTCGTTTTTAACAGAATATGTCTCAGAGAGAATCTCCTGCCACGCTTCACCAATATTTATATATATATATCACTGTGGAGCCCACAACAAGTTTCAACAAGATTTTGTTGAAACTTGTTCTAGGTAAGCAGCTTCTCACTGAGTCAGTTGCTGCTTTGGAATCAAACAGGAAGGATGTCTTCTGGACCTGGTAGTGTTGTTCCTTCAGGCAGAAAAAAATATCCTGTCTGAAATTATTTTGAAAAACTACCAACAGCTTTTGGCAAAGGGTACCGAGCTAAATGCAAAGACTGCAGCCAGGAACTACAGGGCATTGTGTCAAGATTAAAATCTCACAGAGATAAATGCCAAGGTCAGCCACAGCATACAGAAGAAGAAATTGATGACCCAGGTAAATTATTTTACTTATATTGTGTGCATTTCTCCCTTTTCATACGAAACTATATAAATTTGGTGAACAATGGAGAGCATGTGCAATAAGAATGTGAAGGCCTAAAGAGATGATACTTCAACTTCATTAGTTCTAAATTTGGGCAATGACTATATCACTATGATAATCTGTATCCACTCAACTTTAGGGCCTAGATGATTGTTATTCATTTCATTCAACATTGTGTAATATATTTCATAGGTTCCATTGGAATTCAGCCCAAAGGGATTTAGCCTAACCTAACCCAACTAACCCATTATTTTTAGTGAATTTAAAAGTGGACTAAATCCTGTGTGGGCTGAATTCCAAGCCCACCCATTTCATATCCTGTTAATTATTTCCAAATAATTTAGTGGCTTGTGTGAATATGATCATTATCTAAAATAAATAACTACTGTACTCAAAAGTAGCCTAAATCACACCCTATTCATTAATTTATTTATAAATTTATAAATTATGCAATATGTTAAAATTTTCTGTTTCCATTTCAGGATCTGTCTCAACAGCTTTAATCCCTTCATCATCAGCTCCACTTGAATTATCTGCAAACCTGACTCCACCATTAAAAAGATCACTATCAGACTCCTCCACAGGCGCCACTTCTGCTAAACCATTTTCATCTAAAAGAAAGTCATCAACATCTTTGGGCAGATTTATCATAAAAACTTCAGCCTCTCAAAAGGAAAATCTCGACAAATAAGTTACAAAAATTATATTTGCTACAAATTCACCATTTCGTCTTGTTCAGCATCCTCAGTTTCACAAGATGGTTCATAACCTGAGGCCAGGTTATATTTCTCCATCCAGAAAAGATATTGCTGATAAGCACTTGGATTTTGTGTATGGAAAGGAACATAAAAAGTGTGCAGATGACCTGAATAATGAAACTGTATGTCTTTTAATTGATGGGTGGTCTAACATCCACAATGAGCCCATAATATGTGTCACTCTAACAACATCCACTGGTCAGATTTATTTAGTTGACACAATAGACACATCAAGGAAACCTCACACTGCTGAATATCTTCTACAACTTGTACAAACTTCGATCAAGAAGGCTGAACAAGATTTTGGTTGTCACATTGGAAGTATTGTGACAGACAATGCAGCAAATGTCACCGAGATGAGAAAACTCTTGCAGGAATCGAGTAAACCTGAACATACCGTCCTCACATACGGCTTATACGATTCCTTGTATACTTGTGGAAAGTCTATATAACACTGCTCCTTATACTGATATGCTAAAAATGTCCTTTAGCAATCATATCGCATATCAGAACAATCCCACAACACTTAAAATCTATAAAAAAAATCTATTTGAATCAAATAAATCGATTTATATATATATATATATATATATATATATATATACATATACATATACATATATATATAAAATCTCTAACCCTGGTGTCCACTAATCTCATACAATGATACCTGATAAGTCCGGCTAAAATTGGCATTTAAAAGCATAACAGTACCTTAAAAATAGTTTCTTATTTCACTGTAAAAGTTTATATTAACTTATATTGCATTGAATAAGTCAATAGTTGATATATTTGTCCTATATACAATGTTAGGTTTCTAGTTTTGATATATTTGTCCAATATGAAATGTTAGGTTACAAAGAAAGCAATGGCCTCCGCTAGCGGACCCAGGGATCTGGGTGCACACGTCCTGTGTAATAGTAGTCCTTGATATATACATATACATATATATATATATATATATGTATATATATGTATATATGCAATCATCCAGTTGATTGGGATAATGCTCAGCCGATCTATTATACCAACAACATAATAGCAAGAAATTTAATAGAGTGCAGTTTGATTCATACCACCAGTAATCAAAATACCAACCTTCATAAAGGCTTATACAAACTTGATAATTTTATTTGTCAAGAAATTAGTAAGATTATATCAGGTAAATTGTAACCCATCGACACTATGTGACCCTGGTGACTGTGACCTGATGTCGCACCACCATCATAAGTTAATTAACAATGACCTTCCACCCCCCCAGGGGGTAATTGGCCGCTACCCATATCCAAACTGTCCTTGTTCCTTTGTTTCGCGTATATATTATGTATGCATTTATATTACTTTGTACTTGTTGC
This sequence comes from Oratosquilla oratoria, assembly GCF_046742065.1. Classification (NCBI taxonomy): domain Eukaryota; kingdom Metazoa; phylum Arthropoda; class Malacostraca; order Stomatopoda; family Squillidae; genus Oratosquilla; species Oratosquilla oratoria. The sequence goes on from NC_134786.1 coordinate 45,327,738, forward strand.
ACTGAAGATGTAATATACGAAAGCGCTCTGCTTCGTTAGTTTCCTTTTTCCAAGTGGTCTACTTTGCATAAGTGAACACACGTACCCGTGTTCTTATTAGCATATGTATGTATATATACATATACATATATATATATATGTATATAAGTATATATATATATATATATATATATATATATATATATATATATATATATATATAATATACATATCTTGTTACTTGCTACCTTTATTTTTTTCATACAAATATTCATTTCAAATTATATTCACCTACTTTCTACTTTTTTGTTATATTTTTAACTTTTCTACTTCAACATTATATATATATATATATGTATATATATATATATATCTCAATTTCATCTAATCCCGTATTAGGCGAGCCTTCCGACAAGTTGTGTATGTTTCTTATGACAGATTGAACATTTTTAGAAGCTCCGCATGGGATACGAACCCTGACCCGTGCGTCGAAAATCACGAGGTCAAGACGTTAGCAACTATGCTACATGGTGATGGTTCAAAAGGACTGTACTAGTCCCCGACCACGCTTCACGTAACATTGGAAGATCTAATCTCAATTTCATCTAATCCCGTATTAGGCGAGCCTTCCGACAAGTTGTGTATGTTTCTTATGACAGATTGAACATTTTTAGAAGCTCCGCCATGGGATACGAACCCTGACCCGTGCGTCGAAAATCACGAGGTCAAGACGTTAGCAACTATGCTACATGGTGATGGTTCAAAAGGACTGTACTAGTCCCCGACCACGCTTCACGTAACATTGGAAGATCTAATCTCAATTTCATCTAATCCCGTATTAGGCGAGCCTTCCGACAAGTTGTGTATGTTTCTTATGACAGATTGAACATTTTTAGAAGCTCCGCCATGCGATACGAACCCTGACCCGTGCGTCGAAAATCACGAGGTCAAGACGTTAGCAACTATGCTACATGGTGATGGTTCAAAAGGACTGTACTAGTCCCCGACCACGCTTCACGTAACATTGGAAGATCTAATCTCAATTTCATCTAATCCCGTATTAGGCGAGCCTTCCGACAAGTTGTGTATGTTTCTTATGACAGATTGAACATTTTTAGAAGCTCCGCCATGGGATACGAACCCTGACCCGTGCGTCGAAAATCACGAGGTCAAGACGTTAGCAACTATGCTACATGGTGATGGTTCAAAAGGACTGTACTAGTCCCCGACCACGCTTCACGTAACATTGGAAGATCTAATCTCAATTTCATCTAATCCCGTATTAGGCGAGCCTTCCGACAAGTTGTGTATGTTTCTTATGACAGATTGAACATTTTTAGAAGCTCCGCATGGGATACGAACCCTGACCCGTGCGTCGAAAATCACGAGGTCAAGACGTTAGCAACTATGCTACATGGTGATGGTTCAAAAGGACTGTACTAGTCCCCGACCACGCTTCACGTAACATTGGAAGATCTAATCTCAATTTCATCTAATCCCGTATTAGGCGAGCCTTCCGACAAGTTGTGTATGTTTCTTATGACAGATTGAACATTTTTAGAAGCTCCGCATTGGGATACGAACCCTGACCCGTGCGTCGAAAATCACGAGGTCAAGAAGTTAGCAACGATCCTACATGGTGATGGTTCAAAAGGACTGTACTAGTCCCCGACCACGCTTCACGTAACATTGGAAAATCTAATCTCAATTTCATCTAATCCCGTATTAGGCGAGCCTTCCGACAAGTTGTGTATGTTTCTTATGACAGATTGAACATTTTTAGAAGCTCCGCCATGGGATACGAACCCTGACCCGTGCGTCGAAAATCACGAGGTCAAGACGTTAGCAACTATGCTACATGGTGATGGTTCAAAAGGACTGTACTAGTCCCCGACCACGCTTCACGTAACATTGGAAGATCTAATCTCAATTTCATCTAATCCCGTATTAGGCGAGCCTTCCGACAAGTTGTGTATGTTTCTTATGACAGATTGAACATTTTTAGAAGCTCCGCCATGGGATACGAACCCTGACCCGTGCGTCGAAAATCACGAAGTCAAGACGTTAGCAACTATGCTACATGGTGATGGTTCAAAAGGACTGTACTAGTCCCCGACCACGCTTCACGTAACATTGGAAGATCTAATCTCAATTTCATCTAATCCCGTATTAGGCGAGCCTTCCGACAAGTTGTGTATGTTTCTTATGACAGATTGAACATTTTTAGAAGCTCCGCCATGGGATACGAACCCTGACCCGTGCGTCGAAAATCACGAGGTCAAGACGTTAGCAACTATGCTACATGGTGATGGTTCAAAAGGACTGTACTAGTCCCCGACCACGCTTCACGTAACATTGGAAGATCTAATCTCAATTTCATCTAATCCCGTATTAGGCGAGCCTTCCGACAAGTTGTGTATGTTTCTTATGACAGATTGAACATTTTTAGAAGCTCCGCATGGGATACGAACCCTGACCCGTGCGTCGAAAATCACGAGGTCAAGACGTTAGCAACTATGCTACATGGTGATGGTTCAAAAGGACTGTACTAGTCCCCGACCACGCTTCACGTAACATTGGAAGATCTAATCTCAATTTCATCTAATCCCGTATTAGGCGAGCCTTCCGACAAGTTGTGTATGTTTCTTATGACAGATTGAACATTTTTAGAAGCTCCGCATTGGGATACGAACCCTGACCCGTGCGTCGAAAATCACGAAGTCAAGACGTTAGCAACGATGCTACATGGTGATGGTTCAAAAGGACTGTACTAGTCCCCGACCACGCTTCACGTAACATTGGAAGATCTAATCTCAATTTCATCTAATCCCGTATTAGGCGAGCCTTCCGACAAGTTGTGTATGTTTCTTATGACAGATTGAACATTTTTAGAAGCTCCGCCATGGGATACGAACCCTGACCCGTGCGTCGAAAATCACGAGGTCAAGACGTTAGCAACTATGCTACATGGTGATGGTTCAAAAGGACTGTACTAGTCCCCGTTCGTATCCCATGCGGAGCTTCTAAAAATGTTCAATCTGTCATAAGAAACATACACAACTTGTCGGAAGGCTCGCCTAATACGGGATTAGATGAAATTGAGATTAGATCTTCCAATGTTACGTGAAGCGTGGTCGGGGACTAGTACAGTCCTTTTGAACCATCACCATGTAGCATAGTTGCTAACGTCTTGACCTCGTGATTTTCGACGCACGGGTCAGGGTTCGTATCCCATGGCGGAGCTTCTAAAAATGTTCAATCTGTCATAAGAAACATACACAACTTGTCGGAAGGCTCGCCTAATACGGGATTAGATGAAATTGAGATTAGATCTTCCAATGTTACGTGAAGCGTGGTCGGGGACTAGTACAGTCCTTTTGAACCATCACCATGTAGCATAGTTGCTAACGTCTTGACCTCGTGATTTTCGACGCACGGGTCAGGGTTCGTATCCCATGGCGGAGCTTCTAAAAATGTTCAATCTGTCATAAGAAACATACACAACTTGTCGGAAGGCTCGCCTAATACGGGATTAGATGAAATTGAGATTAGATCTTCCAATGTTACGTGAAGCGTGGTCGGGGACTAGTACAGTCCTTTTGAACCATCACCATGTATATGTATATACATATATATATACATATATATATATATATATATGTATATATATATATATATATATATATATATATATATGTGTATACATACATATATATATATATATATATATATATATATATATATATTTATATATAAATTTATATATATATACAGTATGAGAGCATGTAAGGCACCTGGGTTGGATGGGTGTCATCCAACCCAGGTGCCTTACATGCTCTCATTTTTTTTAACTGCTTTCGCCTCATCTTTCCTTATTTATCCTCCATTTTCCTCATTCATCACTATCATTTTCTTAGCGCTTCCCACTGCAACTACCTTTCCCTTCTTACCCTCTTTAATATTTAGCAACTACCTAAAATACTCTGCCCATCTTCCTCTTACTGCCGTCTCTTCCATTATCATCTCTCTGTCTACACCTTCTATCTTTTCTTCTCTACTTGATTCGCCCCATCTTCACCTCTTAAATTCCTTCAAATTTTTTTTTATTACTTTAATTTTTTTCTGTCATAATCTAACCCCATTTCATATCTGCTTTGCCTCCTTTATCCTGTGTTTTACTTTTCTTTTCTTTTCCCAATTTTATAAAGGAATTCTTTTTGTTCACGGACACATCCTCACTTGGAATAGGAGCGCTCCTACAACAGATAGATTCGAACGGGAAACATAAAGCGATCGCATACGCAAACCGCGTATTGAGCCCTGCAGAGCGTAATTACTCCACTACCCACTTGGACCACGTTTCAAATTCTGCATGTATGCCTCCTCTCGTTTCTCGATGTTGATGGCTTAGAACTAAAGTGAATTGTGGTTGATAAATGTTCACTGGGATCCATTCAGTGTTGTACAAATACTTTCCCTCGTTGTATACTTACCAATTGTACCATCATAGTGGAGATGGGTTGAACGCAAAATTTCGTGTACGTGATTGTAACTTGAGTATACAATTATATAATAAAAGTTGCGCTCAACTTACATCTCTCTTAATGGCACAATCGGAAGTCACTATCACTTGTCACGTGCTAGTGAAGGTTCGAGTCCTTGGTTGTACCATGTTTCAATTTCTGTATGTATGCCTCCTCGAGTTACTCGATATTGATGGCTTAGAATTAAAGTGAATTGTGGTTGATAAATGTAAATCTGTTCACTGGGACCCATTCAGTATTGTACAAATCCTTTTCGCGCTGTATACTTACCAATTGTACTATCATAGTGGAGATGGGTTGAACGCAAAATTTCGTGTACGTGTGTGTAACTCGAGCATACAAATGTATGAGAAAAGTTGCGCTCAACTTGCGCCATCATGAGAGATATATTCTCATGATGGCGCAATCACTTTTACTTGTCACGTGCTAGTGCAGGTTTGAGTTCTTGGCTGTACCACGTTTCAATTTCTACATGTATGCCTCCTCTCGTTTCTCGATGTTCATGGCTTAGAATTAAAGGTAATTGTGGTTGATAAATGTAAATTTGTTCACTGCGACCCGTTCAGTGTTGTACAAATGCTCTCACGTGTTGTATACTAACCAATTGTACTATCATAGTGGAGATGGGTTGAACACAAAATTTCGTGCACGTGTATGTAACTCGAGCATACAATTATATAATAAAAGTTGCGCTAAATTATATATCTCTTGATGGAACAATTGGTTAAGTCACTATCACTTGTCACGTACTAGTGCAGGTTCAAGTCCTTGGTTATACCACGAATTTGTGCATGTATGCCTCTTCGAGTTTCTTGAAGTTGATGGCTTAGAATTAAAGTGAATTGTGGTTGATAAATATAATTTAGTTCACTGGAACCAGTGTTGTACAAATACTTTCACGCGTTGTATACTAACCAATTGTACTATCATATTGGAGATGGGTTGAACGGAAAATTTCGTGTACGTGATTGTAACTCGAGCATACAAATATATAAGGATAGTTGCTCTCAACTTGTATATCTCTTTATAGAACAATCGGTTAAGTCACTATCACTTGTTACGTGCTAGTGCTAGTAAAGGTTCGAGTCCTTGCTTGTACCACGTTTCAATTTCTGCATGTATGCCTCCTCGAGTTACTCGATGTTGATGGCTTAGGATTGAAGTGAATTGTAGTTGATAAATGTCGATCTGTTCACTGGGACCCATTCAGTATTGTACAAATACTTCCCGCGTTGTATAATTACTAATTGTACTATCATATTGGAGATGGGTTGAACGCAAAATTTCTTGCACGTGTATGTAACTCGAGCATACAAATATATAAGAAAGGTTGCGATCAACTTATATCTCTCTTGATGGAACAATCGGTTAAGTCACTATTACTTGTCACGTGCTAGTGCAGGTTCGGGTCCTTAGCTGTACCACGTTTCAATTTCTGTATGTATGCCTCCTCGAGTTTCTCTTTCTCTCTCTCTCTCTCTCTCTCTCTCTCTCTCTCTCTCTCTCTCTCTCTCTCTCTCTCTCACACACACACACACACACACACACACACACACACACACACCACACACACACACACACACACACACTACACACACACACACACACACACACACACACACACACACACACACACACACACACACACACACACACACACACACATACACACACACACACACACACACACACACACACACACACACACACACACACACACACACACACACACACACACACACACACACACACACACACACACACGACTCGGTAGCGCAGTTGGTAGAGCGATGAACTACTAGCATGGTGGTGCGCGTAGTGCTTGGTTCGAATCCTGCCCAGGGCCGAAATTATTTCGGTACAGCTGCGCTTCGGGTCGTTACTCTGACTCTCGTGGGCGGGGAGTTGGGTGTGTGTGTGTGTGTGTAAGGTCATAGCATTACCCATAGATCGGACCTACGAGCTCTGAGCTCTCTTCCAGGAGGGAAATAGCTGTCGATCACAAGTCCAACACGTGATCCAAAGACCAAGTGAATACACACACACACACACACACACACACACACACACACACACACACACACACACACACACACACACACACACACACACACACACACACACACATACACACCCACACACACACACACAATCATATATATATATATATATATATATATATATATATATATATATATATATATATATATATATATATAACTTTTCTTATAGATTTATTTCTATATTAATCTATTTATAGTATTTTCTCCAATATTACTTTCTTTTTCCGCTGAATCAAGAAAGCTTTCATTAATGATGCTCTAGTCCTAAGTCCTCTTCTTCAACTTTATTAATAATTTTTTTTTAAATATTGTAGATTAAAAATAAAATGTCTCAATGCCTAAACTGACAATTACTTGGAGGTCCTTATACAAAAAAATAAAATAAAATAAATCAATAAATATATAGATAAATAGCAAATAAACAAATAAATAAATGAATAAAATGAAATAAATGAAAATGAAATAAAATAAGATAAGAAATGAAAATCCTCAAATATACAATAGAGTGCCTATTAGCTAAATCAATTCGTCTGGCGTAATTAAGAATGTAAGTCTAAGAAGCTGAATCAATATGATACGTTTGCTAGTTTCTCTTAGACAAATAGTTACATTAATTAGTTAGAACAGTTCTTACATTCCTAGAGTGACATATATATATATACAGGTATAAGGATAAGTACAGACAGACAGACAGACCACACAGACAGACAGACAGACGTACAGACAGATAGACAGGCGGAAAAGGAGATGGATATAAATGGATGTATAATTGGGTAGATAGACAGGTTAAATATATATATATATATATATATATATACATATATATATATATATATACATATATATATATTTGAATATGTATACATATGTCTATGTATGTGTATATGAATATATATATATATATATATATATATATATATATATATATATATTTATATATATATGGCCAAGTATTATAAATCACAAATGACTACAGCGATATGCTGAATACCATAGGGAAAAGAAAAATTCTTGAAATCCGAGCGCTTTCGTGATATTTGTTCACATCACAACGATTACAATAGAATGAATAAGCACGGAGTGAGATGAGATATATATACACATGAGAGAGGTTTGACACATGGAAAGGGTATCACTTAAGCTAATTATATCAGGTCAGGTCTGACCTGATATCATTAGCTTAAGTGGTACCCTTTCCATGTGTCAAACCACTCCCATGTGTATATATCACTCATCTTACACTGTACTTATTAATTATTATTTAAATCCTTGAAGATTTCAACAAATATCACGAAAGCGCTCGGATTCCAAGAATTTTTCTTTTCCCTGTGGTATTCGGCATATATATATATATATATATATATATATATATATATATGTATATATATATATATATATATATGTATGTATATACATATATATGTATATGTATATATATACATATATATATATGTATATATATATATAAATATATACATATACATATATATATATATATATATGTATATATATATATGTATATGTATATATATATATATATATATATATATATATATATATATATATATATATTAGTAAATAGAGAAAAGGGAAGAGAGACAGAGAGAGAGAGAGAGAGAGAGAGAGAGAGAGAGAGAATCCAAACTAACAGTTCGACTGAAAGAAAAGGACAACCTATCTGATATTCTTCCTGTCTCCCATCCTCTTCCTCTTACTGATCCTCCCATTCTCCTTATCTTCTTCCTCCTTTTCTTCTTCCTCTTCCGCTGAATCAACCACCGGTAATTAACTTGATTATGACCTGGAGCGTTTGGGAGTCTCATTCTAGTGTCCTCTTGGAGTCTGTGGTTTAATAAGACAATAACCCCTTCCATTCCGGGTTACACTTTTCCTTCTATTCCATCTACCGCCGGACGATTTTATTCATCCCCGTGACGTCCTTCTCTCTCTCTCTCTCTCTCTCTCTCTCTCTCTCTCTCTCTCTCTCTCTCTCTCTCTCTCTCTCTCTCTCTCTCTCTCTCTCTCTCTCTCTCTCTCTCTCTCTCTCTCTCTCTCTCTCTCTCTCTCTCTCTCTCTCTCTCTCTCTCTCTCTCTCTGTCTCTCTCTCTCTCTCTCTCTCTCTCTCTCTCTCTCTCTCTCTCTCTCTCTCTCTCTCTCTCTCTCTCTCTCTCTCTATATATATATATATATATATATATATATATATATATATATATGAATCCCTTCCCTTCCCGTTGGTACTTTTCAATTTGTTCTTCCATGCCATCAGATGATTTTATTAAACTGTTGGGCACATACGGTAGCAAAGCTTGTTTTGATAATTCCTCTCGTGCCTGATGGTGCTTTCCCTCTGACTACGACTGTCGCCAGGCGATTTCATTCATCTCTGTGGCACTCCTTAAGGGGGTTATCCTACTGGGTTTCCAAATGCTTTATCAGCGCCGACAGTTGTAAGTTCGTTTGAGTAAAAACGACTTGGGTTACAATATTTAATTTTTCGAGTCTCCAAGTATATATGTTACAGTAAGAACACGTACCTAGGGATTACGCGTAATCCCTGAATGTTTCAGTGAATACGCGTAATCCCCGTTTCACTAACCTAACCTAACCTAACCTAACCTAACCTAACCTAACCTAACCTAACCTAACCTTAGGTTAGGTTAGGTTAGGTTAGGTTAGGTTAGGTTAGGTTAGGTTAGGTTAGGTTAGGTTAGGTTAGGTTAGGTTAGTGAAACGGGGATTACGCGTATTCACTGAAACATTCAGGGATTACGCGTAATCCCTAGGTACGTGTTCTTACTGTAACATATATAGCAGAGCTGAATGAAGAACTAAGAGACTCTAAACCCATACAAATGTTAGACATGTTGTTGAAATGTTCTTAGAGAAGTCTAGAATTCTGTAAGTGAAGCCCTATTCTAGTTGTTGAAATGGATTTTGGAGGGAGGACGTGGGAGGAAAATAGCCTAGTGTGGTAACCCTCCATGTAGTGAGAAGCTCTGCGGCATGTCAAAAAGCATTCCTTCTTTATATCAAAGTTAGCACTTAATTCCTATTGGATGCCGACCTTCCCAAGATCCAGTATTGACCAATGAGGTATTGATTGCGAACCGCTGATATTAATTGCGTAACAACCATTTTCCCATTGGCTTTCTTCCCAATCACAATTATCATTATTTTACGGAAAAAGGTCATCGCTTCCTCAACATATACTGTATATAAGCTGCGCATTTAACGTCCACCTATTTGTTGTCAACCCTATCAAGACCTTAACGTACGCTGGTGGGTTCGAATCCTGCACTCTTCTCTGATTCCCACCAGTGAATGTTTGTTAGATGACCCCAATAGTACCTTAAACAAGCCCTACACGATCAACATTATTGTGCAATATTCCGTATTGTATAATATCATTGACGGTGTAGGATGGTATTGAAGGGGTATATGTGTTTGTTCTGTACATCTAATGTCTTTGATATACTGTGTCAACCATAATTACCATCCCTACACCGTCAATAACATTGTACAATACGGAATATTGCGCAATAATATTGATGGTGTAGGGCCTATTTAAGCGCTTATTAAGGCAAATGTGACAGTTTCGGCCACAGCTACTCAGTGCCTCCTGGTGTAGCCTCCTCACCACCTATGAAGATCCTATAAGGACTGAAGTGACCAATCACAGAGCTCCATTACACTGGAGGATGCATTCGAGCTAATTTGACATTGACTGACCAAGGCCGATGGACGCGGTCGACGATTGACTCGGGCAGGTTGATTGCGATTGATGGATTTTGTGTAAGAGTCAGTGGTAAAAATAAGGAGGAAGAGGAAGGAGAACTGGAATGAAGGAAAAAAGTGAGGTGAGGTAGATAAAGGAGAAGAAGGAGAGAGAGAAAAAGAAAGAGAAGAACGAGGAGAAGAAGATAAAGGAAGCGAGGGAGATAAAGGAGAAGAAGGAGGAGAGGGAGAACGAAAAGAAGGAGAAGGAATACAAGAAGACGTGGAAGTAGAAGTAGAAGAAAAAACAAAGAGGAAAAAATAAGTATGAAGAACAAAAATACAAGGAGAAAGAAGAAAATGGGGAAGAGGAAAAGGAAGTCGAAGTAGATGGAGACGTAGATGACTAAGAAGACGATGATGAAATCAAAGACTATGAAGAGATAATGACAATATTGCACCGAAGAGGTGGAGTCATAGGGCTTCTGGAAAGCTTCTGGAAGGCTTTTGGAAGGCTTCTGGAAGGTTTTTGGAAATCTATGGAATGCTCTAGACGGCTTCGAAAACCCCTATAAGGTTCTGGAAGGTTCTGAAAGAAAAAGATAGAGAGGAGGAAGAAGGTCCATTAAGTCAAATAAATGCGAATAGATGTATAATTTTTGTTTTGAATAAGCAACAACAACAGCAACAGCAACAGCAATAGTTCTTTTACCGTCGCAATAACGATAAATACACAAATAACTTAACACAAGGAAAATATTTTCCTCTTCTTTTACTTGCCTTCACTTTCATCCTTCGCTTCGTCTTCTTCTTCCTCTCTTTTCTTTTCCCCAATTTCTTTGCCATCTACTCCTTGTTCCTAGTCTTCTTTTTCTACTTTTTTTTTTACATCTATTTTTGTTTCAATTAGTCATTTTTTGTGCATTCGCTGCAACAAAGCCATGTTGCTCCTGTATTAGGTTTGTTTCTATTTCTATAGTCATTACAGACGCTTTTCTTTATATATTTTTGTAATACCAAGTTAACTATAGAAAGATTAATAATGATAAAACAATAGAGAAAGTGTGACCATAACAAAGCTTACCATTTTTACCGTGGCCGTATCCTTTATATGCTTTGGTCTGGTTGTCGACAAATTAATTCATGTGAGGAAACGTCATGACAGGAGGGTCCAGTGGTATTAAACTAGGCTATTTTTCTTCCAACCTCCAATTAATTGGCGTTACCACCCACCTCCAGCATTCTTCCGCCGTAAAATCACTACGTCAAAAAATTTTTTTTTTTTCAACAATTTACATGCAATGTCATTTGGCTTCAAGTATTGCTTTATCACATCAGATTCCTTTCCGTAGCTGCGGACTGCAAATCTACTACAGCAATAAAACATTCCAGTGTAATAACGCCTTCATCCCTTCCGTATCTGTTGGCACTTTCTTTTATTCAAATTGCCGCCAGATGGTTTTATTCGTCTCTGGGGTAATAGATGGGGATAATGTCAAACAAGTCCCATTGAGTGCTGTCCCTGGAAACTGTTAAAAAATTGTTCACATTTGTTTTCTGTGTAAATTTGGGTTCAGTGCGTGTATTTCAAGCGTGTTAGTGTATTTTTTCAACTTGTTCTAATATTATTTAGCAGGTATGTTTCAGTCTTCAACTTTAGTTATATTTTTTCGGTAACTGACAACTATACATATATACCTACCTATCTACGTACATACATACACACATACATATATACATACATACATATGTACATACATAAACATATACATACATAAATACATACATACACATATACAAACATATATACACATATACATATATAAACACACACACACACACACACACACACACACACACACACACACACACACACACACATATATGTATATATATATATGTATGTATATATATATATATATATATATATATGCTTAAAAGTGGCAGTCTGCCGACAAGATTGACTAGATAAACACCATATGAGGACGGAGCCTTTATTTGTACGACGTTTCGCTTATTACAGCTTTTTCAAGTACGAGTT
>NC_134786.1:45345081-45382581 GCF_046742065.1 Oratosquilla oratoria
GTAGTGTTGTATTTCATTCTGGAGGAAGAAGGGGGTGAGATTCAATGTATTTTGAGCTTGTCGTACTGTTTGACTAAGTTGGTTTGGAGTTATCATTTGAGAGTTGACTATACCTGCGTGGGCGTTCCAGATATCTCTCTGGATAAGATTACTGTGACTCTGGAACCTGTCTAGTTGTTTGTCTAGTTCATTTAGGTGGTGAAAGAAGAAGAGGGCTGTTTGGTAATTGGTAATCTTAGATAACTGGGAATTTGTAAATGTTGTGAGGTGATTGATCTTGTCAATGACCGAATTGATTGAGTTGCTGAGGAGATCGATGCTTTTAGAGTTTAGGTTTATGAGTTTACCTTGTTGGTATAGTACTTTTGTTATATTTCCTATGTGTGAGTGGATTGTTTGTACGTCCTGTTCAGTTGCAGTCCCGAATAGGGATTTAGATATGATGCCCATGAAATCGAACAGGCCACGTTTGACTCTACTGTTCTTTGGGTCTTCGTTTTCTGTTTTGGGAAGATGGTATATTGTGTTCATTTTTTCGTATAGGGCGTTGACGTTGTGGTATAGTGTCATAGAGATTTCATGGTTTTGATGTGTGGTGTTGGGTATTTGTGTGGAGATTTGTTGCTTTATTTGTAATAGTTTTTTTTTATGAGGGGTCTTATCAACAGTTCAGGTGAAATCCTTAGTTTGGGGGTGGGGGGGAGAGGTGGACGAGGTGAAGTAGTAGGAGTATTGTAGGCATTCTGTGGATGAAGGTTATGTTTTAGTGAATGAGGATATGTCTATCTGACTCTCGCTAAGGTTATATTGGTCGGAAGGAAGTGGAGAAGTTTTGATAGATATGCGGAAGGGAGTTCTTATTGTAAATTGGCCATTTTAACCTCCACTGAGGAATGCATGACGTCCTGCATCTTCAGGGGCGAGAGCTAGAGTGCATGTTTAGTTGCGTCGACGCAGAGTCATGGGATGGGACTTGCGCTTGGGTGAGTTATGCGTGAGTGCAGTAGGTGGGTTGTAGGTGGGGGGTGGGGTTGGGTCGAGGTTGAGTTTAACTTTTCTCAATTTCTCTCCGTGTATGGTTACGGTTGTGTGATCGGAAGGATCTGTTAGTAGGAAAACATTGTTGGGGAGTGAGCTTGTGACTGTGAAGGGGCCTAAGAACTTGGGTTTGAGTTTGTTAGTTCTGTTTGAGTCTTTGACCATGACTGTGTCTCCAAGTGTTATGTTAAGTGGAGATGACCGTTTGTGTTGTTTTGTTTTTGTTGTTTCTTGGGCTACTTTGAGGTTTTCTCTGACTTGTTTGTATATGGTTTGCATACCTCTTTTTAGGCATTGGGTAAGGTTATCTAGATTGTATAAGGGGGGGGTTGAAGATTTGGTAGGGTAGGCGCATTCTTTGGCCAAAAATGATCTCATGGGGGGACATCTTTGTTGCGGAGTTGACTGTGCTGTTGATACTGGCTTGTACCTGTGGTAGCCAATCTTCCCAACTGTCCGTAAGATCGTTGGCCAAAGGTCTGAGGATTTCAAGCACTTTTCTGTTTGTTCGTTCCACAAGTCCATTCCCTTGTGGATGGTAGGCAGTGGCGAAGGTTTGATTTATGTTATATAAATGTGCTATTTCGCGCATTACCTGGTTCTTGAATTCTGAACCATTGTCAGACAGCATTCGCCTGGGGATGTTGTATCTACAGAATATGTTGTTAACCAATGCTTTGGCCACAGTCTCTGCTGTTTTGTCTTGTAAGGGGACTAGGATGGTGTATTTTGACAGATAGTCAACTGCCGTGAGTACATAATTTGAACCTTGATGGCTCGTTGGCATTTTTAGTAGATCAATGCCAAGTGTTTCCCATGGTTCCGCAGGGAGTGGAATGTCTTTGATATTGAGTTGTTTTGGGTCAGGTCCTCTGAATTGGTTGCAAGTTACACATGAGTCTATGTGTGTGGTTATATCTTTTTTCATGTTGATCCAGTAAAAGGAATGCCTAGCAGTATTCAGTGTCTTATCTCTGCCTGAGTGGCCTCCCATTGCACTGTCGTGCAATATGTGTAGGACCTTGGGAACTTGGACTCTGGGAACGACAGTTATTTCCTTGTCGGCAATGGTTCTCCTTATGATTCCGTCGACCAGTTTGAGTTCCTCTATAGGGACAGGTGGTCGGGACTGTAAGGGGGTCCTTGAAAGGAGATGTTGTTTTATTGGAGACCATGTTGGGTCTTTGTCAGTTTCATCTCTAAGTTCTTGCATAGGAATGCATGTTGTTTGTGTTAGTGTTGAGATGTGAGTTTGTCTGCTTAATGAGTCAGCTACTGTGTTAGCTTTTCCAGCTAGATATATGATCTTGGGATCGTAGTCCAGTAAAGTGGTTTTCCACCTAGCAATTCTGCCATGTAAGTCTTTAGAATTAAAGAGGTAGACTAGGGGTTGGTGGTCAGTATAGATTGTGATCCTGTACCCTAATATGAGGTATTTGAAATGCTTCAAACCCCATATCAGTGCCAGGCCTTCTTTGTGTGTAGTTGAATAGTTACTTTCAGGCTTATTTAGTACTCTACTTGCGTAGGCTATGGGGTGCTCTTTGCCATTTTCATCCTTCTGTTGTAGGACTGCGCCTATTCCTTTAGAGGAGGCGTCGGTGTAAAGAAAGAATTCTTTCTTCATGTCAGGGAAGGCTAGGACAGGGGCTGTGGTAAGAGCATGTTTAAGGGTGTCAAAACTTTGCTGTTCCGCTTCAGACCACTTAAATGTTTCGCCTTTCCTTGTGAATTTGGTTAGAGGGGATGCAATTTCTGCAAAATTTCTAATGAAGTGTCTACGAAACTTCTAGTTTCATCTGCGTTTCTGGGGGTTGGGAAATTGTTTATGGTATCTATCTTATCTGTGGTGGTATGGATGCCTTGGCTATCTACCTTATGGCCTAGGAAGGTGAGTTCCGTCTGTAGGAATTTACACTTTCCTAGTTGGATTTTCAATCCTGTGTTTTTGAGTCTTTTTAGGACAATCTCTAGTGTGTGAAGGTGGTCAGTTTGTGTGGGACTATAGATGATGAGGTCGTCTAAGTAGACGAATAATGAGATTCCTATCATGTCGCTGAAAATGCGGGTCATCAACCTTTGTTGGGTTGAGGGGGCATTCTTAAGGCCAAAGGGCATACGCTCGAAGTGGAAATGTCCCTTATCAGTGGAGAATGCAGTTACGGGTTTAGATTCATCCGTGAGCTCGACCTGCCAGAAGGCTGACTTAAGGTCTATTGTGGAAAATATGGAGTTCCCGATTCCTATATTCTGTAAGACATCTTGCATGGCGGGGAGGGGGTGTGGGTCAGATTGAGTTAGGTGATTTACTTTCCTAAAATCAACAACAGGGCGTAAAGTTCCGTCTTTCTTTGGGACTAGGAAGAGGGGACTGTTCCACGGACTTTCGGAGTGAGAAATTACGCCTTGGTGTAACATCTCGTGCACACTGTTGTCGACTTGTGTTTTCCTACTGTGGGGTATGCGGTAAGCGGGGGTGTATGAGGGGGGGGGGTGTTGGGGGGAATTTGGATGTGATGTTTGATTATATCACATTTGCCTAAGGGTTCGCCTTCTAAGGCGATAGCCGATCTATTCCTTTGTAGGAGGGTCAGTAGCTTGTCATTCATCTCTCCGTTGGCTGATGTTGTGATTTGGTTGGGGTGGATAGGGGTGAGGGTTTGTGGTGGTCTTACAGTGTTGATGTGTTGTGGGAGTGGTTCCTGGATTGGGGAATTATGGAGATGGACTGAACAAATGTTTGTGTTCTTCCTGATTTTGCGGTGTTGATCGGAGAGATTTGTTAACATAGCTAGGGTGTGTTTATTTTCTGATACTATATCCCAAGATGACTCTATGGCTATGTTGTTCAGTCTGGACGTGTCTGGGTCAATTATGACGTCCTGATATCCGATTGCTCCGGGTATATATAGTGGGACTGTTATAGAATGTCTAGGAGGTATGATGACTGTGTTAGACAACAGTGCCTTTGAGGTGACATAAGGGGGTGGGTGGAAAGAGTAACTCTTAGTGGGATTTGGGTTATTTACGCCAGACAGACATGAAAGGGGTTGTGTGTCTAGGTCGGGTGCTTCAGGGGTTTTGGAGATGTCATTTATGTCTTGGAAGGAGATTTTGTTGGTATCTAAATTAATTATTGTCTTCCAGTTCTGTAGTGACTTTAAACCTATTATACCTTGTTGATCGAGACTCCATTCATCAGCTAAGTGGAAGGATGTGAGACCTACTTGGGAATTGTTTACCTCTATGTTTAAATCAATCATATCGTGAAGTGATATGGTAGATCCTTCTATCAATAGACCTTCCGTATTTGAATACTGGATTTGGGGTGGGTCATTTAGTGCTTCGTAGAGAGCTCTGGGGATGAGGTTCAGGTTTGTTCCTGTATCAACCATCATGTCAACAGTAATTTGATCTAATTTCACCTTTAGGGTGATATAGTTGTGTGGTGTGTCGGACGTTCCTATGGTGGTCTGGTGCGTGAGGCTGGTGCACGTTCCCCCAATCGGTGTTGAGTTGTATGTGTTGTGTGGGAGGAGGGTGTTTGTCGAGGTGCTGTAACTTGTTTGTTTGTTCTCTGTTGAGGTTGTGGTTGTGATTTTTGTTGAGAACATTCCTCGTTGGAGTGAGTTGTGGTTTTGTGTAGGTTGCAGTATTTGCCTGGCCGTGTTGGTTTTGGCCTGGGGGGGGGGTCTGGGGGGGGGGGGGAGTTGTTTGATTTGCTGTTGAGCTCTACATTGGGAATCTGTGTGGGAGGTAGTACCATGAATTGAGCAAGGGGTAGCGCGGTGTTGTGCCTGCGGGTGTTGGTATTGTTGCGCTCTACACTGAGAATCCGTGTGGGAAGTAGTTCCATGAACTGAGCAAGGGGTAGTGTGGTGTTGTGCTTGCATTTGTTGTTTCTGTATGCAGTCTCTGGTGTTGTGACTTGTTGAAAGATGGTAGGAACACCAGTTAGATGGTTGCGCTGTATTGGAACTAAGGGGCTGGTGTGACTGAAGGCTATTTAGTCTAGCAAAATGGTGCTGAGAGAGTGAGATGTTACAAGCGTTGGTTATGTCTAATATGTATGTGTAAGCTAATGGGTTTCTAGTGTTTAAATCCCTTTTTGTGGCTTCTCTTTGACACTTTGGTGGGAGTTGGGAAAGATAAAGGCCTATCTCCATGAATGTGTAAAAGTTTTCTAATGTCAATGCCTTTTTTCCTGTAGTGGTTGTATGGATCCAAGGGCTGTTATTTTCTAGATTTTCCCTAATTTCCTTAATTGCGTTAGCCACATTATCCTTGATGTTAGTCTGTTTTTGAGTTCTAGTATTATTTAGAAATGTGAGGAGAAAGTTAATGTTGTTTGCTTGTTTGCTCTGAAAGACATTTAACAGATGTTGCTTATAATCGCTATATGTGATCCCTGTGGCTATCAGATTGTCTAGCATCCGAGCGGTAGATCGGTGCTCATCTGATGCTTCTATTTTCTGGCGGCATAGATTTATCTTATCTAAGTCAGAGTAATTTGGATTTTTAGAAAAGAAAAGGTCACATGCCGTTAGGAAGTCAGTGATGGAGAGTCCGCTAGCTTGAGAGAAGGTTGGGATTTCGGTTAGAGGGGTAATGGTTTGGTAATTATTGATTACTGTAGGTTGTGGTTGAGGATGTTGCGATGGGGTTGGGGAAAGGTTAGGTGGTGGGTAGGGATGTGAGGTGAAGGCAGGTTGACTTGACGGGAAGTTGGGAGAAGGGAAGGCTAAATTTTCGTATGCATGGGTTGTGGGGTTCAGGGATTGTTGCTGGGGGTTCACATAAGGAGGAATTTGGGGTTGCGGTGAGGTGTGGGGGGGTCGCTGTTGAGGGTCTAGGTGAGGGGGAATTTGGGGTTGTGATGGAGTGTGGGGGGGTCGTTGTTGAGGGTCTAGTTGATGGGTAACTTGAAGTTTTGGTGTGGAGTGGGGGAGGGGGTTGGGCAAGTGTTGTAGTTGGATCGGGTTAAAAGGGTCTTCCCGTGAGTGGTCATGGTGAAGGGGTATGTCGTCATAGTATTCCTCAGGAAGTATTTGAGAATCTGCCTTAGTCGTGGCATGGTCTGAGTCTTGAGAGGGTTTTTCTTCTTTAGATGCGGAAAGAAATCCTTGAAGTAAATTTCTGACCTTGGCTCTCGTACCTGTAGCCATGTTAGTGTCTAACTAGAGATGCATGTATCACTTAACAGGTATAGAAAGTAGTTAGGTGAGATAGGAGGTCTAAGTTGAAATAGTTAAATTAGAAATATTTGGTATACATTACCTAAGGGGTAGTATGTTATGGTTAGATAAGAGGGGGGGTATAGGGTGTCAATGGGTATACAATGGTATAATTATAACAAATAGGTTACATTGGTAAAAATATATAAGTTATATTAAATATAAATGGATAATAATAAAAATGTATATAGTAAAAACAGGAAGACCAATTCATAAAAGGCATAACAAGATGGCACAATGGGTATTAAAATAGTAAATATACATAAATTGGTAATAGTTAAATCTAAGAAAATTATTGCATGCACAGATAAACGTAAGTTATAATTTGGGGAAATTATATCTAACAGTTACTTATGATTTACGTTGTGAACTGGGAAAATGCATATGAACATGATAATATGTACGTAAAACTGGGTAATAGTTAAATCTAGAAAATTTATTGCATATAATATGTTAAAATAAAATTGGCATATTTTATATATTTTTTAACACTGTTAGAGGTGTAATAGCACTTTATTTATTTTGGTTCTGATATGCAGTCACGTATAGCAATCTTACTTGGAAGATTTCAGTTCGTTGATAGGACACTGTGTAGACAGTTGTGTAGGGATCGCCAGGTGGGGCTGTCGCTGTCCGTAGACTTGTTTGTCCTGACGTACGATGATTGGGAAGGTCTCACTGGTAGTAGGGTATTTTGATGAAATATGTGTTGATTGGTGTGCAATTACCTCCAGGTGAGGCTGCTTGTGGTTGGAACATCTAGATGTATGAATTCTAGTTGTATGATGCTCGCATGGAAAGTGAGAGAAAAGCGAGTATCAGGGGGGTGGGTTTTTTAGGGTAGGCGAGAGTTTTATAATTAAATATTATAAATGGTGGATAGGAATTTTGGGATTTACCTTGGCAAGATATTTGTTTTGTGGTTTGGAGTCGGTGACGACGATGCTCGTTACAGTGTACAGTTGGGTGTGCGGTGGATGGGAGTCAGGGGCAGGCGATGGCAGCAGCGTAGACAAGGCGTGTTTATCAATGGTGGGTGTGGTTTGGTAGCTTGGTAGCTTGGTAGGTTGGCCGGTATCTTCGGAGGAGATGGGATGCGGAAACCGCTGGCGCCAGTTTATCTTCTCGATTGATTGGTTCGTCACGACGGTTCTATTCACAGGCCTGCATGTCCTGCTCCTGGTAATCTCCAATCACTAACTTACTCACTCGTATGTCTCCTTGGGATTATAAACCGCACTTTGGTTTTCTGTCTTTATTATTTAAACACTGTTTTTTTTTTATAAATTGTTAGTTACATCTTTTTTAACAACTACGTACACATTGTAACAGCAAGAGCGTCTATCACCGACTGACTGGTGCTGGACATAAGCACGGACTTTTTATTCTCCGGAAGTGATGAGGTCAGGACTTGCTGAGGTCTTATACACACTTATTATATTTAATTGTTGTACGTGTCACCATGACCATGTAGTAACAGTATTATTCTGGGGTTACAAACTGTTATCTAATATAATTCTTGCACAAGATATATATCCAGGGGTGTGGCTGTTAATATGTGTGTTTCCGTGTGTTATGTGTGTGTCGTTTTGGCATCCCTGTGTGCGTTCGTATGTGTGTTGCACGCCAATGGTGGTCGGTCGTCGGATGTCAAAGTGCTGAGCTGTTAAACTGTCTATTCAGCAATTGAACGGATGGACTGGCGCCAAGGAGTCTGGTGTGGTAATGGTCATCATGGGTATGGTGACTTATACATACATACATACATACATACATAGATACATAGATACACACACACATACATACATACATACTCGTATATACATACATACAAACACACATACATACACAAACACACATACATACAAACACACATACATACAAACACACACACATACATTCATACGAAACCTAGTAACCATACATACATTCATACATACATATATACATCCATACATACATACATACATACATACATACATACATACATACATACATACATACATACATACACACAATACATACATACATACAATACATACATACATACATACATACATACATACATACATACATACATACATACATACATACATACATACATACATACATACATACATACATACATACATACATACATACAAATCTATTTCTCTTGGTTGTCTTCCTTTTCCACTCATTAGTCAAGTTCTTCGGAAAAGGGTGACTTAATTCGGTTTACTCTACTTCCCTCTGAAACAATCTCATGTAACACTGTTCACAACACGGAATAGGGACCCGAAGTTGGGTGTAATGAATTTGACACCTCCAGGATGTGTCACCGAACTGAAGGGACTAAGACTCTATTGATTAACACTTTCGCATCACTTTATTGAAAAAATTAACCTCTCAAGGGGCTATTACATTGAGCTATTTTTCTGCCAACCTCTTATTAATCAGCGGTACCACCCTTCCCCAGAACTTTTTCCGCCGTAAAATCACTCTGGCAAACTATTTTGTCTTCTCAATAAAAATACATAGAATGTCATTTGATATGCTGGATGAAAATGGTTTTCCTCCAGCATATCAGATTCTTTCCTTAAATCTGCGGGCTGCAAATCTGCTTCAACATTTGGAGAAAAAATAGCTCTGTTTGGTCACATCTTCATTGACCAATGGAAGAAATTGAACACTTAGCTTTTTTTTTTTCTGACAAAAACTATTTATGTACAATCTGATTCCACCCAATAAGTTTTTCATGACACAAAATTGAAACCCTTTGCCTGACATTTATTTATTTATTTTTTGTTCAAGGAAATTACCTAACTATAAGCTGGATGTAACATAGAATAGTGTATCACGAGCCCGACTTTGCTATTTGTTCAGTTCTTTACTGAATGTCAAGTTTGAAAATGAGGTCGTTCTTCAATCATGTATTCTGCCTCAGTGTCGGTTTTACAACTTAGAAACTCGAACTTGGATTCTTTTTAAATATGATACTGGGATTACCGTTGTGCATGTGGCGAGAATGAATATACGAGTACGTTTGTCGGCTTTTGTTCATTTGCAAATTCTATTCTCGGATTGTTGTTGCTGTTGTTGTTGTAATTGACTGTAGGTTACCAGCGCCTCAATGACTTACGCGTTATTGGAATTTAAGCTGCGGAATTTTATTGACTCGAAGCTGCGGATTTCCATTCACCCAAGAGTTGCGCAGCTCCATCCACTAAAAACTTGCCGACTTCCATCCACTTAACAGTTGCGGGTTTCCATCCATTCAAGAGTTATGGACTGTTATCCACCCAAGAGTTGAGGACTTTCATCCACTCCAGAGTTGCGGATTTCCATCCATCCAAGAGTTGCAGCCTTCCATCCACTCAAGAGTTGCGGATTTCGTCGAATCTGTAGTTGCTGGCTGTTCGCTAAAGCAAAATAAAAATCCCAAGTTACCCGTAATATTTTTCTGTGAAATATTCCATACCAAAAAGATTGGTCGTGTGCCAGTGGTACTGTGCTAAAGGAACACTGAACGCTAATTAATGGTTCTGAACACTAACTTACGGTTCACATTTGTTGCATTCCAATCATAATACTTCTCAACGGGCCTCCCATAGTGTAGCGTGGCTAGCCGTTCAAATTGGATTTTTTTAATATAATTATCTTCGGTCTCTTCTATGGGGCAAATCTATTACATATACGATCAATTATGAAAAATGAATGCTGGGTTATGAGTTATGTAGAGAAATGCAAATTCATGCATTACTAAGAAATATTTTTCGTGTTTTTGTTATGGGATGCTTTCTGTAACTTTGCAAGGTTTGTTAATGTTAGAGATACTAACACATCTAAATAGATTGAGATGCGAGTAGAATGATTATGTCAGATATAAATCTTTTCATTGTTGTAGTTTTCTGAAAGAAAAAAAAATCATCAATAACTAGTGTTTTTATTCTTGATAATTTTGCACCGAAGAGCAATTGGAGCTTTGGAATGATTCTGAAAAGGTTCTGGTAGGTTCTGGATAGTTCTGAAAGGCATCTGGGGGGCTCCTGGAAGGCTTTGGAAGGACCCTGGAAGGTTATGAAAGGATATGGAAAAACTTGGACGGTTCCGAAAGATTCTGAAAGCCATTTGGAAGATCATAGAATGTACTGGATTGCTTCTGCTAAGCTTCTGAAAGTCTCTGGAAGGTTTTGAGAGGCTTCTGAAAAGTTCTGGAATGTTTTTAAAGATTTTGGGAGGCTTGTGGAAGGTTATCAAAGGCTTCTAAAAGATTATGCAAGGTTCTTGAAGGCTTTTGGAATGTTCTGGAAAAAATCTGGAGGATTCTGAAAGATTCTAAAAAGTTTTTAAATAGGCTCTGAAAGAATCTAGAATATTCTGAAATGTTCTCAAATATTTTTGAAAATTTTGAAAGTCTTCTGAAGGTTCTGATATAATCTGAAATGTTCTGGAATTGTCTGAAATGGTCCTGGAAGGATTTGGAAGGATCTTAAAGATTTCTGACATGCTTTTGGGAGACTTCTGGATGGTTTCTGGTAAGTCTTGCTTCCGTGCAAATACTGTGATATTTGGGGAGTTTGGCACTTTACGTGGGAATGCGAATATCAACCGAGAATATTCCGGATTCGCAGAAATAATCTCAGAATACTAGGATTCACAGCTTGCAGGGAAAATCAGCAATTGACCAAAGAGTAGAATTGGTGCGGAAAAACACAAAAGTACTGTTTTCCATTGTTTTTTAATACAAAAGTACATTATTTCATTTCATTTGATACAGAAGTACTGTACTGTAATCTATTGCGTTTTATACAATAAGTGCCATATTCATTTGTATTTCACACTTTCATGATAAAATATGGAGAGGACATAATCAAGGAAAACAACAATATTGAATGAATAAAGAACACAAATACACTGGAAAACACAAGAACAATGTATTCTGTTGTATTCTACTTTTTTATGGAGCTTTGCAAATATATTTGGAAAATAAATTTTGTAGAGTATCCTACAATATTTAATGAATATAGTAGGTACAGTAAAATACAATAGCACTGTGTGCTGTTGTATTCCCCTTTGTGTAAGGAGGTATGTAAACAGAACTGGATCTATCATAGTGGTGTATTCTGCCATGACTAAGAAATATAGTAGGTACAAAAGAATACAAAAATAATGTATTTCACTGTATCAGAATAATTTATACAGTACTGTAAGTACAGAAAACATAGTAGCCATGGAGAAATATTAGTAATGTATGTATGTATGCATGCATGTATGTATGTATGTATGTATGTATGTATGTATGTATGTATGTATGTATGTATGTATGTATGTATGTATGTATGTATGTATGTATGTATGTATGTATGTATGTATGCATGTATGTATATATGCATGCATATATGCATTTATATATGCCTGTATATATGCATGTATATATGCATATATGCATATATACATATGCATGTATATATGCATGTATATATGCCTGTATATATGCATGTATATATGCATGTATATATGTATGCATGTATGTATGTATGCATGTATGTGCGTATGCATGTATGCATGTATGTATGTATGTATGTATGTATGTATGTATGTATGTATGTATGTATGTATGTATGTATATATGCATTGTTACCTCTCCCATTAAAGCCCAATCTTAATTGGAGAAGCAATCCTACGTCCAATCATTGATACAAGATTGAGACTAAATGGCAGGGTAACAATATACTGCATATCAAATATAAATCTCAGTGCAGTACTTATAAGCTCGTATGTCATAAGTTTAGGTGACCGGTGGATAACTCTGAGTGGCGTCAAGGTATAGCAAAACTATTTGTCACTAACGCATTTCTATATTCACTTAATACTCTAACACACACTTATAATATGCCTACCAGGACCACTTGTTACCATTAGGGTCCACCTAACATACTTAACCTAAGGATTATAGAGAAAGAGAAAAAAGGGGTCCGCTCTGAACGGGTTTAGAACCAGAGAGAAAGGGAGAGAGAAAGGTAGCGTACTTCATGACTGTGTTCACCGTGGTGGCCGCAGTTGCCAACTCGCAATACTATTATCATTTACTTTATTACAGGCAGGGCGAGTGGGATAGCATACTACACATACAGACATCATTAACATAACAAGGTACAATTTATGATATGAATAATACCCTACCTAGCTAAAATAAAAGAATGACAAAGAAATAATACACACGGAACATGGAAAGTCTTATTTCATACGATCGGTAATTCAGGAAGGCGTGAAATAGGGCGTGGCTACAAGCTAACCAAAACGGGTGGTTAAATGAAAAGCACATCTTTTACAGAGGAACACATGGACTTGCTGCCACGCAACACCCCTCCCCCAAAAGAACCCGCTTACAACGGTTTGTGAGCAAAGAATCACTTAACCAAGGTCAATCACACTAACATTTAGGTTTGCACATTGGTAGTTTGGAGCAGGGCATCAGCCACCACATTATCTTTCCCATGAATGTGCGAGATCTGTAAATTGAAGGGCTGTAAGGCTAATGCCCTTCGCAGAAGGCGTTGATTAGTAATTTTCGTTCGATCCACAAATGTCAGGGGATTTTGGTCTGTAAACACTTGTACAGGGTGAACTGTGCTTCCTACGTATACACTAAATACATCCATAGATATTATCAAAGCTAAAGTCTCCTTTTTAATGGTGCCATAGTTCCTCTGCAACTTGAGGAACTTCTTTGAGAAGTAACATACAGGATGTAGCACACGATCCTGCTCACCCTCTTGTAGAAGCACGGCACCGGCACTAACTTCGCTGGCGTCGACGTGGATGGTGAACGGCCTCTGAAGATCAGGAGCACGTACGACAGGAGCATTTGCCAGCAGAGTCTTCACGCTCTCGAAGGAGCCCTGGTAAGCCTGGGTCCACTTGAAGGAGGTCTTGACACTCAGGAGATTGGTCAGAGGAGCCACCACTGACGAGAAGTTGGGACAGAAGCGACGGTAATAAGCTGCCATTTCCAACTGTCTCATCACTCCCTTCTTGTCGCTTGGGGCAGGATACTGTAGAGTAGCCGTAATCTTGGCGGCAATCGGCTGGACCTCCCCTTTTCCAATGACATGCCCCAGGAATGCGATGCGGGCATGGCCGAACTCACTCTTGGCGAAGTTCACTGTCAAACTGTGTGCTGCCAGAACAGCAAAGAGGGCTCTTAGGCGGTCCACATGTTCTCCCCAGGAGTCGCTGAAGACTACAAGTCATCCAGGTAGCAGTAGACACCCACCAGCCCTGCCATTACAATGTTCATGAGGCATTGGAAGGTTGCAGGTGCATTCCACAAGCCAAAGGGGAGGAGGTTGAACTGATACAGCCCCTCGGGAGTGATGAACACTGAGATGGCCCTCGACCGCTCTGATAATCGAACTTGGTAATAGCCCTGTAGTAGGTCTAGTTTCGTCACCCACGTCGTCAGTGCGTGGCAAGGGTAGCTATCTGGCTCGGTGACTGCGTTGACTTTTCTGTAGTCGACACACAGCCGCATAGCCGTATAGAGCCACCGGGCTTCGACACCAAGACCACGGGAGTGGCCCAATGACTGCTACTGGGCTCCACGATACCAAACTCCTGAAGGCGTTGTACCTCCTCACGGACCCACTCCTTCTTGAATGCGTTCATGCGGTAAGGACGTTGGCGGATGGGCCGAGCTTCGTTAGTTTCGATGTCGTGCTCTACAGCTGAACAGGGGTGAGGATGGTCACTAAATATACCACTATAGTCTGTCAAAAGAGAAGAAATATCACTCACTTGATCATTAGAGAGATGGCCTAACTTTGCACCGGGATCAGAAAGTATGGTGGAAACTGTCTTCCTGATCATTATCACATGCAGGCACTTCAACACAAGCGGGTAAGGGAGGTTCAACACCCTCCTCCCTTTCCTTACTCTTTCTCACTCTGTAGGGTTAAAGCAAATTGACATATTTCTTACGCCTGTCTGGTGTGTATACAACGTAATTGGCCTCCCCTACCCTGTCTACAATTTGGAAAGGTCCATCATACTTTGTCTGGAATGGGTGTGTCTGCAGGGGCAAGAAAGCTAACACCTTATTACCTACCCTAAATTCCCTATGCTCTACCTGATGTTTTTTGTCAAACTGCTGCTTCATCTTTATCTGAGCAGATTTTAAATGGGCATGAGCCAGCCTCACAGCAGCTTTTTTTTTTTCTAAACTTAGCTACATATGATACCAAGGGTGTGACACTATTTTCCAGCAGCCAACTTTCTTTGAGGGCTTTAAGAGGTCCTCGCACCTCATGGCCATAAATGAGTTGAAATGGGGAGTATCCTAAGGATTCTTGAGCAGAGTCCCTAACCGTGTGAATAACTCCTTCGTCCAAATCCGTCCCAAACTCCAAGCAATAAGTGCGCAACATGCGTTTGAATGTCTGATGGAATCGCTCCACCACCACTCTGCATTATCTGATTAAACAATCGAGAAGTAAAATTGGATCCTTGGTCTGAGTGCACTACTGTGGGAAGGCCTACTTGCGTAAAGAAATGGATGAGGGCTCTCACCACATTCTTGGCTGTGATGCGACGCAAGGGAATGGCTTCTGGATAACAGGTGGCACAGTCTACCCTGATAAAGAGAAACTGATTACCTCGTGGGGTCTTTGGCAGAGGACCAACGCAATCTATGACAATTCTGCCAAAGGGTTCTTCAATGCCAGGGATAGGTTACAGAGGGAATGGTTTAACACTGGGGTGCGATTTCCCTGCTACCTGACATTGGTGACACGTACTAATAAAGGAACTAATATC
This sequence comes from Oratosquilla oratoria, assembly GCF_046742065.1. Taxonomy (NCBI): domain Eukaryota; kingdom Metazoa; phylum Arthropoda; class Malacostraca; order Stomatopoda; family Squillidae; genus Oratosquilla; species Oratosquilla oratoria. The sequence continues at coordinate 45,360,150 of NC_134786.1, forward strand.
TTTCTTCATTTTAGGCCAATAAAAATGAGCTAGAATTTTTGCACTAGTCTTCCTAACTCCCAAATGTCCTCCTACCCCATCATGAGCAATACCCAGGATCTCCTTCCGTAATGGGTTTGGGACCATTATTTGGTGACGGAAAGACCAAGGGTAATTTGCAGGGGAATCAGTAGGACGGAACTTCCACATCAATATGCCTGAGCTAAGGTAATAACAGTTGGATTCAGCCGTAGCTTCCTCTTCGCTAATAGCTCTACGGAAACAACTGGCTAGTTCAGGGTTCTCTTTTTTTAGTTGAATGAGCCTAATCCTAGCGACTGGGGAGAAACCAAAACTATCCATGGTGGAAACATTGTCTCACTCAGTGTCGTTTTCGCTATCAAACCTATTCTGAATGTCACCGGGTGAAGTTAAAAAAAATCACATAGATTTAAATCAGCAAGGTTAGGTAGGAACATCCTCTGCGTTCTCACTAGGTGGGGGGTAACTACACTAACATGAGCATCCTCTTTATACTCGCTAATCTCTGCCTCCACCCTGCGGCTCATGCTATGGGTAATAGCACATGCAGGGAATATGCCCGGAATGTCTGCCTCTAATTGGGAAGTATTATTCTCGGCAGAGGGACACGAGGAGACTATGGCATTAGGTAACATCGTACCCCTAGCGGGGTCATTTCCTATCAGGAGTGAGACTCCTTCTACAGGTAACTTGTCGACTACTCCTACCTGGGCATAACCTGTCCTAACATCTGACCGCAAGTATACTTGGCATATAGGGATACGTGACCTGCCTGTTAAACCGTTCACAAGGACCCAACTCCCAGTATAATATGCATCTATCAAAGCAGCCACATCTTTTGTAATTAGTGATAAGGCTGAGCCTGTGTCTCTCAGAAGCTTAATAGATGTGGGCAGGCTATCTTGATCAAGAGCCACTGAACCAGAAGAACAGAATGGTTCAAATGTGGATAACATAGACGGGGAAATTTCATCTGGGACAACTGATGGACTAACAGCAGTGAGACAGGCTCCAAAAAACTTTCCGATTGCTCGGCCACATTGATCGAGAGAGAGAGGGACCCTTAGAAATAAGCCTTTTTTGTTGTAGTCTGAAATAGTCATCAACATGATGTCCTGGCCTTTTGCAATGTTTGCTGTAGCTCCTCCTCTGGTCTCACTATCAACGGGCTTACCTAAGGTAGATGAAGCAGATGATGAGTGGGCCGGCGGTCGAGGAGGCTGTGGAGGTCCGATTAAGCTTTGGAGCAAGGCAGGGTGAGACCTGGAATGCATTCTAGGAGTAGTCAATTGGTAATAGTCGGCCGCTGGGCCAGCCTCTGCCAAGGTACGGATACCTCGCTGAGTTTCTCCAGGTCTACGTGAGCCTCCTCGCTCTCCACCCACCGGGTGATTAAGGTGCGTTTTCTGCGGAAGTGCTTCACGTAGGTATCCTGGTTGGATTTCCTACATTTCCCGAATTGTTGTCGGTAGCCTTCAGGAACAAGCTGGTATGCTTGTAATATGTCAGATTTAACTACATAATAATCATTACTCTGACTTTCGGAAATCGCAATAGATATATCAAGAACTTTTCCTGAGAGAGCACCATACACTATCTTCGTCCACTGGCTGAATAACCATTGGTACATACGACCTAGCTTTTCAAATATTGAGAAGAACTTGTCTGGTTTGTCCTCGTTAAGTTTTGGGATATTAGGTGTATATTTTTCTATGCCAAATGTAGAAGTTACAGGACTTTGAGACTTGAATTTATTTCTAGTTCCAACTTCTTAAGTTCAACCTGTAGGGCTAAATCATTTACGGGGCTAGCACCCCCAACATCTTCTCGTGAGGCGGGGATGAGTTTATTTTCCTCTAAGTACTCAAGAATTTTGTCTTTCAAGGGGTTCCTATTTAAACCGGAGCACTCATTTATTTGATAATAATTAGCAATGGCCTCTAGCTCTACTTTGTTAAGTTTCCTTACCTCTTTAGCTGAAGGCTTCTTTACGAAGTTCTCCAAGTTGAACATGTTGAACTTAAGATGTTGGAAGACAAAGAATAACAAAATATTGCTTATTAGCTAGTTGGTAACTAATTGTGAAGTAATGAAATACCTATAATAAGGATTGGCCATACGTATGGCAATGCTAGTTGTTAGCTGGTATCGCATGAGCATGGACTAATGGCTACAAGACAATAGCTTGCCACAAAATATCTCGGCGATGAAACACAACCGCATGGGCGTTCTAACAATATAAATGCACAAATTCTAATGGCTACAATCCCGGTTGTAAGACCCCACTTGTTACCTCTCCCATTAAAGCCCAATCTTAATTGGAGAAGCAATCCTACCTCCAATCATTGATACAAGATTGAGACTAAATGGCAGGGTAACAATATACTGCATATCAAATATAAATCTCAGTGCAGTACTTATAAGCTCGTATGTCATAAGTTTAGGTGACCGGTGGATAACTCTGAGTGGCGTCAAGGTATAGCAAAACTATTTGTCACTAACGTATTTTCATATTCACTTAATGCTGTACACATACTTATACTATGCCCACCAGGACCACTTGTTACCACTTGGGTCTACCTAACATACTTAACCTAAGGATTATAGAGAAAGAGAAAAAAGGGGTCCGCTCTGAACGGGTTTAGAACCAGAGAGAAAGGGAGAGAGAAAGGTAGCGTACTTCATGACTGTGTTCACCGTGGTGGCCGCAGTTGCCAACTCGCAATACTATTATCATTTACTTTATTACAGGCAGGGCGAGTGGGATAGCATACTACACATACAGACATCATTAACATAACAAGGTACAATTTATGATATGAATAATACCCTACCTAGCTAAAATAAAAGAATGACAGAGAAATAATACACACGGAACATGGAAAGTCTTATTTCATACTATCTGTAATTCAGGAAGGCGTGAAATAGGGCGTGGCTACAAGCTAACCGAAACAGGTTTAGTTAAAAGAAAAGCACATCTTTTACAAAGGAACACATGGACTTGCGGCCACGCAACAGTATGTATGTATGTATGTATGTATGTATGTATGTATGTATGTATGTATGTATGTATGTATGTATGTATGTATGTATGTATGTATGTATGTATGTATGTATTTATGTATGTATGCATGTATGTATGTATGTATGTATGTATGTATGTATGTATGTATGTATGTATGTATGTATGTATGTATGTATGTATGTATGTATGTATGTATGTATGTAAGTATGTACGTATTATGTATGTATGTACGTATGTATGTATGTATTTATGTATGTATTTATGTATGTATGTATGTATGTATGTATGTATGTATGTACGTATTTATGTATGAATGTATGTATGTACGTATGTATGTATGTATGTATGTATGTATGTATGTATGTATGTATGTATGTATGTATGCATGTATGTATGTATGTATGTATGTATGTATGTATGTATGTATGTATGTATGTATGTATGTATGTATGTATGTATGTATGTATGTATGTATGTATGTATGTATGTATGTATGTACGTATGCATGCATGTGTGTAAAGTAATACACTGGATTGACCAAAAAATAATTAAATGACAAATAAGAGGTGGAATGAGGAGAGGGGTAGGGAGGAAAATGGGAGTGAGGGAGAGCTTTTCCAGCCACCAATCAGAGTAATTAGAAGCTCGATGATACTAGGGCTAATACAATTTAGATAATTACCCCTATTAGGACTGTCCGTCCCGCCTAACCCTCATTAAATTAGAGTTGAAAAAAGGGCTGGAGATGGGTTAAATCAGACGCAATGAATTAATAGATAATTAAGTATACGAAAAGGCATTCGTATGAATACATTGGATAAATAGATGAATAGTTCTATAACTAGATAGATAAAATGAACAAATGAATAAAGACGTTAATAAAGTGGCAAAAAATAATAGATGAATAATAAATAGATAGATAAATAAGAGTAAATAGATAAGTATGCAGTCAAACATGCAATTAGTAAATCAATTACCAAAGTATTTATTTAGTTAAAGAATTAAAAACCAATAGAATCACGGCAACATAACAAGACAATGAACAACGATAACGAGAAGAACAAAAAACGACAATGACAATGGTGATAGCAACAACAACGTTCCTGTATGTAATATCATCTCTCTCTCTCTCTCTCTCTCTCTCTCTCTCTCTCTCTCTCTCTCTCTCTCTCTCTCCCTCATGACCTCGTCTGACCATTTTTCGAAGTTTTATTCAAGACGAACGTTTGCTCGATCGTTCCACCATGAAATGAGCCCACGGAGTAAGTCACTGGGAGAGTGTTTTCCGGCACAGTCATGAAGAACCCCTCCCCCCTAAGAAAAAAAATATATATAGAATAAAATGATATAAGATAACGCTCCTCTGGTTCGCATAATTGCCTTCGAAGTGAAACTTTCTTCATTCCTGGATTTTGATCGTATCTTACCTTACCTTACCGAGGTGTCATGTCTTTGACGTCGGCGACCATGAAACTATCTTTTCCGATCTTGAACCAATCTTGTCAGATCTTGAACTTTCGTTCTCCCTCCAACGTCCTGCAGTAAGATAGCCATATATGTCTGTCACTGTCTACCACGAGCACACTTCCCTTCCCATTATTCGTATCACAATGCCTGAATGGTCGATCTCTGCTTCCTTTAATATGAAGGTATCCTGAACGGTTCCTCACGCGGACATTTAGATGTGACCCAGTTAATTACGCAAATATATCAAGCAGGATAGATATAGTATTTATCTATTCATCTACTTACCTATTCATTTATCTAATAGTTTTTTGTATATATATATATGTTTATATATTGATAAATTTATCAATTTGCTTAAACACGGCAAAGGAAACGGGCTGGGAGTGAAGCGTTTATTCCTGACGTTTCGTCAAGTGACTTTTTCAAAGGAATGAGCATACTAGATCGTGCAGAGTTTATATATACGCTTGGTAGATCATGGAGGTATGCGAAAGTGGCGCGCTGTGCTCTGATTGGCCCGCTGAAATACCCGAGACAGCCTATCGTGAAGTATTATGCTCGGTGAGGTTTTCGCCCAGATGATGGTAGTTTTACCGTGCTTAGCCAATTTGTTCACATGAATATTAATTTCCATTCATCTATTTGTTCATTTATCTATTAACCAATTGATTAATTAATAAATTTACTTATTCACTCATTTATTCATCTCTCTCTCTCTCTCTCCACATGTATGTATATATATATACATATGTATATATGTATATATATATATATATATATATGTATATATATATATATATATATATATATATAAACTTATCTGCTGGGATTCGAACCCCCGCCAGAGCGGAATGCCTCATATAAAGCGAGGACCATACCGCATGTACTACCGTGACCCTTCAAAACAGAACGAATTAGGGTCACGGTAGTACAGGCTGTATAGTCCTCGCTTTATATGAAGCATTCCGCTCTAGCGGGGGTTCAAATCCCAGCATATGAGTTTATTTCCAATTGTCAAAATGACATATATATATATATATATATATATAAATATAAACATATATATATATATACATATATATATGCATATATATATATATATATATATATATATATATATATATATCGATGCACATTTGTTTATCTCATTACCACAAGTAATTAGGCCTCGTTGACACGGGGCTAGTTTAATAGCCGCTACTTAGTAAACTTGCCTCCAAACTATCCTAACTGTCGTCTTAACATAATTTTTACGGAGAATGAAGTCCAACTTATGAAAAAAATAACGAGTTAGGACGGCAGTTAGCAGTCAACTTAGTCCCTTGGGGAAGGAAATTAATTCCCAGGTTGTAGAATTTTAGAATCACGATAGCTCAGTTGGTATAGTGCATGATTTGTGTTCTCGCAAATCTCGGTTCGAGTCCGGGGACGACTGTCAGAATTATTTGATTGACATCACCGTCACTGTGGATTCTATTCAGGTATTACATCGACGAAAGTCCATCAAGGGTACGTACCAGCTTAACCACGAGCTACGAGTTGGGTTTAATTCTCCGTAAAAATAAAGTTAGGACGGCAGGTACCAGTCGAGAACAAGAATGCCCCACGCCAACCCTTGAGTTAGCGCGAAAAAGCATATACGATTAGCATTTGCGATTACCAAAAATATGCTCACAGAAATATACAATAATGAATATATAGCAATAAATAAGCAACACTACAAACATGTATATACAACACACAAAAATATGTCATCATTACATTGCTCGACCACCACCACTCAGTGACCCCACTGAGCAAACGAGAAAAACAATTGACCACAGCAAGACAAAATGGACAACATATACATCTGACTTCACACACACCACAGGGGAATGACAAAAGTGTGGAAAGAAATTGGCTCATCAGCACATATAATTACATGACATAAATGCAATACATACACAAAACAAGAGATACACAAAAGGAAATGGATACAAGTACAAGAAATATACACAAGAACTGTACATACGAGAATACATAAAAGAACTGTATACAAATACAAGAATACATAAAAGAACTGTATAAAGATACAAGAATACATAAAAGAGCTGTATACAAATACAAAAATACATAAAAGAACTGTATACAAATACAAGAACATATAAAAGAACTGTATACAAATACAAGAATACATAAAAGAACTGTATACGAATACAATAATGCATAAAAGAACTGGCGCCAGTTAAACACAAAAACACAGTAATTGTATTTGAGATGAAATGTCTGTGAAGTATGATAGGGGTTACTAGGCTAGATGGAATGAAAAATGAGGAGGTGAGGAGGAGAACTGGGGTAGGAAAGGGACTTGGGGGTAGGGTTGATGAAAGAGTATTAGGATGGTTTTTGACACATGGAAATAATGAGTAAAGAAAGATTAGTAAAAGAGGTGTGGAAGGCGGAGGTGGAAGGAGTGAATATGAGGGGGTGTCCTAGAATGAGATGGATGTATGGGGTAAAAGGGCATTACAAAACAGAGGAATGTCTGTTGAGGAAGGACGGGAGAGGAGAGAAGGTAGGGGTGAATGGAGAAGGGTTGTGTATGGATGATGCTGTGATGCATAAGGGGGAATGGGTGGAGGGATGGTGGGTGAGGAAGTATGGATGAGAAATAATTTGACGCAGCCCGAAGGGATTTCTCCCCGTCTTCTCCTTTTCTGCGTGAGGGGACGGGGACGGGGGGTCACCGAATTAATGAAGTGGCCTTGCTATAGATGTACTTTGTCTTGCGACACTCCTATTGACGCAGGGCAGTGGACAGGATGCAGGGATGATCCGTCATCCAGGAGGTGCCAAGATGAGAAGGAGGTAGGAGGGTGGAGAGGAGTGAAATATGTAGGGGATGGAATGGGTGGGAGTGGTTTCTATGCCTTTTTCTCTTTGGCTACCCCCCGTGTAAGGGAGAAAAAGGCCTTTGGTATATGTATGTATATATGTAAGTATATGTATATACATACATACATACATACATACATACATACATATATATATATATATATATATATGTGTGTGTGTGTGTGTGTGTGTATATCATATACATACATACATATACCAAGGCTCTTCTCCCCCTTACCAGGGGGGTAGCCAAAAAGGACAAGGCACAAAAACATTCCCACCCATTTCATCCCCGAAAACACTCCACACCCCTCCACCCTCCCTCCCATCTTAGCACCTCCTAGATGACGGGTCATCCCTGCACCCTGTCCACTGCCCTGGGTCAGAAGCAGTGTCGCAGGACACAGCACATCCACAGCAAGGACGCTTCATTAAATCGGCGACCCCCCTCTCCGTCCCCCCATTGCATAAAATGAGAGGACGGGGAGAAATCCCTTCGGGCTGCGTCAAAAATTTTTGCTCACACACACTACCTCACCCCCATTCCCCCGTCCAATCCACCTCATGCATCACAACATTTTCCATATACAACCATTCTCCATTCACCCCTGTCTTCTGTCCTCTCCCGTCCTTCCTCAACCGACATTCCCCTCTTCCCCAAAGCCCCCTTCACCCCATCCATCCATCTCATCCTAGGACGTCCCCTCATGTTCACTCCCTCCACCCCTTTACTAGTCTTTCTTCACTCATTCTTTCCATGTGTCCAAACCATCCTAATACTCTTTCATCCACCCTATCTCACAGCTCCCTTTCCACCCCTGTTCTCCTCCTCACTTCCTCATTTCTCACTCTATCTAGCCTAGTAACCCCCATCATACTTCTCAGACACTTCATCTCAAACACATTCAAGTACCTTCTCTTTTCCTCTCTCATGTTCCATGTTTCTGCTCCATACAGTGCTGTTGGCACAATCACTCCTTCATACAGTCTCCTCTTAGCATCCATTCCCAGATTCCTATTCCTCATTACACTTTTTAAACCACCAAGACATTTACTCGCTTCTCTCAATCTACATTCTACCTCCACCTTCACTCCACCCTTTCCTGCCACATTTGCACCCAAATATCTAAAACTATCCACTTCCTCCAGTTGCTCTCCCTTAATGTTCACTTCCAGATTACTGCCACTTTCACCCCTTGTACATCTCATCACCTTACTTTTACCCACATTTATCTTCAGCTTTCTTCTATCACACACTCTCCCAAACTCTGTCACCAGCTTCCTCAATCCCTCCTCCGATCCTGCCACAAGCGCAGTGTCGTCCGCAAACAACAGCTGGCTCACCTCCCACTTTTCTCCATTTTCCTTAACCTTCTCCAATCCCTGACCCACTACCCTTGCATTCACCTCTCGCACCACCCCATCCATGTATAAGTTGAACAGCCAGGGTGACATAACGCATTCCTGACGAAGTCCCACCTTTACCTCAAACCACTCACTCTCTCCATTTCTAATTCTGACACAAGCTCTACTACTCTCATAAAAACTCTTGACAGCTCCCAGAAGCTTTCCACCTATCCCGTATATCCGCATAACCTCCCACAGTGCCTTTCTGTCTACCCTGTCGTAAGCCTTTTCCAGATCCATAAAGGCCCAGAAAACATCCTTCCCCTTACCTATAGCTTTCTCACATATCTTTCATATCACAAAGATCTGATCTACACAACCTCTACCTGTCCTAAACCCACACTGTTCCTCACCAAGTACTCCCTCTGTTCCTCTCCTAATCCTCTCAATCAAGATCCTCCCATAAGCCTTCCCAACTACACTTAACAAGCTAATCCCTCTGAAACTACTACATTCACACTTGTCCCCCTTTCCCTTGTAAAGTGGAACTATACACGCACTCCTCCAGTCCTCTGGCACTCTACCTTCTCTCCAGCAAACATTAAATAACCTCACCAACCTGTCCACCATCACTATACCTCCTTTTTTAAGACATTCTGCATGGCATCCATCCAGACCAGGTGCCTTACCTGCTTTCATCATCTTAACTGCTGCCTTCACCTCATCCTTCCTTATTTCTCCTCCATTTTCCTCACTCATCACTCTCATTTTCTTAGCATTTCCCACTGCAGCTATCTTTCCCTCCCTATCCTCCTTCACATTAAGCAACTCCCTAAAATATTCTGCCCATCTTCCCCTTACTGCCTTCTCCTCCATTATCATCTCTCCATCTGCACCTTTTACCTTTTCTTCCCCACTTGATTCGCCTCCTCTTCCTCTCTTAATTTCTTTCCAAAACATCTTTTTATTACTTTCAAAATTTTCTGTCATACTCCTACCCCATTTCACATCTGCTCTCCTCTTTGCCTCCTTTACCTTTTTCTTTACTTCTCTTTTCTTTTCCCTGTACGTCTCATATGACTCCCTCGTCCTACTTTGTAACCAATCTGTGAAAGCTCGCTTCTTCTCTTCTACAACCTTCTTCATTTCCTCATCCCACCATTCACTACCCTTCCTTCTATTTCCTCCTGACCTTCTTGTTCCACACAGCATCCTTGCACACTTTGTGACTCCCTCCTTGAACCATCCCCATTCCTCCTCCACACCTACCTCCACTCTATCCTTCACTCCCTCCCACTCCTCCTTCAGCTTCCTCTTGTACTCCTTCTCCTTTTCCTCTTCGTTTAGAGAGTTCACTCTAAGCACCTCCCTACCTTTTGTCCCTTTCCTCTTCCTCCATCTGTCCTCCACTCTCAACTTACCTTCCACCAGAAAATGATCTGATATTCCCCCACCCTCTCCCCTTAGCACATGTACATCTCCAACTCTTCCTATCATAATCCTATTTACCACTACATAGTCTATCTACCACCTTTCCCTCCACCACCCTCTCCCATGTGTACTTCTGCTTGCCTTTCTTCCGAAACACTGTATTTGCTATCATCAACTCTCTTTCTAGACACATTTCCACCATCAACTCTCCACTACGATTCTTTCCTGGAACTCCACATTTCCCAACCACTCCATCAATTGGCTCCTTTCCTACCCTAGCATTTAGGTCTCCCAGTACTATTACATTTACACTTCTCCCTAAACCCTCTATGCACTCATTTAAATCTATCCAAAAGGCCTCCCTTTCTTCTACATTCTTCTCACTGCCAGGCCCATATGCACTTACAAAAACCCACATCTCCTTTCCCAGTTTCACCTTCATCCACATTATCCTTGAGGAATCCTCCTTCCACTCCACTACACGTTTACCTATCTCTTCACTTACTAGTATAGCCACCCCTTCCCTCCCTCACCCTCTCTTCACTCCTGATAACCTCCCACTTACACTCCCAAACTTACAATCGCCCTTCCCTTTCAGCTTAGTTTCACTCAAAGCCAACACATCCATCTTTCTTCTCACAAACATACTACCTATCTCTTCCCTTTTACTCTCATCTGTACCACATCCACGCACATTAAAAGACCCAAACCTTAGGGTGCTGGACCGAGGCCCTCCAGCCCCTCTTATGCCTCTGCCTTTTTTTCTAGGAATGTGCCCTGTAGGACTACAAGGAGAGGGATGCCTAGTCCCATTCCCGTCCCTTTTTTTCTAGGAATGTGCCCTGTAGGACTACAAGGAGAGGGATGCCTAGTCCCATTCCCGTCCCTTTTTTTCTCGCCTCTTACGATCCAAGTGGGAATTCTTGGTGGCAGTATTCTTTTCCCCCACCACAGGGAATTCCCCTACCATAGAAAAAGAAAATACTCAGAGAAATGGTACAGTATAGCAACAAGGGTTATGGGACAGCATAACGGAGGGACAGTCGTAGTATAAAAATGTCATCATATTTCTATGAACAGAGTTTTCCTCTATCATAGACAAAATGATGTGTGGCTCTGGTCCGTAGGGGCGCCCCATATAGACCCTAAAGTATCGACTGCATGCTACTTTGCCACAGTAACAAGCAGCCAATACCCCAGACGGGTGTATGTATATAAATATATGTATATATATATATATATATATATATATATATATACATATGTGTGTGTGTGTGTGTGTGTGTGTGTGTGTGTGTGTGTGTGTGTGTGTGATGCGAAAAAATCTAATGATAAATAAATATAATAAATAAAATGAATTAGAAATTATAATGATATAAATAGTATTAAATAAAGAAAATATATGCATATGTATAGTTAAATAATAAACAAGCAGGTAAATAGTAAATAATAATAAATTGACATATAAATAATAAATGAAAATCAAGCCAATAATAAACAAACAGACAAATAACAAACACATAAATAGATAATATAAAATAAATGGTAGTCGTTACACCATCTTGCTTAGATGTTCATCTAAATGAATCTTAAAGCATCGATCTGAATTACAGTGCAGGAATTTTATTCCATTCATTAACTAGACGGTTGGCGAAGTTGTTTTTACCCACTTCCAAATTAAATCTATTTCCTGACAGTTTGAGATCATTATTTTTTGTTGGATTCTCATTCAGTGTTAAAATTTTGTCACTTTTGATGTTGTCATATCCCTTTAGAATCTTAAAAACCTGTATCAAGTGACCTCTGAATCTACGCTCTTTTTTAGGAAAATAGATTCATATATTTTAATCGATTTTCGTATGATTTTTTTTTTCTGGATCACCCTTTTACTTTTTCCAATCTGTCAATGCCTTTAATTAGATTCGGTGACCATACGGTAACAGCATATTCCAAATGTGGACGAACTAACAATTTATATAGCTTATTAATAAGTCCTAGGATGTTATTTACTTTCTCAGAGGCTGAAGTACACTGCTTAGATGACTTGAGGTCGTTACTGATAATTACGCCGAGAACCTTCTCACTATCCATTTTTGTTCACGAATTTTCAAATAACTTGTAATCGTATTTACTGTTATTTTTACCTATGTCCATAACCTTGCATTTACTTGTGTTAAATTTCATTAGCCATTTTTCAGACCATTGCTGTAATTTATCTAAATCTGCTTGAATATCAAATTAGTTTAAATGATCATTTACCATTCCGCACAGTTTTGTATCATCAGCAAATTTGGAAACAATAGACTTTAGTCCGTGTTTTATATGATCTATATATACTATGAATAGAAGTGGCCTAAGAAAGGAACCCTGAGGAACTCCACATTTATCCATTTAGAAGTTTTGCCATTTAAAACAACTCTCTGTTTTTGATCATCCAAACAATGTCTACTCCAACTTAGTTGGCTACCACTTATTCCGTGTAAAGCTAATTTAGTAAGTAGCCTTTAGTGAGGGACGGTATCAAAAGCTTTTGCAAAGTATAAACATATTAAATCTATATTGCTTCTTTTCTCATAATTCGAGATTGACTGTATTGTAGAATTTGAGTAAGTTAGTCACGCAAGAACGTTTCCGTCTGAATCCACGCTGGGTATAATTGATCAAACAGTTACTTTCTAAATGATGTTCGATATCATCTCATGATAGTTTCCATCCTTTTTTCTACGCTTGAACTCAAGGTTATAGGCCTGTAGTTATTCGGTTTATTTTTGTCACCTTTTTTTGAATATTGGAGTAGCGTGAGGTAGCCTCATTCTCTTGGGACATCTCCAGATATGATGGATTTCTTGAAAATAATTTTTAATGGAACAGTAATCTCATTTTTCATTTCCTTTAAGATTATTGGATACCAACCATCAGGCCCTGGTGTTTTATTAATTTTGAGTTTTTCTATAAAAAAAAAATTCCTTTCCTTATATTTACCGTAGTCAGTAAGTAAACCCTAGATTTTTCACAGGTTTTCAATTTGGAGTTCACTTTGAAGTGTTTTGTTTACGAATGCTGAGCTAAAATAGTTGTTTAAAATGTCACACACTCTTTCGTTTGAATACTCAAGTTGACCGTCAGCAGATAATAGTGGGCCAATGTGATTCCTAATCACATTTATATCTCTAACGTAACTATAGAGTTCTTTGGGATTCTATTTGGATTTATCAGCGATATTCATTTCGTATTGTCCTTTTCGTATTTTATCGTCTTTTTGAAATCTCTCTGTATCATACATACATACATACATACATACATACATACATACATACATACATACATACATACATACATACATACATACATACATACATACATACATGCATACATACATACATACATACATACATACATACATACATGCATGCATGCATGCATGCATACATACATACATACATACATACATACATACACACACACACACACACACACACACACACACACACACACACACACACACACACACACACACACACAAACACACACACACACGCGCACACACATGTATATACTTCTTCGTACCCGTGTTCTTATTAGCATGTATATACATATATATATATATATATATATATATATATATACATATATATATATGCATATATATATACATATATATATGCATATATATATATATACATATATATGCATATAAATATATATATATATATATACATATATATTTGTATATATGTATAAATATATATATATATATATACTTGTATACATACATATATATATATAGATATATATATATATATATATATATATATATATATATATGATATATATATATATATATATATATATATGAGAGAGAATGTGGGTGGGGAAGGGCAAACGAAGATGTGTTAGGAATAGAGTTTAATGTCCTAACGTTGCGACCAACTTGGTCTTCTTCAGAGGACTACAGCATTACAGACGGATCACAATTCTTATATTCGTAGTGAGAGGGAACCCGCCAAGGTATGAGCGTCATGTTTTCCCTTTGGCTAACGATTTAATTATTAGGACACTTGCTGCTTTCGAGAGGCATTTAAATCCGTCTCTGTCGTTGTTGTTCTTGTTGGCGGCGATATGTGCAGCTTCCACAGTTTTTCTCATTTTCTTCTCAAATCCCTCGTGTAGAATTTCTGCGTTGTTCCAATCAGGTAGATGTCCACATTTGTCCAGGTGACGAACCAGGGAGTTAGATGTTCTATGAGCCCTGAGATCGTTTTTGTGCTCATTCAAGCGTTTATTGAACCCTCGACCTGACTCACCGAAATAAGATGATGGACAACCGTTGCATGGAATACGGTAAATGACACTGAGATTATTACGCATATTATTATGTTTCTTAAATATTTTTCCTATTTTATTGGAAGATATTTTTGCTATATTTATTCCACCTTTTAACAAATAATCATCAATATCTATGGTGTTTATAGAATTAGGGACAGAAATAAAATGAGACTTATCCTTTCCCGGGGTCCGGACGTTTGAGCCATCGTAGATCTTCTTGGCTTTCCTCGTTGTCCTGGTGATCAAACCTCCGGGGTATTTCAGCTTCCTAAAGGTATTCTTGATGTAAGTAAGTTCATCCTCTAGGAATTCTTCACTGCAGATACGAAAAGCTCTGAGAAAGAAACCTATTAGAACACCCGTTTTAACACGTCTGCTGTGTGCTGAAAAATAATGGACAAAGTCGTCCCTATTGGTGGGTTTCCTGTACACCGAGAAACTTACCTGTTGAGAACCTCTGTGTATCAACGTGTCTAAAAATGGTAAATTACACTCTTTTTCTAGTTCAACTGTGAATTGGATGTCTTTATTCACAGCGTTGAGTCTTCTCAACTTATTTTCTATATTAGTTCTTTTAGGCATCACCACGATTATGTCATCCACGTACCTTAACCAAGTGGTACCTCTTCCCATGATGTTGATGTATTTGTCCATTTCTAATACTTCCATGAATAAACATGCCATGACAGCAGATAATGGACTCCCCATTGCGAGACCTCTAATCTGTTTAAATTCAATGTTGTTAAACATAAAATATCCAAATTTGACACACATGGAAATAAGTTTTATATAATCAGATCTTGGGACAGGAAGGATATCATCATCGATATCTGTTGTTACTTTCTTCACTGTTCTCAGGGCTCATAGAACATCTAACTCCCTGGTTCGTCACCTGGACAAATGTGGACATCTACCTGATTGGAACAACGCAGAAATTCTACACGAGGGATTTGAGAAGAAAATGAGAAAAACTGTGGAAGCTGCACATATCGCCGCCAACAAGAACAACAACGACAGAGACGGATTTAAATGCCTCTCGAAAGCAGCAAGTGTCCTAATAATTAAATCGTTAGCCAAAGGGAAAACATGACGCTCATACCTTGGCGGGTTCCCTCTCACTACGAATATAAGAATTGTGATCCGTCTGTAATGCTGTAGTCCTCTGAAGAAGACCAAGTTGGTCGCAACGTTAGGACATTAAACTCTATTCCTAACACATCTTCGTTTGCCCTTCCCCACCCACATTCTCTCTCATTTGTCTGAAATAATTTTAAATATATATATATATGTATAGTGTGGTAAATCTTCTATTATTAACAATATTTTTTTACTACTACTGGTAGTTTACTAATTTGTCCTACAACTCGTAGTCAGTACATAATACAGAAGCAAAGAATAAATAAATGAATAAGCAAATGAATAAATAAAAATATTACAGAATATGGCAAATAGATACCTATACCATACAATACCTTATAGCTCTTGAAGGATAATTACTCTCTTAATAAAGGTAATTAATCATTGATAATAGTATTCCTATAGCCTATGACCACATAGCACTGATAAAGTAACGCTGGAATAGTATATCCTATACCTTGGCTTTGGTCTTACATAATGAGGTCATGTGATTCATATTGTAATTATCCGGGGCGAGAGGGCAACGAAGATAAGGGATGGGAGGAGGAGGAAGAGGAGGAGGAGGAAGAATGGGAAACTAGAAGGAGGAAATGGAGAAGGGGAGGAAGATGAGGAGGAGAAGGGAGAAGGGGAGAAGGAGGAGAAAAAAGGAAGAGGAGGAAGAAAACGAATATGTGGAAAAGGAGGACGAAGATATAGGGCAGAACGAAAAAAGAAATAAGAGATGAAGAAGATCTATTGGTTTAGACTTCATCGTTATTTAAAACAAAATATACTACTTATTTATTTTTTTCCATTTTCTACTTCCAGCCTCACCCCGCCATAGAGCATGGCCTGTATCTTGACGGTTCTGTTACATTCTAATATAAACATAAAGAATAGTAATATTACTTACTGTAGACAGCCCTACATCAATTCCAGTCTACCTTCCCCAATCAAAAAATATATAATTAGAATACATAAAAATTAATAGAATAAAAAAGAAATAATAAGACGAAAATAAGATAGAATATAATAAATTCAAAACAAGTAAAAAATGAATGAATGAATAAAGCAACCAATCAATCAATCAATCAACCACAGATTGAAAGGTAACTCCATTTCTATAGGAGTCATTGGAGTTCAATTATCTTTGATCACGCTTGTTATAAGGAGAAATGACCCAGTAATTAGGATAGATTGAAATAGATAAGATATCATTATCAATAAATAGATTTAGAATGAAGAAAAGAGTTACTGATCAATCTATTTATGACTTATTTGTGATTTATTTGTGACTAAGTAGATCTACAAAGATTTATTTGTATATATATACAAAAATTATTTGTGATTAACTTGTGACCATGTAGGCCCGAAAAGATTTATTTATGATCTATTTCTGATTATATACAAATACAGAGATTATGTGTGATTTATCTGTGGTTTATTTGTGATCTATGTTTGACTACGTTGAGGTACAAAACTTTATTTGCGTTTGTTTTTATTATTATGTATAAATACAAAGAATTATTTGTGATGTATTTGTGATTATGTAGAATTACATATATACGAGAAGCTAATGTACGCAATCAATCCCCAGTGATTTATCAAAATTATAATATATATATTATATATATATGTATATATACATATATATATATATATATATATATATATATATATATATATATATGTGTGTGTGTGTGTGTGTGTGTGTGTGTGTGTGTGTGTGTGTGTGTGTGTGTGTGTGTGTGTGTGTGTGTTTGTGTGTGTGTGTGTGTGTGTGTGTGTGTGTGTGTGTGTGTGTGTGTGTGTGTGTGTGTGTGTGTGTGTGTGTGTGTGTGTGTGTGTGTGTGTGTGTGTGTGTGTGTGTGTGCGTGTGTGTGTGTGTATAATATAAAAATATTTTTTATGTATAACTACATAAATACTAAAAAGTACTGCAAACAATCAAACCTGGCCAGTAATATATCAAAATTGATTCCATTCTCCAAGTCAATTATGTACTTAATGAACAATAAGGGACCCAAAACCGATCCCTGGGGACCCCCTTAGACCCCCCCCCGCTATTTTCTATCACTGATTCAAGGTCTAATCCATTCTAACACTTTTACTTCTATGCCATGGGCTTTGATTTTATTAAGTAGTCTCTGGTGGGGCACCTTGTCAAACGCTTTGCTAAAGCCAAGGAAGGCAAATGACATCGTAACTATCTTTGTTATCTGACGCCTTATATACGTTAGTATAAAAAAAAATTAGTCACACATCATTTATCCTTGGATAAACCATGCTGAGTGTCACGAATCAAATTATGGCTCTCAACGTATTCTCTGAGTCTATTGACTATTACTGATTCAAGTATTTCACCTATAACTTATGTTAAACTGATTGCCCTGTAGTTGCTGATAGACGATTTATCTCTTTTTTTTTCAAAACAGGAACAACGTTTGCCTGCACCCTAGCAACAGGCATAAAACCAGTGTCTACTGACGTATTAAATATTTCTTTTAACTGGTCGCAGATTTCAAATTTACGCTCTTTAAACTCTCGGAAAAAAATTAATCTGGACCCGGGAATTTTGTAACTTCAAGTCTTTCAATTTGCTTGACTACTTCCATCTTACTAATGCAGATATCAAATAGTCTACTTTCTTCATCCCTATTGAAAATCAGATCGCAGTCACGTACCTAATCTAACTTGTCCTTAGTAAACACCGAGAGAAAATATTTGTTAAATGCCTGACTCAATTTTCCTCCGATTCTATCATGATATTTTCGCCATTCTGAATTAGGCCTATCTGTTCCTTATTTTTTGTTCTGTAGAGATGAAAGAGGCACTTTAGGTTGGATCTCGCCTGTCTGGCAACCTTAATTTCTTAGTTATGTTTTTCTGTACGTGTATTCTTTTTAACCTGTTTTGACATATCGATATATTTGGATCTAAGGTGTGTTTCACCGTTTTTTATTCTTATATAAAGTCTTCTTTTCATTCCGATCTCATGTTTCAGTCTGTCTGTCATCCATTTGGGAGCATTACTATTTTTCCGTATTGACTTATGGGGAATAAATTTATTTTGTGCATTTAGAATTAAATTCTGTTAGGATAGTATACATTTCGTCCACATCACTGACCTGACTGTTGACCCCCACCAGTAAATGACCTGACCCAAGGTACGCATACCCTCCGTGAATCAACGCTGACCGCGTTAATGACGTCCGGACTGACCGTATATCTAACCCCGTCACAACCCCGTGGGTCGGTCCCGTAAGTGATAAAATGTCTCATACATTTTCTCATCTCGTCAAAATTGGCTCTCCTGAAGTCCGGTATTTGAACGTTATTCATATTTTTCAATTCTTCCCAAATAATATTAAATTTTATTTCTTGGTGATCGCTAGAGCCTAGACTATCTCCCACTTTTACGTTACTCGTTAGGTACTCATTCTTAGTTAAGAGTAAGTCCAGAGTATTCTCTCTCCTCGAAGATCGATAATCATTTGTTTTAGGAAGTTATCCTGCACCACATCTAAAAAGAATTCGGTCCCTGAGCTCCTACTAAAACTTCCCAGCCGATATATATATATATATATATACATAGATACATACATACATACATACATACATACATACATACATACATACATACATACATACATATATATATATATATATATATATATATATATATATATATATGTATGCGTGTGTGTGTGTGTACATATATGTATGTACTGTATACACACATACATACATACATATATATATATACATATATTATATGTATATATGTATATATATATACATATATGTATATATACTTATATATATGTATATATATATACATATATATATATATACATATATATATATAAATAAACATATATATATAATATAAATGTATATATAACATACATATATATGTATATATATATATATATATATATATATGTATATATATATACATATATATAACATGAAGCTAAACAACCTTTCATATAAATAAACGCCTGAGGAAGAAACCAACTACTACACCTGTTGGTTTCTTCCTTAGGGCATTTCGCATTTGTAGCGCAGAATATCTAGAAGATGAGTTGAAACACGCCATAGATACATTCATCAAACTTAAATACCCAAAAGGTCTCCTATTAAGACTTAAAAAGAAAACTAGAGAACTAAGCAAGTAGCAACAAAGAATAATGATGAATACTGCAATAAAGATATCCGATTTGTGACTACCAAATTCCAACGTAAGTTCAAACCCTGAGTCGTTCCTCTTAAAAACAGGCCTAAGGGTAGTTCACATTACACAAATACTATAAATAAAAGTAACATTATTTATAAACTACCATGTAAAAACTGCCCCTCATCATGCTACGGAGAAATATGTAGGGTGCTCAAAAAACGGCTCAATGAACATAAGAATGATGTAAGAACACAGAGAATTGGTTCATAAGAATGATGTAAGAACACAGAGTAGTGGTTCATATTGACAAACATAATCACCTTCCAGACTGGGATAATGCCGTTATATTTAGCAAAGGATCCAGCAAAAGATCGAGAAAGACAATAGAAGCAGCTTTCATAAATGTCAACAATAACATCAACCTTAGAGAAGGTTTTGTATGTTTAATAAAAGCCACAAGTTCCATAATTATCAGTGAAATTAAACACCACACGGAATGTCAAACTCAGGTAGCAATGTTTCCCAGTCGCCCCATGAGGTGACCCACTGTAGGTATATAAGGCCCCTGTTGTGTCCAAGTTGTCATCTTTCTGATCAAGTCCCTAAGGGTCGAAACGTCAAGCATTAATATTCCCCTACTCTTTCCTCGTATACTTCCTCCATTTTCATTCTCATTTGTCAATCTCTCTCTCTCTCTCTCTCTCTCTCTCTCTCTCTCTCTCTCTCTCTCTATATATATATATAAATATATATATATATATATATATATATATATATATATATATATATATATATATATACATATACATATACATATACATATACATATATATATACATACACATATACATATACATATACATATACATATACATATACATATACATATACATATACATATGTATATATATATATGTATATATATATATATATATATATACAGTATATATATATATATGTATATATACATATATACATGCATACATATATATATATATATATATATATATTCCAATTAGTCCACAACTGAACAAAGACCTCCTTAATACCATTCCATGATTCACATGACCGCGCCAACCTCTGCCACATCACTCCTACAAATTTCTCAATCTTGTCTCCCCACCTTTTGCCTGGTCTTCCTTTTCCACTCTTCACTCTTTCCATCCCGCGGCGTCCACTCAGTAGCACACCTGCTTCATCGCTCATCAGTCGTTTGCACTAACTTACCTGCCCAATTCTGCTTCCTAGTTTTTACCACCTCCACAATATCATTCGTTCTAGTCTGCTCTCTCACCCAGCTTGCTCTCTTTCGGTCTGTCAGCGTTATTCACATCGGTGATCTCTCCATTCTCCTTTGTGCAGTCCTTAGCTTTGTTTCTATCACCTTCGTCGTTTTTCAAGTCTCGCATCCGTAGATTATTGCACGCACAATGCATTGGTTGTAAACTTTACGTTTCAAACATAAAGGTAGAGAGCCTCTCAGGATTTTATTATACTTAGTAAAAAATTTCCAACCAATTATAATACGTCTGTTTATTTTATTATCATGGCCTTTGATTATTTTCACCATCTGGCCTGAATAATTATACTCTTCAACTTCTTCAAGACTCTCAGCATCGATTATAATCTCTCTACTTTCAACTTTCGTGTTAGACATTATTTTGGTTTTACTCTTATTCATTTTTAATCCTACTTTAAGACTTTTCTTGTTCAGATCACTCAGCATATCTTGCAAGTCTTCTGCTCTTCCTGAAATATGAATAATGTCATCCGCAAATCTTAGGTTGTTTAAATATTCGTCATTACCTTTCTGTTCCTAACTTAACCTTCTGAAAATCTCTTCCAAACAAGCTGTAAATAATTTGGGTGAAATGGTATTGCCTTGCCGTACTCCTTTCTTGATCTTGAATTTTCTGCATCTTTATGTAGTTGAATTATAGCGGTACCTTTCGCATAAATCTTTTCTAAAACTCTTACGATCTGTTCGTTTGTACCCTGATTGCGTAGCGAGTGCGTAGCGAGTTTAGTATTGCTATTTGTTTTACCGCGTCAAAGGCCTTATCGTAATCTACAAAAGCTAAACAGAGGGGTATATTATATTCTGTCGTTTTTCCGATTAGTTGGCTCATCGCCTCCAAATGATTTAGAGTCGAATATTCGCTCCTAAAGTCTGCCTGTTCTCTCGGTTGGTTTCCATCTAAAACTTGATTTAATCTATTTGATAGGATGTTGGAGAATACTTTATTAACATTTGGTAGCAAGTTAATTGGTCGGTAGTTACCAAGGATCTTCTGGTCTCCTTTTTTATGAATCAAAATCACTATTGCATTGCACTACGATTCAGGAACGCTTTATTGACGTAAGCCCTGGGTGTACAACTGAGCTAACTGAAAATGAACTTATTTCCCTGCGTCTTTCAAGAGATCTATCAATATACAATCTTCCCCGGGTGCTTTTCCTCGTTTCATATTCTAGAGCAAATTCTACCTCTTCCTTTGTAATCTCTTGTACACTACTAACATCTACAGATAAATTTACTGTCTCAACTACGAACTTCAACGAGTAAAGCACTTGGTACAATTCCTCTACTCTTTTTACCATTCTATTTCTGAATTTAATGATTTCTCCATTTCTATCTTTCA
>NC_134786.1:45387581-45397581 GCF_046742065.1 Oratosquilla oratoria
TCCATGATCCCCTTACATCGATGTCATCCAACGCCAGGCCAACAACCGGAGTAAGTAGCCAGCTTTCAACCATCAGTGCCGATAACAAGTTTGCTTCTCTCCTCAGGAACTTTCCTGCCTTGACACAACCTTACTCCACGACCACGACTGTGAAACACCACGTAGTGCACCACATAGAGACTACGGGACCTCCAGTCTACGCCAAAGCCCGTCGTCTGGCTCTGGAACGCCTCAAACTAGCCAAGGCAGAACTGGAAGGTATCATTCGTCCAAGCTCAAGTAACTGGTCGTCAGCTCTCCACATCGTCCCCAAAAGCAACGGCGACATCAGACCGTGCGGTGACTACCGCGCCCTCAACTCGCGAACTGTGATGGATAGGTACCCAGTTCCCAACATACAGGAGTTTTCCTCAAACCTTGCAGAAACTCGCGTATACTCCCGGATCGATCTTGTAAAAGCCTTCCATCATATTCCAGTCAACCCGCCGGACATCCCCAAAACAGCTGTCACAACACCTATTGGCTTGTTCGAATACGTTCAAATGCCCTTCGGCCTCAAGAACTCTGCCCAAACTTTCCAGAGATTCATGGACGAAGTCCTACAAGGCCTGCCTTTTTGTTTCACCTACATCGACGATGTGCTCATCGCCAGCCCTGACGAAGCCACACACCAAGACCATCTGAAGCAATTCTTTACCCGACTACAAGACTACGGCATCCACATCAATCTCGAGAAATCTGAGTTCGGTGTTTCATCCATCAACTTTCTAGGACACGTCACCCCTGTCTCATCCCGCTGCGACGCCATCAAGAGTTTCCCGAAACCTAAAACACAGCGCCAACTCAAACAATTTCTTTGGTATGTTAAACTTTTATAATCGTTTCATTCCAGGCTGCGCTTAACTGCTCCAACCGCTCTACTCCATGATCAAGCCATGCAAGAGGGGACGTTCCATCGTACTCAACTGGGACGCCGAAACTGATGCAGCTTTCATGGCAGCTAAAGAAGCACTCTGGAATTCTGCCGCCCTTAGTTTCCTTATCCCTGATGCCATCACTTCCATCTCGACAGATGCTTCAGACACAGGTGTCGGCGCAGTTCTGCAACAGTACATCAACGACGCTTGGAAACCCATCGCCTTCTTCTCAAAGAAGCTCAACAATGCCGAGAAGAAATACAGCGCCTTCGACAAGGAACTCCTAGCCATCTACAAGGCTGTCAACAGGTTCAGGTATTTCATCGAAGGGCGACAATTCCACATATACACCGACCACAAACCAATCACAACAACATTCATCCATAACAAAACAACATACTCCCCTAGACAACTACGACACATAGATTTCATCTCCCAATTCACCACAGATATTCGTTATGTTCGAGGTGAAGATAACTGCCCTGCCGACGCACTCTCGCGCAACATATCTGCAGTCTCTACCTCTCTCATCGACTACGCCGCCATCGCCGCAGACCAAGCTGGTGATACCGAGCTGCAGCGATTGATGGAAAACCCCGCGTTGCAGATGAAGAAGGTACAGCTCCCTGGAACCAACACTCAGCTCTACGCCGATGTATCCACGGATACCATGCGTCCCTACTTGCCCGAGAACCACAGGTATCCCTTGTTCCGTCATTTACACGACCTCTCCCACCTAGGTATTCGAGCTTCGCAGCACATGATGTCATCACGCTTCATCTGGAGTGGAATCGCCAAAGACGTTCGACACTGGACCCGCACCTGCGTCAAATGCCAAGCTTCCAAGGTCACACGCCACACCATCTCCCCTCCAGGTACCTTCCGCCCAGTCTCTACTAGACTCGAGCACGTCCACGTCGACATCGTCGGACCGCTTCCCTTCTCCGACAGCTTCAGGTATATTCTTACTTGTGTAGACCGTTTTACACGCTGGCCCGAAGCAATCCCGCTTACTGACATAAGCACAGACACAGTAGCCAAAGCTTTTATAACCACCTGGATTTCAAGATTCGGTACACCACTCAGCCTCACATCCGACCGTGGTAGCCAATTTGAATCCAATCTATGGAACAAGATTATGTCTTTGCTAGGTATCCGGCGTTTCAGAACAGCAAGCTACCATCCTCAATCCAACGGACTCGTCGAACGCTTCCACCGACAACTCAAGGCTTCACTTGCAGCAACAGCACGCGACCGCACCAACTGGTCTACGGTGCTTCCAATGGTCCTCCTCGGAATACGCACGTCCCTCAAGGAAGACCTTGGCCACTCCTCTGCAGAACTTTATGGCACTCCACTCCGCCTGCCCGGTGAGTTTCTTGCATCTGCCCCTATAACGCAGCCCTGCAGAGTTCAAGATTATGCCACTAATCTTACAGATACAATGCAGAAACTCCAGCCAGTGCCACCGCGTACCTCACCCACAAGAACGTTTGTGAGCCAGGACCTCGAAGCTTGCTCACATGTATTCGTTCGCGTGGAGGGAGTAAAGAAGCCTCTTCAACAACCATACGATGGACCGTACAAAATCGTCAAGAGGACAAGGAAGAACTTGACCATCGATCGCCGTGGAACCACTGACGTCATCTCTATGGACCGCGCCAAGCCTGCATACCTACTCTCGGACAACGCACAAGATCCCGTTGGTCTTTCGACACCTCCGGACACACGGGCTACAAACCACAAGCGCACTACAAAGACGAAACAGATATCGTTCCTCCTACCTCGTCACTAGGGGGAGAGTTCTGTAGTGTTCTGTAGCCAACACGTGTAGTTACCCCTTTAGGACTCGTGACCGCCAAGCACAGGATAAACTATGGTCACCCCTTAAAACATGCGTTCGACTAAATTTAATTAATATAAATAACAATGTTCACTGTAACAACTTAATCTATTTTATAAATAAAATAAATAATATCCCTTTGTATCCTGTAACAAGGATATATATGTGCTGTGAAGGGATTTTGAATGATTGCATAATTAACACAAAGAATCCAGAATTTCGGCACCATTTTTGTACATAGTATCATCGTCATTTTCAATAAACAGAAACCAGTCATGGGATTGACTTTAAATATCCTAGCTTGTTTCAGGAGGAGTACCTAGACCCTTTACCAAGGTGAGGAAACCGACCTCATCACACACACACACACACACACACACACACACACACACACACACACACACACACACACACACACACACACACACATATATATATATATATATATATATGTATATATATATATATATATGTAAATATATATATGTATGTATATATGGTGCCACAGAAAAACGGGAGCTTTTGAAATGCGTAGTGGGAGCCATGTACAGTTGGCAGCACTGTGGAACAGGGACCTTGAACTGTACACACTCTTGCCATTTATTAACCATGGAGTAATGGAAAGTCAACAGCGTACTTGTGCCACAATTTTTTTTTTTTTTTTTATAAAAAATAATATTAGTTTGGAAGGTGTGCAGAGGGAGTTCCAACGTTTTTTCAAGTTAAGACGTCATGGTCGGGTTTCCTCAAAACACGCGATAAAAACTTGGATAAAAAAAATTATGGAGACTGGAACTGCTCTAAAAATGAAATCAACAGGACGACAGAGAAGTGGTCGTACTCCACAGAATATCGAAGCTGTACGCGTTTCAGTCTTACGGAGCCCACGGCGTTCAGTTTCGTAAGCAAATAGCTGGGGTCAGTGTGTCCCCAGAGAATGTTCGGCAAATTCTCCATTTTTATTTGAAATTTCATCCGTACAAGCTGCAGATAGTGCAACAACTGAAGGAGAGCGAGTATAATTATGTCAGCAATTTATGACAAACATAATCGATGACAATGAATTTCTGGTCAAACTGTGGATGTCAGATGAGGCCCACTTTCATCTCACAGGTTACGTTGTGACCGTGACCACATACTCACTTACGTGCCACGTATGTATAGCATATGATCAATGTACAGTATATAAGGTGTTGGTATGTTATATTGTTGTACTATTGTCCTAAATAACTATGTATAAAAAGTATAAGTAGCCTGGTTTTGGCTGCCGATCGGAGAGTCAGTCGACGATGGTCACTTGCAAAGCCCAGATATAAACTCTCGTGCGAAGATCCCCTTGTTTAAATTCCTGCCCCGTAACATATTGGTGGCAGCGAATATTTGAGCTCAAATAACGCCTCCGAAAAAGACAAGCCCTTTAATTCTCTACGCAGTGTGCAGTGCTTGTTCTAACGTGAATCGCCAGTAACCGTCGGCTGTACTCTGAGTCTGCTGTGTTAAGTAGACATGTCGGCGGTTGGATCGTCCTACCAGTTTTTGAGCCTGCTATGTTAAGTAGGCCTCTCGACGTTTGGATCGTCTTACCAGCTTTTGAGCCTGCTGTGTTAAGTAAGCCTGTCAACGGTTGGATTGTCCTACAGCAGGGTTAGCAAATTTCTGCCCTGCGGTTGTCTTCTGAGTGCCTACGGTGTAGATATTAATACATCACGGTACTGTAAGCTAATTTTAGTAGTGATTCAATAAGAAGATTGGCGCGTATATGTTACTACCAGGCCTCTCATTGATCCATGGACTATCTATACGGCTGCTGCCCTGTGCAGTGGTTAGCCGGTTCCTGTGTATCTTTTGCCAGCCCTCGGATTGCTTCCGGCACCTTGGTACCCTTATCTGATTGGGTGCTTTCATGTTGGAGCGAATTAGACCAACGTTTTTGTAAATTTTAATGTAGCATATTTCTACTTGGATAGTGTAATTATTTTGGGCGTCTGTACACAGCTACGGCGTTTCCTTCCATTCTTACACTGTAACACACACACCGCAGACATCCTACAGAGTTATTATATTTTTCAACACCTTATTTTTCTTTTCTGCTCCTTTCAATTATCCCAGTACTCTCTCTCTCTCTCTCTCTCTCTCTCTCTCTCTCTCTCACACACACACACACACACACACACACACACACACACACACACACACACACACACACACACACACACACACACACACACACACACACACACACACACACAGACACACACACACACACACTCACACACACACACACACACACACACACACACACACACACACACACACACACACACACACACACACACACACACACACACACAAGCACACACACACACACACAAGCACACACACACACACACACACACACACACACACACACACACACACACTCACACACACACACACACACACAGACGGATTGACGGCAATTTTCGTGGATTTCAGCGACGAGGGAGTGCCCGTGTTGTATTAGTAGGGAAGGGGAAAGCTCGTGGGGTAGTGGGCAGGTGAAAAAAAAGGAGAAGGGGAGGCATTACTAAGGAAAATGGAAGAAAATGGGGAAGGGGAGGAACAGGCCTTGGACGTCAGAAGGGGTGTCAACAAAAGGTGTGCAGATGACACAGATGAGGTCGAACAGGTGAGCAGAGGTATTAAAAGTAGGAATATAAATAATAGCAGCTCAATGGAAAGAGGAGATAATTAATTATATGGATTTAACGAGGGAGGAGATGACAACCTCCCCCGACTAGTAAGTCTAGAGGAGAAACTAACAAAAATGAACAAAGCATGGGAGCGTTTAGCCAAGTAACACTAGTTACACAAAGATTTGATAAACTGGAAGAACTAAAGAAGGAGGATCAAAACCTAACTCAATAGAATAATTAAAAAGATAGTTAAGAGAAGTAAAGGATGAGAATGAGGAGTCCATAGCAAAAGAGGTAAATGGTTGGAAAAAGTCCAATAGAATAACAAAATTGAATTTAGAGATATAGTGAAACAAGAGACGAAGGAACAAACTAAGGACACAGTTATCAAAGTGATGAGAGAGAAGGAGAATATAGTAAGAGACTTAGCAGAAAAAAAGAAATCTATAATTATATTAGGAATGAAAGAGGAGCATAATCCAAATAGGACTACAGTAGTAAAGGAAGAGAAAGAAAAAGTAAACAAGGTATTAAAATAGTTCAAGAAGATAAACCAGAAAGAAATTGAAGAAATATATAGATTGGGAACATACAATATAGACAAGACCAGACCAATTAAGGTTAAATTCAGGTCACAAACGACAGCAGAGAATGTCTTATCAAAAACAAGGAAACTAGCAAAAAGTATCAGTAGAAACAGGTATGAATAAAAAGAGAGATGAATAAAGAGGAAAGAGAGGAAGAGAAAAAAAAGAATAGAAGCTAAGGGAAAAAACGAGAACAAAACAGAGTCAGACAAAGAGAAATTATATTGGAGAGTAGTGAATATGAAAGTGAGGAAATGGTTCATAGGAGAGAGAAACGGAAGGGAAACAGAAAACAGGATGGAGGTAACAAAAAATTAAAAGTGTCTTGCACAAATAAAGATGGCTTAATAACAGGCTTGAATGATGCTGAGTGGTTACCTGAAGGAAAAAGAACCGGACATAATGGGAATTGTAGAGACAAAACTAAAAGGACATGGCGCATATAATTTTTGGATTACAAACAGAGAAATAAAACAAGGGGGTGGAGTTATGTTCCTGATCAAGAAGTATATAAATGTGAGGAATTAGATGATTATGATGGAAATAGAGGACAGGGACAAGAAGAGAAGGAAGTTTGTGGTGAATTATGTGCCTCCTAAAAAGGTTTCGTGGGAAGAAAGAGAACACAAGAATATGTTAGAAGGCACAAGAATAACACTAAATAAGATAATGGAAGATGGAGGAAGAATAGTTATAATGGGTGGCTTTAATTGTAAAGAAATCTGTTGGGAAGAGATGACAGTGAAAGGGAAAGACGACCTATGGGGCAATGCACTACTTGATATGATTATAGAACATACAATGGCACAATTGATACAAGAGAATACTAGGTATAGAGATAAGGAAGAACAGTCGAGGCTAGACCTAATAATCACATCAGAACCTGAAATATTGGACAAGATTGAATATAAGACACGAATAAGTAAAAGTGACCACATATTAGTTGAACTGGAATTAAACGAGGAAAAATACATGGGAAAAAATGAACAATATAGAAAGGGAAGATTGATGTATGGAAAAACGAATGTTGATAAAATAAGAGAATTAGAAAAAAAAAAAAAACAGGTTGGGAAAGGATGCACAAAGAGGAAACAACGGTAGAAGAGAAATGGAAAATTTTGAAGAAAAAAAATATAAAAGAAGGAGTGAAAAAATATGTTCTAAGACAAAAACAAGAAAAAGGATATGTAAGTGTTGGTACAACAAAAAATGACAAAATTGATCAAGCTTGGATAAAATGGAAGAAAGACAAAAGACCTGAAAACGAAAAATGTATATTATTTATAGAAATCAATATGTACAAATGCGCAGAGAAAGAAAGAGAAAATATGAAAAGAATGTCATAGAAAAATGTAAAGATCAACCAAAACTATTTCATAGATTTGTAAACAACAAACTGAAAAATAAACAAAAATTAGTGAAACTACGACAAGGAGTTGGATACACAGAGGAAATAGAAATGGCAGAAATTATGAACAAGTATTTTAAGTCAGTGTTTACTAGGGAAAACATACAACTTAGAGATGTCGAATGGGAGGAGAAAGTCCCCCCTATGAAAGAGATAGAAGTAACAAGGAAAGAAATAATGAATCACTTGAGTAATCTCGATGTTAGAAAATTGCATGGATCAGATTAAATGGGAAGCTGGATTTTGAGAGAATGCAGAAACGAACTAACAGACAAAATATATAGTCTAATAAGCAGTTCATTGAAAGAAGGAAAAGTTCCAGAAGATTGGAAAAGAGCAAATATAGTACCAATATATGAAAAAGAGGAAACAAAGAAGACCCTACTAACTATAGGCAGGTCTCTCTTACAAGTACGGTAGCTAAAATCTGTGAAAGAATTGTCAAAATTTGATGGGTAAAGCATTTGAAAAAAAAAAAAATGTATTAAATCCAAGGCAATTTGGACTTAGACAAGGAAGACCATGTGTCACAAACTTGAAGTGTTTCTATTCAAGACCAATAGATGTAATAAAAGAAAGAGATGGATGGGCTGATTGTGCATTTTTAGACCTGAAAAAAGCTTTTGATAAGGTGTCACATAAGAAATTGCTAAAGAAATTAGAAACCGCAGGAGGAATACAGGGAAAACTGCTGAAGTGGATGGAAGACTTCTTACATGAAAGGAAAATGAGAGTGATGATAAGAGGCAAACATTCTAATTAGGATGAAGTGATTAGTAGAGTTTCAGAAGGAGCAGTACTGGCGCCAATAATGTTTGCTATATATATTAATGATATGTATAAAGGAATTGAAAGCTATATGAGCTTCTTTGCGAACGATGCAAAACTGTTGAAAAACGTGAACACTGTAGAAGATTGAGAGTCGTTGTAGAGTGACCTCAGTAAAGTATGGGAATGGAGTAGGAGGTGGGAGATGGAATTCAATATTAAGAAATGTACCATAATGGAATTTGGAAGAAGCCAAGAAAATTTGGGAGAGGAAGAAATTAAAAAAGTGGAAAATAAGAAGTACCTAGGAGTCATTATTATGAATAATATAACCCCTGAGAAGCATATAATTTTTTTTTTTTTTTAGAAACTTATAATCTAATAAGAACAATCAAAGTAGCATTTACATACCTGGACAAAGAAATGGTGAAGAAATTACTAGTCACTTTGATAAGACCAAGATTGGAGCGACGACGTTGTCACCAAGTAAAAAAAAAAAAAAAAAAAAAAAAAAAGTATAACAAAACTTAAATGAATACAAAGACCAATTATGATATTGGCACTAACGCTCTCAGAACTATCATATGAGGAGAGTCTGGTCAAACTTGAGCTACAGACATTAGAGCAAAGAAGAGAGAGAGGAGACTTGATAACTATTTATATAATCATAAATGGCATAGAAATTGTTGATAGAGATGATCTAGTGAAATGGGAGAGTAGAGGTATAAGAGGATACGGAATGAAAGTAAAAAAAGACAATTATAGAAGAGACCTGAAAAAGAACAGCTTTCCCCATAGGATGATAGACGTTTGGAACAAGTTAGATGAAAATGTGTGTGTGTGTGTGTGTGTGTGTGTGTGTGTGTGTGTGTGTGTGTGTGTGTGTGTGTGTGTGTTATGTAGGTAGGTATATATACATATATATATATATATGCTGATTACCACAGGGAAAAGAAAAGTTCTTGGAATCCGAGCGCTTTCGTGATATTTGTTCATATCTTCAAGGATTGTACTCCCTGAAGATGTGAACATATATCACGTAAGCGCTCAGATTCCAATAAATTTTATTTTCCCTCTGGTAATCAGCATAACAGTGTAGTCACGTGGGATTTGTGATACTTGTGCATATATATATATATATATATATATATATATGTGTGTGTGTGTGTGTGTGTGTGTGTGTGTGTGTGTGTGTGTGCGTGCGTGCGCGCGTGTGTGTGTGTGTGTGTGTGTGTGTGTGTGTGTGTGTGTGTGTGTGTGTGTGTATGACATTGATTGCGATTGTGTGTGTGTGTGTGTGTGTGTGTGTGTGTGTGTGTGTGTGTGTGTGTGTGTGTGTGTGTGTGTGTGTGTGTGTGTGTGTGTGTGTGTATACATACATATGTGTATATATACATATGTGTTTGTGGGAGCGTATTTGAGTTCGTGCGTGCGTGTGTATGCGTATGTGTGTGTGTGTGTGTGTGTGTGTGTGTGTGTGTGTGTGTGTGTGTGTGTGTGTGTGTGTGTGTGTGTGTGTGTGTGTGTGTGTGTGTGTGTGTGTGTGTGTGCGCGTGTGTATGTGCGTGTGTATGAGCACGCACTCATTTGTGCCTATTGCACCATTCATGTCCCCATAGGACCTCTTCGGGGGGAAAAGAAAAAATTATTTTCCTCCTTTTTTTCCCTCCGAACTCAACCGACCGTCGAGAGAAGACCTTCCCCCTCCTCTTCCGCTCTCTTCATTACGGAAGATGGCGCTGCTGGAAGCTTCCGCCTCCTCCTCGTCTCCCTCCTCTTCATCATCTTCTTCCTGATTCTTC
>NC_134786.1:45402581-45405081 GCF_046742065.1 Oratosquilla oratoria
CCCCCTCATATTCACTCCTTCCACCTCTGCCTTCCATGCCTCTTTTGCTAATCTTTCTTCACTCATTCTTTCCATGTGTCCACACCATTTTAATACTCTTTCATCAACCTTATCTCCCAGCTCCTTTTCCACCCCCCGCTCTCCTCCTCACCTCCTTGTTTCTCACTCTATCCACCCTAGTAACCCCTACCATAATTCTCAGGCATTTTGTCTCAAAAACATTCAAACTCCCCCTCTCTTCCTCTCTTATGTTCTATAATTCTGCGCAATACAGTGCTGTCGGCACAATCACGCCTTTATACAAGCTTCTCGTAGCATCCATTCACAAATGTCTCTTTCTCATTACACTTTCTAATCCCCCACGGCATTTACTTACTTCTCTCGATCTACATTCTATCTCCTCCTCTACTTCTCCATTTCCCACCACATTCGCATCCAACCATCCTCTTCCTCCAGCGTCTCTCCCTTAATACTCACTTCCAGTTTGCTGCCATATTCTCTCCTTGTACATCTTATCACCTTATTTTTACTCATATTTATTTTCAACCTCCTTCTTTCTCACACTTTCCCAAGCTCTGTCACTAACTTTCTTAATCCTTCCTCTGACCCTGCCACAAGCGCAGTGTCGTCAGCAAACAACAACTGGCTTATCTTCCACCTTTCTCCATTTTCCTTAACCATTTCCAATTCCCAGCCCATTACCTATGCATTTATCCCTTGCACCATCCCATCCACGTATAAATTGAACACCTAAGGAGAAATAACGCATCCCTGTCGAAGTCCCATTTTTACCTTAAACTATTCACTCTCTCCATTTCTAATTCTAATACAGGCTCTACTACTCTCGTAAAAACTTTTGACTGCTCTTAACAGCTTTCCTCCTATCCCACATATCTGCAATACCTCCCACAGTGCCTTCCTGTCTATCCTGTTGCCTTCTCCAAATCCATAAAGGCCCAAAAAGCATCCTTACATTTTCCTAAAGTTGTCTCACATACCTAACTTACAACAAAATCTGATCCATGTAATCCTGCCCTAAACCCACACTGTTCATCACCAATTACTCCCTCTGTTCCTCTCCTAATCCTATCAATCAAAACCTTCCCATAAGCCTTCCCAACTACATTCAATAAACTGATCTCTCTGAAACTACTACAGTTACACTGCATTTTCTTTTGTAAAGTGGAACTATACAGGCACTCCTCCAGTCCTCCGGCACTCTACCCTCTTTAAGACAAACATTAAACAACCACAACAGCCAGTCCAGCATCACTGTATCTCCCTTTTTTAGACACTCCGCATGACACCCATCCAATCCAGGTGCCTTACCTGCTTTCATCATTTTGATAACTGCTTTCATTTCATCTTTGTTTCTCCTCCATTTTCCTCATTCATCACTCTCATATTTTTAGCGCTTCCCACTGCAACTGTCTATCCCTCCTTAACATCCTTCATATTTAGCAACTTCCTAAAATACTCAGCCCATCTTCCTCTTACTGCCGTCTCTTCCATTATCATCTCTCTATCTACACCTTCTACCTTTTCTTCTCCACTTGATTCGCCTTCTCTTCCTCTCTTGATTACCTTCAAAAGCATCTTTTTATTACTTTAAAAAAATTGTGTCATATTCTTACCCCATTTCACATCTGCTCTCCTCTTTGCCTTCTTTATCTTATACTTTACTTCTCTTCTTTGTACCTCTCATATGATTCTCTCGTCCTATTTTATAATCAATCTATGAATGCTCGTTTCTCCTGTTACACAACCTTCTTTGTTACAACATCATCCAACCAATCATTACCCTTTCTTTTATTTCCTCCCATCCTCCTTGTTATACACAACAACTTTGCATACCTTGTGACTCTCTACTCGAAACATCCCCATTTCTCCTCCATTCCTAGTTCTACTCTATTCTTCACTCCCTCCCATTCCTCTCTCAGTTTCTTCTTGTACTTCTTCTCCTTTTCTTTCTCATTTAAGCAGTTTACTCTAAGCACCTCCCTATCTTCTGTTCTCTTCCTCTTTCTCAATCTATCCTCTACTCTCAACTTACCTTCCACCCAAAAAATGATCTGATATTCCCCCAATCTCTCCCCTTAAAACATATACATCCAAAACTCTTCCTACTCTATTCCTGGTTACCACTATGCAGTCTATTAAAGCCTTATCTACCACACTTCCACCACCAAACTCTCCTATGTGTACTTATTCTTGACTTTCTACCAAAACACTGCATTTGCTATTATATATATATATATATATATATATATATATATATATATATATATATATATATATATATATACATATCCTCCACTCTCAACTTACCTTCCACCAAAATATGATCTGATATTTCCCCACTCTCTCGTCTTAAAAATTGTACATCCAAAAACCTTTCTACTCTTCTCCTGGTTACCACTATGTACTTCATTAAAGCCCTATCTACCACATTACCGTACACCACTTTCTCCCATGTGTACTTATTCTTGACTTTGTTGCT
>NC_134786.1:45410081-45412581 GCF_046742065.1 Oratosquilla oratoria
ATACTTTGTCAATCTTTACGTACATATGAAGAATAATTTCTTATTGGCAGAACAGTATCACGAATCAGGGCATGAACATGAAAATCTACTTCCAACACATCATTGTTTTTTGTTTAGCTGAACAAGTGCAACTACCAAAGCTACAAAAATAGATTCATACAATTGTTGTCAGGCGATTTTAACCATCGTCATAGCGCCCACGTCAATAAGATGTCATTACATTTTTTTCCACTGTGGAATATTTCATATCTTATTGTTTTGTTGCCTGGTGATTGTATTCATAGCGGTATTCAAATTGGTCAAGGGCTTTAACAAGGGTAATGCAGAAAATGTTATCATATTAAAACAGCAAGGCAGCACTCGTAATAATGATTTTGAAGTGGACAAATTAATATCTAATGAGGAAGTAGGCAAGAACTTGTTTACCAATAGTGATTAAGGAACGGAATAGACTTAGTAACCATGCGGTTGAGTACTGAAACTATCGGTTATTTCAAGAAAAAGTTAGATAACTTTATGAATTGTCTAGTGCAGGCCTTATGGTCTCTTGCACTCTCCTTCATTCTTATGTTATTATATAAACTCTCTGGAGCAAAGATTATAGAGATCTATCCCCTTCCATACCATGTAGTACAAGTGATTTTTATATGATCCAGGCTATCTCCAGAGGGTTTTCTCATCTCATGAAACCAATTGTGTTGAATGAATGTAATGAAACTCATTGGTGGATATAGTGGAGTTATAGTGATAACTGGCGTCACGTATCATGTCACAGGTATCACATATGACGTAACATGCTCCTGGGTGTGTCATATGTGAGCTGAAATTCGCATTTGTAAACAGGTCTCATTGTGGTGGATGATTTTTTTCTCATAGATGTCGTTTCATATTCTGTCGGACGGAACGGATTGTTGTTGGCTCTCTCTTTATCTCGCTCACGCGTTCTCTCTCTCTCTCTCTCTCTCTCTCTCTCTCTCTCTCTATCTATCTATCTATCTATCTATCTATCTATCTATCTATCTATGTATCTATACCTCTAGTTCTGCATGTCCGTGCGTCCGTGTGTGCGTGCTTACGTGCGTTTGTGTGTGTGTGTGTGTGTGTGTGTGTGTGTGTGTGTGTGTGTGTGTGTGTGTGTGTGTGTGTGTGTGTGTGTGTGTGTGTGTGTGTGTATGCGCGTGTGTATCAATTGATCAAATGTGATATTCCAAAAATTGTTTACCACACCACCCTCAGGGCTGATATTTCGTTTTTAGAAGACATTTACTTCTTCTCGTGGTTTCTACTATTGTCTTCAGTATTTCAGTGATTGTAAACATTCTTGTTTTTT
Organism: Oratosquilla oratoria; assembly: GCF_046742065.1. Lineage (NCBI taxonomy): Eukaryota > Metazoa > Arthropoda > Malacostraca > Stomatopoda > Squillidae > Oratosquilla > Oratosquilla oratoria. The sequence goes on from NC_134786.1 coordinate 45,411,412, forward strand.
ACCGATTCTTTTTCCCTATAGTGTTGACAATTTAACTATGACTGATATCTTGCTCCCTTTCAGGCTACGTATGTTGATGGCTGAATCGAAAGAACGCTGGTTTTATATTCTCCAAGTTGTGGGTGCGAGTCCCGCACTCCTCTGCGATTCCCAGTAGTGACTGTTGATTGTTTGCCACAATAGTCCCAAAAGCGCATAACGATACCGAAATTGAGGCTGCTTTCGCTGACCTTTCACCTTTCCGTATTTTAGTTTTCCTTCTGCTTGTCTAAGCGGCCCATTCACTCGCAGACCATCTGTCCGACCGTCAGAGAAAAGATTGCGCGGGCTAACAGTTTGGCTTGCGCAGTCCTGATTTTGTCCGGTAGCAGGACAAGTGGCCTGCGAGTGTATGGGCTGCTTTAGAGTACTTTGTTATTCATTTCTTTGAATGGTAGGGTCCTAGATTATTCTCCCATCTACACCAATACACCCTCATCATCGTAACCACTACTAGGCGTCTCCTGGTGGATTATTTCTAAGAGAGCTCTGGAACAAAGATGCCTTTCCGCAGCAAAGGCCACTAACCGCGCGTGCGTGTGTATAAGTGTATGCGTCTATGTGCGTGGACGCGTGTGTGATTGGTACGTGTGTGCGTGCACGTATGTGCCTTAGGTATCTACTTTGCTATTCAGTGTCTCCATCGTGTACCATCACCCAACAAGACCGTTCTGCCGGGTCTAGAGGGTTGAATGGTCGGGTTGTCATCTATTTTGAGTGTCTTTTGTCTGGTACTCAAGCCAGAATAAGAAACTGGGGGCGAACGCAGGCTGTTAGCCCCTTCACCGTCACATATCAAGTCACATCATTTTGTGTTTTGGTTGCTGCCGAGCCATTTTTATTTTTCATATTTTTATTGTTATTTTATATATATTTTTTCTATTTTCGATGTTATCATATTTCATTTCTTCTCATCTTATTTTCTATTATTTCTCTTTTTTATTTCTATTTATCTATTTACTTCCTATTTTTTTTTTTTTTTTTGCTATTCTAATTGTAATTCATATCTTTGATTTTATATCATTTTATTCTATTTCATCTTATTTCTTATGAAATCATATTTTTTTTTGCATTTTTACTTACCCATTTTTTAACATCATTTGTATTTTTATTGTTATTTCTGTTATTCTT
>NC_134786.1:45420081-45435081 GCF_046742065.1 Oratosquilla oratoria
GGCCTCAAGTAACTACACGTATTAGTTTATGTACCAGAACATAGTCAAAGGCACTGGAAAAGGAAACCTCAACAAAGTGCTTGTGTGTCACTATTCCACATAGTATAGATAGAAAATCATTCCAAAACACTCAACTAAAGAATAGGAAAAATCCGAGAAAAGAGTTCTGAGGCGAGACTTCCGGCATCATTTGTTTGATCTCTTATCATAAAACACTGTCTAAGGATATTTACATTTGCCTTGATGTCTGCAGAGATTACATGATTTATGTGTCTAACCCTTATGCCGTTTGTCCACGTTCATCTTATCCTGACTGGCGCCAAATTATTTTCTTCATCTCCGTGGCACTCCCTTGGCATCAATGGGAGTTCAGGTTTCTTAGAGAGTTCTTATTAGTACCATATGATACTTTTCCCTTTATCGATGCCTCAACCAAGCTAATCTATTTTTTCCCTTTGCACTTAAATGTGGAGGCACACTTGGCTAACATGCTACTTGCTTTTGCTACTATATTTGAATAGGAGCGACTTCGGTTACAGTATACTAGGCTTTCATAAGAATATCTCAACAATGTGATCTAACATTCGTTGGATTTAACTTCTCTTACATCGTCAATTAGTTTCTCACTATATGACGCAAGAATGATATGACATTTAGAAATTAGACAAACAAACATTCGTAACCGAAGTAATTTCAACTCAAACGAAGTAACAAAAGCAAGTAGCACGCTAGCGAGGACTGCCTACTGTGCCACCACCTTTACTCGGGGGCCAAGAGATCTAGATTTACATATTCAAAGCTTTGTCAAGTTAGGGGAGGAATATATGAACAATAATATTGAACACTGTGTTGTAATGTATTTCGTAGTGATAAAATGCATATCTTCGTTGATCCTCCTAGGTGATAGCAGTGAGGTAAAAGTGATATTATCAATGAAAATACATCTAGAACACTAGGTACTTATCTTTTTATTTCTAGTTACGACTAAAAGCAATGAACATGGTAGATAGAATTTAGAATTCTAATTATGAATATCTGGGAACGGAGGCATTATGAAAAGTTATAGAATATTAGTTTCTAATCCAGCTTAGCTTATGTTTGATTATTTCATAGAAATTGTGTAATCACAATAACAAGCATACAAATAGATAAATAAATACATGAATAAGTAAATAAAGAAATGAGCAAATAAATAAGTAGATGATAAATAAAACTAATTAACAATTAAATAAATAAATCGATGGATGAATAAATAAATAAATTATAAAAACAACTAATGCATAATTAAATAGATAAATAAATAAATAAATTGGTGAATGAATAAATGTATAAAATAAATGGACAAATAAACAAATAAATATATAAATAAATGAATAAGAAAATTAATAGATAAATAAATAAATTAATGATTAGGTATATAATTAGATATATAAACTAATTAATAGATAAGTGAATATATGAGCAAAAAAATCAGACAAGCAAAAAATAAAAAAACAAACAATCAAATGAATGAATAAACAGATGAACAAACAAATGAATAAATTAATAGATAAATAGATAGATAAATTGATAGACAAACAAATAGATTAATAGATAAAGGAATAGATAAATAGATAAATGGGTACATAAGTAAACAAACAAATAAGTTATAACAATAAAGTAAAGCAACGAAAAAGTAATTATCATTTCTGTCATCATCATAAGAACATAAGAACACAAGAATATAAGATTACAAGAGACCATAAGGCCAACTCTAGGAAGTTCAATGTCCATTACCACCTGTCATTCCCATCTATAAAGTTGTCTAACCGTTTCTTAAAACAACTGACAGTTTCAGCGCTCACTACACGGTTACTAAGTCTATTCCATTCGTTTACCACGTTATTAGTAAACCAATTCTTCCCCATTTCCTTCTTAAATCTAAATTTGTTCAAGTTAATTCCATTACTGTGAGTCCTGCCCTGTTGTCTTAATATTACGACCTTGTTTGCGTCACTACAGCGCTCACTACACGGTTACTAAGTCTATTCCATTCGTTTACCACGTTATTAGTAAACCAATTCTTCCCCATTTCCTTCTTAAATCTAAATTTGTTCAAGTTAATTCCATTACTGTGAGTCCTGCCCTGTTGTCTTGATATTACGACCTTGTTTGCGTCACCTTTGATCCACTTCAACACCTCTATTAGATCACCCCGCACTCTGTCTTTCAGAGAGTGTAAGTTAAGGTGCCTAAGCCTCTCTTCGTAAGGTAAATTTCTGAGCCCATGTATCATTCTGACTATTCTTCTCTGTACTGATTCTAGTGAATTGATGTTCGTTCTATAAGACGGAGACCAAAACTGTACCGCATAGTCAAGGATGGGTCTAGCTAACGATAGATAAAGTTTGACAATTACCTCTGCACTTCTATTCGTGACCATCATAGCAATGAAACCTAATGCTCTGTTAGCTTTATTCCTGGCGCTAATGCACTGTTTCCTTGAATTTAACATCAGGATTCACTAAAACTCCTAAGTCTCTCTCGCACTCGGTTTTCTCTAAAAACTGTCTCTATTTTCAGGGTTGTGTAGCCCTACGTTTAACACGCTGCACATTGAGATATTGAAGTTTATTTGCCATTTCACCGACCATGTGAACAATTTATTAAGATCGTCCTGCAGAATATCAGCGTCGTCTCCTGAACTACTGTAATTAGGCGTCCTATAATAGTGTCGTCCGCAGACTTACTAACATCACTATTAATCCCATTGTCGAAGTCGTTTATGTTCATAATGAAAAATAAGGGACCCAAAACCGAGCCCTGAACTCAGGACCCCACTAGAAACTCTCCCTCATTTGGATTTTATACCATTTATGGTGACCCGCTGCTTTCTGTTACTAATCCAAGCTCTAATTCATTCCACTTTTCCTCCTATGCCATGGACTTTGATTTAATTTAATAGTCTCTGGTGGGGCACCTTGTCGAACACTTTTGCTAAAGTCAAGGTAAATAACATCGTAACGATCTTTGTTATCTAACGCCTTATATACTTTAGTGTAAAAAGGCAGAAGATTAGTCACTTATGAGTTACCCTTGGAGAAACCATGCTGAGTGTCGCCAATCAAATTATGACCCTCGATATGTTCTCTGAGTCTATTAACTATTATTGATTCAAGCATTTTACCTATAACTGATGTCAAACCGATTGGCCTGTAATTACATATAGACGATTTATTTTCATTTTTTAAAAGAGGAACAATGTCTGCCTGCCCCCAACCAATAGGCACAAAACCAATGTCTACCGACTTATTAAATATATCTGTTAACTGGTCGAAGATTTCGAATTTACAATCTTTAAGCACTCGCTGACAATTTTTTTCTGCACCTGGGGATTTTGTAGCTTTAAGTCTTTCAATCTGCTTGACTACTTTTACCTTACTAATGCTGATATTAGTCTACTTTTTTTAATCCTACTAAAAATCGGATCGCAGTCAGGTACTTTATTTAACCTCTCCTTAGTAAACACCGAGAGAAATTATTTGTTATACGCCTCACTCATTTTTTCTCCAATTCTATCAAGACATTTTTGTTATTATGAATTGGGCTTATCCTTTCCTTATTTTTTGTTCTATAGAAATGAAAGAAGTTGGATCTCGCTTGTCTGTCAACCTTAAATTCATAGATACGTTTTGCTGTTCGCGTATTCTTTTTAACTAGTTTTGCCATATTATATTTGGATCTAAGGTGCGTTTCCCGTTTTTCAATCTTACATAAAGTCCTCTTTGTATTCCGAACTCTTGTTTCAGCCTGTCTGTCATTCATTTGGGCCGTATTGACTTGAGGGGAATAACATTTATTTTGTGCATTTAGAATTAAATCTGTTAAGTTACTATATACCTCATTCAAATCGATGACCTGGCTATTGATCCCACGAGCACTAATGACCTGACCCAAGGTACACATAGCCTCTGTGACCCGACCTCTGACCGCGCTAATGACGTCCGGACTGACCGTGTATTTGACCCCGTCACAGCCCCCTGGGTCAGTCCCGTAAGTGATGAAATATCATATACAGATTCTCATCTTGTCAAAATTGGCTCTCCTGAAGTCCCGTACTTAAACATTATTCGTACTTTTTAATTCTCAAATAATATTGAATCTTATTTCTTGATGATTGCTAGAGCCTAGACTATCTCCCACTTTTACGTTACTCGTCAGGTGCTCATTATTAGTTAAAAGTAAGTCCAGAGTATTCTCTCCCCTCATAGTATCGCTAATAATTTGTTCTAGGAATTTATCCTGCACCACATCTAAAAAAAAAAAAAAAAAAAAACGCTTCCTGATCTACTACTAAAACTTTCCAGTCAATGTTTCTATAATTGAAATCTCTCATGATCACAAAATTTTTGTACTGGGATGCCCTGCGAATTTCCTGAATCAGGGGATTAGTCTGCTCAATGCTGAGGTTAGGAGGTCTATATAGGACGCCAATAATAAGTTTCTTGTTCTTGCCTATAATCTCCACCCAATTAGATTCCGTACTACCCTCTTCCTTAATCAAATTGTTGATAATACATTTTAATATATTTTTAACGAAAAGTGCTACTCCTTAGGGAGTTGCTAAATGTGAAGGAGGATAGGGAAGGAAAGATAGCTGCAGTGGGAAATACGAAGAAAATGAGAGTGATGAGTGAGGAGAACGGAGGAGAAATAAGGAAGGATGAGGTGAAGGCAGTTGTAAAGATGATGAAAGCAGGTAAGGCACCTGGTCTGGATGGATGTCATGCAGAATGTCTGAAAAAGGGAGGTTCAGTGATGGTGGACTGGTTGGTGAGATTATTTAATGTTTGCTGGAGAGAGGGTAAAGTACCGGAGGACTGGAGTAGTGCCTGTATAGTTCCTCTTTACAAGGGAAAAGGGGACAAGTGTGAAAGTAGTAATTTCAGAGGGATTAGCCTGTTGAGTGTAGTAGGGAAGGCTTATGGGAGAATCTTAATTGAGAGGATTAGGAGAGGAACAGAAGGAGTAATTGGTGAGGAACAGTGTGGATTTAGGACGGGTAGAGGTTGTGTAGATCAGATCTTTGTGGTAAGACAGATATGTGAGAAAGCTATAGGAAAGGGGAAGGATATTTTTTGGGCTTTTATGGATCTGGAAAAGGCTTATGATAGGGTAGACAGAAAGGCACTGTGGGAGGTTATGCAGATTTATGGGATAGGAGGAAAGCTTTTGGGAGCTGTCAAGAGTTTTTATGTGAGTAGTAGAGCATGTGTTAGGATTGGAAATGGAGAGAGTGAGTGGTTTGAAGTAAAGGTGGGACTTCGTCAAGGATGCGTTATGTCGCCCTGGCTGTTCAACTTATACATGGATGGGGTGGTGCGAGAGGTGAATGCTAGGGTAGTGAGTCAGGGATTGGAGATGGTTAAAGAAAATGGAGAAAAGTGGGAGGTGAGCCAGCTGTTGTTTGCGGACGACACTGCGCTTGTGGCAGGGTCAGAGGAGGGATTGAGGAAGCTGGTGGCAGAGTTTGGGAGAGTATGTGATAGAAGAAAGCTAAAGATAAATGTGGGTAAAAGTAAGGTGATGAGATGTACAAGGGGTGAAAGTGGCAGTAGACTGGAAGTGAACATTAAGGGAGAGCGACTGGAGGAAGTGGATAGTTTTAGATACTTGGGTGCAAGTGTAGCAGGAAAAGGTGGAGTGAAGGTGGAGGTAGAATGTAGATTGAGAGAAGCGAGTAAATGCCTTGGTGGTTTAAAGAGTGTAATGAGAAATAGACATTTGGGAATGGATGAGAAGAGGAGACTGTATGAAGGAGTGATTGTGCCAACAGCACTGTATGGGGCAGAAACGTGGAACATAAAAGAAGAAGAGAGAAGGAGTTTGAATGTGTTTGAGATGAGGTGTCTGAGAAGTATGGTGGGGGTTACTAGGCTAGATAGAGTGAGAAATGAGGAGGTGAGGAGGAGAACAGGGGTGAAAAAGGATTTGGGAGAGAGGGTTGATGAAAGAATATTAGGATGGTTTGGACACATGGAAAGAATGAGTGACGAAAGACTAGTAAAAGAGGTATGGAAGGCAGATGTGGAGGGAGTGAACATGAGGGGACGTCCTAGGATGAGGTGGATGGATGGGGTGAAGGGGGCTTTGGGGAAGAGGGGAATGTCTGTTGAGGAAGGAAGGGAGAGGACGGAAGACAGAGGTGAGTGGAGAATGGTTGTATATGGATGATGTTGTGACGACATGAGGAGGAATAGGCGGGGGGGTGGGGGGTGGGGTAGTATGTGTGAGTAAATTTTGACGCAGCCCGAAGGGATTTCTCCCCGTCCTCTCCTTATATGCAAAGGGGGACGGAGAGGGGGGGTCGCCGATTAAATGAAGCGGCCTTGCTGTGGATGTACTGTGTCTTGCGACACTGCTTCTGACCCAGGGCGGTGGGCAGGGTTCAGGGATGACCCGTCATCCAGGAGGTGCTCAGATGAGAGGAAGGGTGGGAGGGGTGTGGAGTGTATTTAGGGATGAAATGGGTGGGAGTGTTTTTATGCCTTTCCTTTTGTGGCTACCTCCCTTGGAAGGGGGAAAAAGCCTTGGTATATGTATGTATGTATGTATGCTACTCCTTCCCCACTCCTGACAATCCTATACTTATGGAAAACTTATTTCGTTCTATCTCGATTTCCGGAAGGAAATATCTATCAGCCATATCGATCTAGGATTCAGTAATAGCCAAAATATCAACTCTCTCTACGCATGCTTTACCTCGCAGTAACTAAACTCTATTTATTGCGTTTCTGCTGTTTGTAAAGTAAGTTTGAAGTTTATCCTCCCTCCACTTGATTTGGTGATTCTTTACATAGTCCCTCACTGAGCTGTTTTTATTGCCTAAACTATATTTCGATATTTTCCCCCCGACTCCCACGTAATCTCCCCCCCCCCAAAAAAAAAAAAATGCGGTATGCCTACTTCTCGCACGAGGGATTCAGCAAGGAGCCGAAATCCTCTGAGCGACAAGTGCACTCCGTCCTTTGTATATAGATTATTCTTACTGTAAAGGCGATCCTAGTTGTCGACATATGCCAGCCTGCAATTCATTGCAATAGCCCTGGAATGCCCCCATACAACAGGAACCCCTCCCTTATTCCTAATCTTATCTAGCGCATCCCGAAACCGCGCAAACAATTCCTCACTCCCTAACTTACCTATGTCATTCCTCCCAGCACCCCACACCTTCCCTGACTATACGAGTACACTCATCAATCCTGTCTCTAACATCACCTATCTCCTCCCCGGGGAAACCCACCTGGGTCCTATGCTACCTTTGTCACAGAGGGCCCTATCTAAATACCTCACCTGGCTATCTCCTACAACTAAAATGTAGACCTTGTTATGGACCAAAAGGTCCCCTGTTGGCGTGCTCTTCCTTTGTAATATATATTAATTAAAAACTGAATGTAATATTATGTCGCTCCTATGAATTTACTTGGTGTGATTGGCTGAAGCTCTTGCCATATAAGCAAGTTTTTCTCTTCTCAGCACCACTGGGAAAAAGCATATCATATGAATTATTCCTTTCAATACCAGAGTGCCACATTTCCCCTCGGCTGAACTGAATATGCAAGCATCTCTTTGTTTTTGTTCTTACTTCCTTTCCGCTCTTGTGGAATGTATGTTCTTATTCCTCTTTAACTCGTTTCATATTATCATTATCATCATCCTTATCATTTTCCTTACCATGTGTGTTATTGCTGTTGTCGTTGTTGTTGTTTTATCATAATTACCGTTACCATTATTATTACTATTGTATACACTTTAATTTCATTATTATTCTTGCAATTATTTTCGTAATTGTTATCATGTCATAATTATTAATGTTATTCTCATATCTATCATCATAATTTTTTCTGTTATTATAATTTCCTTCTTAAATCTCCCCTTCAAATACGGGCCAGGTCAGGTCAAGTGTGCGTGCGCGCGTGTGTGCTCTGTTTTCTTACAAATTTGTAAAATTTACCGATCTAACCCAAACCCCCCCCCAAAAAAATAAAGTAAATTTGTAAAGTGAAATCGTAGTGATAAAATAGTGAAGTGAATTGAAACGCTTTATTAACAACTATTAAATAAGTCATTATCACAGTGATCGACGCAGAAATCAAGATGGCCACCCACGCAGTATCAAAACAAACAAACTTATGCGACACTTGTAACTTGTCTGATGATATGAAACACACCATTATGTGCAGCAGATGCGCTAAATGAATCCATTATTTTTGCTCAGGGCTCCCATTATACCAAATAGTATTCTTTATGAAAACAAAAACAATATTCACGTGTAAGAGGTGTTTTGATCATAAATATCGAAACGACAAGTCCACGAAAAATGAAACAAAGGAGGCCGAAGATGCACTGAAATGAAGGACATACTCGGTAGAATTACAGACTGTCCTCAAATCAAAGAGCACTCTTGGGAGGTGATAATAACAGGTGATTTCAACCTACCAAACTGTACATGGAGCAGCCATGTCTGGAAAATACCATAACAAAGGAGAAATACTAAACAAAATGATGGAAACGCTTCTCTTAACCCAAGAAGTTCATACTCCAACACGAAATAACAACATCCTCGACCTCATACAAACCAATAATCCAAATATGTTAAATGATCTAAACATACCCCCAACTATACACTCGGATCACAATATAATCATAACAGATACAAATATATCCCTAGTAAACCCAGTGACTCATAAACAAAGAAGGATTCCATTTTCAGATATTAACATAAACAAGGCTACTTGGGTAAAAATCAATGAAACCCTTGAAAGAATAAATTGGAAAGAAGAACTTAAGAACCAAGGCACACAGGAATGCTGGAATATAATAGAAAAACACCCAAGAAAAATGATTTACTCCATCGCACCCAAGAAGCAACTAAGAAGGAAAAAGATATCAAAAGAACATAGATACAGAAAGACATTAAGTGGAGGAGAACCAAAATTGGAAAATCACTCTCCAACAACCACAAAAAGGACAGTCCACGCAATATAAGAGAAAGAGATAGAGCTGAAAGAGAACTAAGTGATCTAGAAAATAAAATAAAAACATCTCACGAAACCAAAAGAATGGACAGTGAAAGATAACCTATAAAAACAATACCAGATTTTTCTTTAATTATGCAAAAAAGAACTCCACACTAAAAAACAATATCGGACCACTAGTTAGGGCAGATGGACAACATACTACCACATCCCTACAAGAAATGGCTGACATCCTTCAAACCCAGTATGTCAAGGTCTGGAGCACCCCGTCAACTAATATCCACACAACTGAAAAAACTCCGGTCCAAGATAAAGATACATTAGAGGACATAGTAATAAGAAAGGAAGATATAGAGAAGGCTATAGACAATATGAAAACATCAGCGTCACCTGGTTCAGACGGCATAGGCACCTACATTCTCAAAGAATGCAAAAAGACATAATCAACTCCCCTCCTTACGCTGTGGAGAAAGTCCCTAGACACAGGGGAAATACCAGAAATATTTAAACTTGCCAATGTCACTTCCATATATAAAGGAGGATCCAAAAAGGAACCAAAAAATTACAGGTCAATAGTACTCACCTCAAATATCATTAAAATTTTGAAAGAATCATAAAAAAATATAGTATACATTTTCTAGAGAAAAAACAATTAATAAGAGACTTCCAACACAGTTTTAGAAGCAAACGTTCATGCCTAACAGAATTGATAGACTTCCACAATTTCATCCTAAAATCCATTGGAGAGAACAAAAATGTCGATGCAATATATCTAGACTTCGCAAAAGCCTATGATAAAGTTGACCATATGATCCTCATTCAAAAGACCAAAGCAAGCTTGGGGAGTGGATTCAGTCATTCCTTACAAATCGGAAACAAATTACCTATGTGGAGGGAACAGCATCAAGAGAAGAAGCAGTGATAAGTGGCATCCCGCAGGGTACTGTCCTTGACCCTATACTATTCTTGATTATGATCGATGACATCAACTGTTCAATCACTTACCTAAACACTTACGGAAGTCCTACCAGATCAGTATGGCATCCCAGGTTATGCAGCATCACGTCCAGCGAGTTCCAACTCCATTATTGACCAGCTGGAGTACAAACAACAAACTGAAAGGTGGCGGCTACACCGTGGCCTTGCCTCAAGTTCCATCGAGAGAGCAAACCCCCCTTGAGGCAGAAGCGCTTCAAGGTAAATTCAAGGTAAAAAAAAAAATCTCGAGAATGGAGTGCAACAAAGCCACGAGCCAATCATGTTACGGTTTTCTCGTGACGTCACGTCGTGTGCCCCGAGACATTAGAATAGCGCATTGATTGGACGAGAAAGGGCAGACAAGTATAAAGATATTATGAAAACTCATGAAAAGGGTCATGGACTGTGACGCTAGGAGAGAGGAAAAAAGAAATGAAGTTTTTGTGGTTTTGTTAAAAAAAAAAAAATGTCGGTTTTGTTTGTTCTTATTCATTCAGCTTGACCTTTCCTTTTTCGTCTACTTTGTGTTTCTTTGCTACTCCTGTTCCTCATTCTCCTTCTCCTTTTTTTCATTCTTTTCTTTTCTCCTTAATTCTCTTTTTTTTTACTTTCGTGAATAGGATTTTTCAGTTCGCAGGTCATTCTGGGTAGACCCTTTCACTGATTCTTTCGTAAAGTAGGTATCTTGAAGCGCATTTTGTTTATTCTCCTAGGACCTCCGCAGAGCACTAATTTTGCAGTCCCCATCATCATTTTACTTTTTATCATTTATGTTTATACGAAGAACTTGAAACAAAAACAAGATTGAGTGTCAGAAGGACGTAGAAAAATGAAAATGAAGATATATTTCTTGCTGAAAGATGATGTTCATGTTTGAGAGAGACAACTGAAGACAAAATATATAGATAAATAAATAAAACAAATAAATAAACAACTAAATGAATATATTGATAAATAATTACAACACATGGATAAATAGATAAATGAATAAATAAGCAAGCCAAAAAACAAACAAAATAAGAATAAAAGCACTAGACCTACTGAAAGACAAATGGGTGAGGGAACGGGAATGGACAAAGTAGCTGGAGAAATGATGCCTAAAGTAGGAAACCCCATTTGTGGAACGGGGCGAAGATGTGAGGAAGCAGAAATGAGTCTTAGAATAATAAAAGGAAGCTTGGGTAAGTGTGTATGTGTGTGTGTGTACTACATTCACATATGTACTTATGCAATATGAACAATATGAATGTAGTGTATATATACATACACACACAAACACACACACACACACACACACACACACACACACACACACACACACACACACACACACACACACACACACACACATATATATATATATATATATATGTATATATATATAAGTATATATATATACACATATCTTATATATATACATATATATATATACATACCTACACACACACATATATATATATATATATATATATATATACAGTATATATATATATACATATATATATATATATAGTATATATATATATATATATAACGTAGAAACCACTGTTGGAGTAGAAAAGACTGGAAACGGGGAATCTATATATTTCGATTGCAAACTGCAATCCTCTTCAGTAGATACAAATAAGAGAGAGGGCGTGCTGTTTAAGTAGCACCCTTAACAAAAGAAAGGGGAACATGGGAAGATATCTCTACCCTCTTCTCACTCCGTATGTGAGGTCAGGAGGCAAATGAGCTTTCACTAGTTGGAGATGAAGAGTCCGGACATTATGTCCGGGGACCATTGCCCCTTTGAAATATTCATGTTGGGCTGAAATTCAATGATCGTAGATTCTACCATTTTTCTCCTGAAATCACATCTGGATTTATAAATAAGCTCAGCTCTGTCCCAATCTAAACAATGTTTAAATTGCTTAACATGTTGGAACACAGCTGAGCTATCTTGTGCATATTTAATGGAACGTTTATGTTCAATCATCCTGGTATTCAAATCCCTTCCAGTCTGTCCGATGTAAACTAAGTCACAACCTTTACACGGAATCGAATAAACCCCTTGGCTCTGTTCTTCTTTTAACCTTTGATGGACATTTACCACCTTTTTATCAATGGTGTTAGGGTAATAATTAATCATATTTAATTTGTCTTTGGGAAGAAACTTGGTCGAGGGAATGAATGATTCAGAAAAGGGAACGATTAAAGAGCTCTTACCCTTTTCTGAATCATTCATTCCCTCGACCAAGTTTCTTCCCAAAGACAAATTAAATATGATTAATTATTACCCTAACACCATTAATAAAAAGGTGGTAAATGTCCATCAAAGGTTAAAAGAAGAACAGAGCCAAGGGGTTTATTCGATTCCGTGTAAAGGTTGTGACTTAGTTTACATCGGACAGACTGGAAGGGATTTGAATACCAGGATGATTGAACATAAACGTTCCATTAAATATGCACAAGATAGCTCAGCTGTGTTCCAACATGTTAAGCAATTTAAACATTGTTTAGATTGGGACAGAGCTGAGCTTATTTATAAATCCAGATGTGATTTCAGGAGAAAAATGGTAGAATCTACGATCATTGAATTTCAGCCCAACATGAATATTTCAAAGGGGCAATGGTCCCCGGACATAATGTCCGGACTCTTCATCTCCAACTTAGTGAAAGCTCATTTGCCTCCTGACCTCACATACGGAGTGAGAAGAGGGTAGAGATATCTTCCCATGTTCCCCTTTCTTTTGTTGAGGGTGCTACTTAAACAGCACGCCCTCTCTCTTATTTGTATCTACTGGAGAGGTTTGCAGTTTACAATCGAAATATATAGATTCCCCGTTTCCAGTCTTTTCTACTCCAACAGTGGTTTCTACGTTATTGACAAATGTGTGATTACATTTTTCACCTGTAATATATATATATATATATATATATATATATATATATATATATGTATGTATGTATGTATATATGTATAAATATAACTCTGCACTCCATATTCTATGCTTTCTTCTACTTACACTCTTGTACACTCTCCTCTTTCAGCAAGTATAAGTAATCTGTTTCAACAGAACAGCGCCTACTCGCTTCTTCCCTTGACCTAAATCTCTATTCATCTACAATATTCACCCACAGGTGAAGATACTGGTCGCTTGAATATTGTATACTAGATAGACACACGAAGTGAACTGGAGTTCACTTCATCTGCGTTGGTTATGTGTACAAGACGGGTGAGGGAAGACAACACGCCCGCGCACTGGTGTATATAATAAGGCTAAGCATCAGGTACACAAGACATGTGCCCCTCTTTATAGGTTACATATGGCGTAGAGAGTTGGGATTGTCTCCATGGCAACAGGTATTCAAGTTCGTTCAGTGGATAGTCCAAGGTCGCCATCTAGTAAGGTCTATACTCTGTGTGCTCCAAGGAGTCTGCTTAGGGTGTGGCATATGTCGTGCCAAATCAACTTTGGTACATCTCTCTCTCTCTCTCTCTCTCTCTCTCTCTCTCTCTCTCTCTCTCTCTCTCTCTCTCTCTCTCTCTCTCTCTCTCTCTCTCTCTCTCTCTCTCTCTCTCTCTTATTTCCCAGCTATGTGGTATTTTATTTTTTTCATCTTCTGTATATAGTATAGGAAGCTGTATAGTACAATGAGTATCACTTTGTAGAATTATAACAACGATGAACCACCCCATTCCACCTGCCTCACCTATGACACCTCGGCGTGGTAACATGTGAAAAAAAACCCGCTGTGATAGAATTGATTAAAATCGTTGTTATAATCTTGAAAAGTTATACTCACTGTACTGTACAGCTTCCTTTACTATATACAAATATATATAAGATAGCATATATGAGAAATAAGAAAGAAGCATGTACTAAGTATAGTAAGGTCACAGTCATAAAGTCGAGGTTATGGAGAATTTACATAACGTCACCTGTCTACGTAGAGATAATGATGTATTCCATTTAAAATATTTAAAAGAAATATTCCAAGTTTCTCTAAACCTCAATTTTTGAGAGAGAACCTAATAAGATATTTCATATCTTTTTCATATTTATTTTCTGGTGTTTGATATAAATTTGAAAGCTCATTGTTGTACAGCATTTTTATATTGTTTGATGACTATTTGGAAGTGGCATATTGTAAGCGTGGAGAGAGTAATGATTAATAATAGATGATAAATAAACACACACACAAACTCCAATCCAATCTGAAAGGATGTGGGAGGAAGAAATATTGAGAAACGGAAATGGGTCATAGGAGAAGGGTGAGAGGAAAAGGAAGAAAAAAACTAAGAGAAGGAAGGGAGGGAGGGAAGGAGGAGGAAGACGGAGGGAGGGAGGGTGGGAGGGAAGGAGGGAGGGAGGGAGAAGGAGGATGTGACATCAACACTCTCTCAGGGCCAAAGACGTGACCTGGGACTTGATGACGAGTCTTCAAATTTCGTCTCTAAAAGATCCCAACGGGCGGACATGAGGCCACAGCCTGGGAAGGGTAATTAGAAACGGACATTTGCTCCCAGTCAAAATTGCGACAGGGCGAGAACATCGAGAACGGCCATTCGTGACAGAGAGTAGGCCATTTGACCAACTTATTCTATTTATTTATTCTTTTTTTTTTACTACTTTATTTTTATTTTATTTATTTATTTATTATTATTATTTTATTATTATTATTATTATCATTATTATTTTTTTTTACAACTTAGACATTGATTTGCCAATTGTCCCCTTGTTCATTAGTGTTGATGTTACTTTGGTTGACGACAGATGGTATAATTCAGGAGCATGGGAATACCGAACATGAATGCCACTATTGAATTTTTTATCTGGCCAACCCCACCCGTCCCACCCGTCCCACTGGGACTGGTGGGACGGCAGAGTCGCACAGGGAAGTGTCTGTGTCTTTCTGCCTGTGTCTGTCTGTCTGTCTCTGTATCTTTATCTGTGTCTTTGTGTTATTGTCTGTATTTCTTTGTCTCTGTATTTGTGTGTTTGTGTCTGTGTCTATATGT
>NC_134786.1:45442581-45445081 GCF_046742065.1 Oratosquilla oratoria
AGAGGTGACTTGATACAGGTCTTTAAGATTTTAAAGGGAATTGACAACATCAAAAGTGACCAAATTTTCACATTGAATGAGAATCAGACAAGAAACAATGGTCTTAAACTGTCCGGAAATTTGGAAATAGGTAGAAACAACTTTGCCAACCGTGTAGCTAATGAATGGAATAAACTTCCTGCACAGGTAGTGCAATGTAGTTCAGTTCGAAGCTTTAAGAATCATTTAGATAAACACCTAAGCAAGATGCTGTAATGATTATAGTTTATTTTATATTATTTGTTTTTGTTTTGTTATCATTTGTCTGTTTGATTTTCATTTATTATTAGTTACATGTCAACTTATTATTATTTACTATTTACCTGTTTGTTTATTGTCTAACTATACCTATGCATTTATTTATGTATTTTATTTGTTATTTACATTATTATAGTTTTTATTTATTAATTTGTTATTATTAGGATTTTTCGCATCCGACCTAGATATGGACCAAATGGTCTCCTGTCGGCATGCTCCGCCTTTGTAATCCTTTGTAATCAAATCGTGGCGTCGGAGCAGACTTGGCTTGGTGGGTGTAAGAGGATACCAGGTGGGAGTCCCTTGGTGTAACTTGAATAACCAAGTGTAACTGATTAGTGAAGAAAAGAGAAAAAAGAAAAATACGTTCAATTCACCTTCGAACTGATTAATGGAACTGGACTAAAAACTACACTACGAGAGTTGCATGGCGCCTACAGATGAAAAAGTGACTTACTGAAGTGTTAGTAGCAGTGAAGCTAACATCCGGTGATTAAATTTATTTACATGTTAGAATATGGTTGAATTTTCTTGGCCATACTTGATCGACCTCTTGTGTTCATTCAATCTTGTCCTTAAGTCTCTCCCCGTCTGGCCTATGTACGAAAGGTTGCAATCTTTACATGGAAGGGAGAAAAAACCTAGGATATGATCTTCTTTCAACCTCTGGTGAACATTAACAACTTTTTATTAATGGCATTAGGGTAATTATGAATTAAATTTACCTTCTCTTTTGGAAGAAATTTAGCCAAAAGACTAATGGACTCTGGAAAGGGGATGTCAAGGGGATTTTGTCTCTTTTTTGACTTAGTGTAAGGGGGATTAAGAAAAAGCTGGTTTTGGCTTGGCTGAGGGCTTTATCCAGGAACCACCGAGGGTACGCCAAATTTGTTAATTGGGACCTGATGGAAGTTAATTCATGTTCTAAAAATTAGGGGCTACAAATCCTAAAGGCTCGAAGAAAAAGACTCGAAGCTACACTTCTTTTGTGATCTGGGTGATGACTAAAGAAACGAAGGTAACTTCCTGAATGGGTGTTCTTTCTGAAAAGAGTGAAAGCAAGCTTATTCCCATTCCTCATAACTAAGGTGTCTAAAAAGGGGATTTTGTCATCTTTTTCCCATTCTACTTTGAACTTGATATTAGTTGTTAAATTATTGAGTTTGTCTATAAAAATATCAAAGGGACCCCAACTCTCATCACAAAGAGTGAAAATATCATCAACATATCTAAACCAAATCATACCTGGGGGGTTTATTGTTAGAAGAAAAATACTCTCGAAGCATTCCATGTAAAGATTAGCCAAACAGGAGAAAAGGTTAGAACCCATACTACAGCCAAATTTTTGCCTAAATATCAAATTTTAAAAGGAAAAAACATTAGGTGACACACAATTGCGTACAAGCACAATGATTTTGGAAACCGGAAGGGGGAATTTGTCTTGGAATGCTTGTAGCTTGGTTTCTAGAAAGGACAAAACATCAACACAAATGTTCGTAAATAATGAAACAATGTCAAGACTTAATAAACTACGGCCTGAAATATTAATATCCTTGATTTTCTGGATGAAATCTTCTGAATGTTTTAAATGGGAGTTGGAAAATTTACCCACAAATGGTGATAACAAACCCGCAAGCCACTTGGAAAGTTTGCTAGTGCATGAACCCTTGTTGGAGATGATGGGCCTTAATGGGGTACCTTCTCTATGTAGCTTAGGGAGCCCGTAAAAACAAGGCAGCTTAGAAGAAAAACTTTAAGTTAAGCGACGTGTTTAACTCTTTCTTTCGTCCGACTGTGGTGTTAGTTGTGACATACATATATATGTATGTATATATATATATATATATATATATATATATATATATATGTATGTATATATATATATATATATATATATATATATATATATATTATCCATAAGGATAAAGGAAGCCTTTATGATCTTTTCGTGGAGGATCCTTCTCCCAGAAGGACGAGGAAGTCTTCACGATGCCTTCGGGGCATCCTTCCACCAGAAGAGTCTTTAGGATATCTTCGGGGATCCTTCCACCAGAAGAATGAAGAAGAGTTTTCAAAATGTCTCCGGGGATCTTTTCCCCAGAAGGACAAAGAAGAGGTTTAAGGATGTCTCTTTCCCGCCTTTCGTCTTGGTCCTCTTAAGGACAGAATCTTCCTTCCAGAAGAAAGAACGTCCCCTTGGTGC
>NC_134786.1:45447581-45452581 GCF_046742065.1 Oratosquilla oratoria
TCCCTTCTTTTTTCCTATCTTCTTCCTTCCCCTTCTCTTCTTTCCATTTTCCCTTCCCTCATTTTTCCTTCCCTTCCTTCCACTCCCACTCTCCTTCTCCTTTCCCTTCCATTTTTTCCCTTTTCTTCCCCCTCCTTCCCCTTCCTCTTCTTTCCCCTTCTCTTTCTTCATCTTCCTCTTCCTTCCTCTTCCCCTTCCTTCTCCTTCCCACTTCTTCCCTTCTCTTCCTTCCACCTCCCCTTCCCCTTCCTTTCGCTAACCACTTCCCCTTCCTTTCCCTTCCCCTTCCCCCTCCATCATCCTTTCCCTTACTTCCCCTTATTATTCCCTTCCCCTCCCTCTTCCTTCCCTTTCCTTCCCCATCCTCTTCCTTCTCTTTCCCCCGACATTACCCTTTTCCTTCTCCTTCTTTACCTTTCCTCTTCCCCCCCCTCTATCACCCTTCCCCTTCTTATTCCTCCCCGTTTCCCTTCTCTTCCCTTTCTCTTCTTCTTTACCCTTCCCTCTTTGGATAATAAGAGGAAGACAACCACGAAATCTCCACAAACACATCCTCCCCTTTATCCCTTTTTCCTTCCCCTTCTCCTCTTTAAATCTTCCCCTTCAGAAAGCAAGAAGAAAACAATGAATAAATATTACTATGAAGGAAATCTCACAAAGAATAAATAGAATAGAATGAGGCAGAATAAAACAAGATAAATAAGAAAAAAATATATAGACATCGATACTACAATGTTCTATTGCACTTCAAAGTGGAATTTTTTTTTTCATTGGAATGATGTCTGCTTTCTCTCCTGCCATCTCTCGCAATGACCCGAGTTTTAACTTTGGCTTTCAGCAAAGTTTCAGGCAAGATTGATTACGGAAGCAACCTTAGGTGCCTTCCCCTTAACCCCTTCCCCCATACAACCTTACTATCTGTATCTCTAACTCACTTTCTCTCTCTCGGTCTCTTTATTAATGTGTGTATATGTATATGTATATGTATATGTATATGTATATGTATATGTATATGTATATGTATATGTATATGTATATGTATATGTATATGTATATGTATATGTATATGTACATGTACATGTATATGTATATGCATATGTATATGTATATGTATATGTATATGTATATGTATATGTATATGTATATGTATATGTATATGTATATGTATATGTATATGTATATGTATATGTATATGTATATGTATATGTATATGTATATGTATATGTATATGTATTGTATATGTATACGTATACGTATACGCATACGTATCTGTCTTTCCTCTCTCTCTCTATCTTTCCTCTTTCTCTCTCTCTCTGTCTTTCCTCTCTCTCTCTCTGTCTTTCTCTCTCTCTCTCTCTCTCTCTCTCTCTCTCTCTCTCTCTCTCTCTCTCTCTCTCTCTCTCTCTCTCTCTCTCTCTCTCTCTCTCTCTCTCTCTCTCTCTCTCTCTCTCTCTCTCTCTCTCTCTCTCTCTCTCTCTCTCTCTCTCTCTCTCTCTCTGCCTGTGTGTCTCTCTTTCTTTTTCTCCTTCTCCTTAGTGTGTGACTTTCTTTTGCTTTCTTACTCATCCCCGACCCTATAAATGAAGATAATGGGCAGAAGAAGAAGAAAAAGAAGAAGAAGAAGAAGAAGAAGAAAAAGAAGAAGAAGAAGAAGAAAAAGAAGAAGAAGAAGAAGAAAAAGAAGAAGAAGAAGAAAAAGAAGAAGAAGAAGAAAAAGAAGAAGAAGAAGAAAAAGAAGAAGAAGAAGAAGAAGAAGAAGAAGAAGAAGAAGAAGAAGAAGAAGAAGAAGAAGAAGAAGAAGAAGAAGAAGAAGAAGAAGAAGAAAGAAGAAGAAGAAGAAGAAGAAGAAGAAGAAGAAGAAGAAGAAGAAGAAGAAGAAGAAGAAGAAGAAGAAGAAGAAGATGAAGAAGAAGAAGAAGAAGAAGAAGAAGAAGGGGGAGGAGGAGGTGGAGGAGGAGGGTAAAGAGGAGGAAGAAGAGGAAAGAGAGAGGTAGAGGAAGAAGAAGAGGAGGAGGAAAACACGTATCCAAAAAAAAAACCTGAACTCCTTCAGGAAGAAGGGATATGTCTTCAAAAGTTGCCTATGCGTTCCTCAATGTGCTAATGTTTCAGCAAGATATAGTCTTTGCAGGGTGGGGGAGGGGGGAGGGGTGGTGGTATGGGGAAACAGGTGACGGAGGGAGTGGTGGTGGAGGTGGAGGTGTTGCTAAGGCAAAATAAATAAGTTGTTTACCTGGATCCTTTCTCCAAGTGATGTCATGTTTTAGTTAGTTTATGTATTCATGTATCTAGTTATTTATTTATCTATTCGTTTATTCATTATCTATTTATAGATCCTTTAATTATTATCTATCTATTGATATATTTTTGATCCGTTTCTTCGTTTATGTTATTTACACATTGATCTATGAACATATTTATTTATCTATTCCTTTAATTTATCTTTTTATTTATCTATTTATTTGTTGATTTATTTATCAGTTATCTATTTTGGTGCTGTAGCTGTCCACGTATTTGGCGATGATTTTTGATAGTATATCAAAGAAGGTTAGGTTAGATTAGGTGAAATTAGGTTAGGTTAGATTAGGTTAGATTAGATTAGTCTAGGTTAGGTTAGTCTAGTACGAGACCTATTGAGAATAAATTCCATTCTTGGGACGAAGATAGCGGTGTCGATTGTGAATGAAGCGTTGCTTGAGATGGTGTACAGGTGGTGTAAGGGGTGTAAATGTTGAAAGAAAGGTGTTGATAGTGGTGCAAAAGATTGGGTTACAAAATCAGTGACAAGAAAGATTTTGCAAAGACTAAATCATCTTTCACGGAAAAGCCGATTTCCGTTCCTTTCACGGATCTAAAGAGACAAAAACAGTTCTTAGATATCTGGTCCACAGAAGTTTACCCGGATACAGAAAAAGGAATAAACTCGAAACGGAGAAAAGCGGAAGGAAATAAAGAAATAAGGAGAGAGAAATTGTACCGGACGGACTCTGTGGAAACGCCATTCACAAGTGTTCTGAAAAAAAAAAAAAAAAAAAAAAAAATCAAGGACACGTGGAGTCAAAGTGCCTTGCTGTAAACTCACAAAGTCCAGAGAAGAATACAAAGGTCAGAATTAAGGCGTATCAGGAACTGGGTTACACTTGATCATCAAGGGCACTTACAAAGGAGTAAGAATGAATAGGTAAAAGTTGGTTGAAAACAGATATATATTATATATATATATATATATATATATATATATATATATATATATATATATATATATACATATGCAAAGGTGTGAATAATTTGTACAAAGGCCATGAATTAGCGTTTTAATTCATGCACACAGAAAGAACGAAATATGAATATGTACAAAGGCTAATATACTCAACTACATAAAAAAGGTTAGAATAGTTATTATGGTTGGATATATACGACTGATTTAAGGAAAAACTGATAGGGAAGCAAAGGTACAGAAATAGAATGAATAGTAAAGCTTGTAGATAAAGATACTAAAGTACAGATTATAATTAAGGAAGGCTGGGATACTTTGAATTCTTTCATCAAAGGTTAACATATGTAGATAAGTAGACAGATAAATGTATTAGTAATTGAATAGATAAAATAAATAAATTAATAAAAATAAATAGACAAATAAACAAAGAAATAGAATAAAGAGACAAAAATTACTTAAAATAATATTCCAACCGATCAGCAGGAAGTGTGCCATTCAAGTGAGTCGTGTTTTTCTCATAATTGATGAAAGGAGTGTATTTATATAACGTAGTTTGGAACTTACAGGAACAGAGAGAGAGAGGCAAGGCAAACGTAGGTGAATGTAACAGATTCCTAAAAAGCAAGAATCGATGGCGTAAAGGAGATGGAGCGAGCGAGGAACCCAAAATGACCGAAACCAGCTTTATTTCCCCTTGCAAGAAATAGCGGACTTTGAAGCTCTTATTTTGGTGAGCCTATTCATCTGTAAAGACAAAGTTAATTTGCTTTATCTATTTGTTTTATTCTTTTCTTGTTCACCTCCCTCTTGATTTATTTCGTTATTCAATTATTTGTTTATTCATTCATTCATTTATTCATAAGTTTATTTATTTACTTATGTATTTACTTATTTGTCCAAATATTTATATATATATATTTCTACTTATCCAATTGTTTACATACATCTAATTATATATATATATATATATATATATATATGTATATATGCAAAACAAATCACTACGCACACGTGACAACAATACTTGCAGAAACCACTTGGAAAATAAAAGAAATGAATACCGAAAGTTTTCGTCTATTCACGACATCATCAGGGTACAAAGAATACAGAAAATGACCAAAGGTCGTAATATGTACATAATGGTAGAGGAACTGGGAAAGGTCCAATGTTACCCGATTCCAGAAGAATTATTTACAATCTTTTTAATGATAAAGCTATCTAACTTATACAAACCTAAGCTTAAATTCATATTATTTTCAAAACTATTTTTAATGTAACATGATTCAATTATGTTTAGGTGATATTTTCAACATAACGTGATTCAATTATATTCAGGTGATATTTGATAGCAACAATAAAGTTAAGAAATATCTCATTAGAAATTTTCCAAAAGAAAAAGAAGGATGTATCTACAGCATACCTTGTAAAGTGTGTGTTAAGTACATAGGCCAAACAGGAAAAGATTTAAACAAAAGGATTAGTCAACATAAATACAATATAAGAACGGGTCAAATGCCAAGTGAGCTTTTTGTCCACCAAAAATAACTCCCCCATATCATTGATTGGCAAAACACAAAATTTATTACACCATGTCATAACACTGTAGAAAGGAACATAATTGATTCATGTTTAGTGATGCAACTCAGAAGAAACCGTGCTGTTTTTTTTTTTTTTTTTTTTTTTTTTTTTTTTAAAAAAAAAATGAATATTTTCGTTCTTATATATTTTGTTTTAAAATAACTCAGCAAGGAAAATAACCATATTACAATAATTTTTCTATGTT
>NC_134786.1:45457581-45462581 GCF_046742065.1 Oratosquilla oratoria
AGGAGAGGAACAGAGGGAGTAATTGGTGAGGTACAGTGAGGTTTTAGGACAGGTAGGGGTTGTGTAGATCAGATTTTTGTGGTAAGACAGATATGGGAGAAAACTATAGGAAAAGGTAAGGATGTTTTTTGGGGCTTTTATGGATCTGGAAAAGGCTTACGACAGGGTAGACAGGAAGGCACTGTGGGAGGTGCTGCAGATATATGGGATAGGGGGAAAGCTGTTAGGGCCAATCAAGAGTTTTTACGAGAGTAGTAGAGCTTGTGTTAGGATTAGAAATGGAGAGAGTGAATGGTTTGAGGTAAAGGTGGGACTGTCAGGGATGTGTTATGTCGCCCTAGCTGTTCAATCTATACATGAATGGGGTGGTATGAGAGGTGAATGCCAAGGTGGTGGGTCAGGGGTTGGAGATGGTTAAAGAAAATGGAGAAACGGGGGAAATAAGCCAGTTGTTGTTTGCTGATGACACTGCGCTTGTAGCAGGATCAGAGGAGGGATTGAGGAAGTTAGTGACAGAGTTTGAGAAGGTGTGTGAAAGAAGGAAGCTAAAGATGAATGTGGGCAAAAGTAAGGTGATGAGATGTTCATGGGGAGAGAGTGACAGCATGCTGAAAGTGAGCATTAAGGGTGAGAAACTAGAGGAAGTGAATAGTTTTAGATACTTGGATGCAAATGTGGCAGGAAAGGGAGGAGTGGGGGTAGAGGTAGAATGTAGATTGAGAGAAGCGAGTAAATGCCTTGGTGGATTAAAAAGTGTAATGAGAAATAGACATCTGGGAATGGATGCTAAGAGGAGGTTATATGAAGGAGTGATTGTGCCAAAAGCACTGCACGGGGTAGAAACATGGAAGATAAGAAAGGAAGAAAGATGGAGTTTGAATGTGTTTGAGATGAAATGTATGAGAAGTATGGTAGGGGTTACTAGGCTAGATAGAGTGAGAAATGAGGAGGTGAGAAGGAGAACAGGTGTGGAAAGGGAGCTGTGAGATAGGGTTGATGAAAGAGTATTAGGATGGTTTGGACACATGGGAAGAATGAGTGAAGAAAGAATAGCAAAAGAGGTGTGGAAGGCAGAGGTGGAAGGAGTGAATACGAGGGGCCGTCCTAGGATGAGATGGATGGATGGGGTGAAAGGGGCATTACAAAAGAAAAGAATGTCCCTTGAGGAAGGAAGGGAGAGGACGGAAGTTATGGGTGAATGGAGAAGGCTTGTGTGTGGATGATGCTGTGATGCATGAGGGGGTGTGGGTGGGGGATGGGGTGTGAGGAAGTATGTATGAGAAAAAAAATTACGCAGCCCGAAGGGATTTCTCCCCGTCTTCTCCTTTTCTGAGTGAGGGGACGGAGATGGGGGGTCGCCGAATTTATGAAGCGGCTTTGCTGTGGATGTGCTGTGTCTTGCGACGCTTCTTCTGACCTAGGGCAGTGGACAGGATGCAGGGATGACCCGTCATCCAGAAGGTGCCAAGATGTGAGGGAAGGAGGAGGGTGGAGGGGAGTGGAATATGTAGGGAATGGAATGGGTGGGAGTAGTTTCCATTCCTTTTCTCTTTGGCTATCCCCCGTGTAAGGGGGAAAAGCCTTTGGTATTTATATGTATATATATATATATATATGAAATATATATAGATATATATTGTATATACGTATGTATTCATATATATATATATACATACATACATATATATATATATATATATATATATATATATATATATATATATATATATATATATATGACTACTATTAAGCAGGACGTGCACACCCAGATTTCTGGCTTCGCTAGCGGAGGCCATTGCTTTCTTTGTAACATAACATTTTATATTGGGCAAATGTATCAAAAGTAGAAACCTAACATTATATATAGGACAAATATATCAACTATTGACTTATTCAATACAGTATAAGTTAATATAAACTTTTATAGTGAAATATGAAATTATTTTTAAGGCACTGTTATGCTTTGAATTACCAATCTTAGCCGGACTTAACATGTATTATTGTATGATGTTAGTGGGTACTTTAAAGGAACCCAAGTTGCTGTTGTTTTACATTTTACAAAATGGATTATAGTTAAACCTTTGTGATTGCAAACAAACAAACATTCACACAAATAAACAGACATAGAACCAAAAGCTTACCAGACTGCAGCGATTAATCAGGGAGCCGGGCCTTCTTTACAGAGGTCTGGAGAAGGACTGCATTCTTCTGCTGGTCTTTCTCTAGGTTGTGGAGTCCATTCAGAAGAACATTTGCCAGACGACGGAACATCTTGGGACAGTCAATGTCAATCCCACTGAAGCTGGCCAGTGTCGACAAGATCTCCATCAGTCTTTTCTGGCAGCAGGAACGGTGACGGGCTTCCTTGATGAAACACAGTCCACATCTGACAAGATCAAAAGTGCACACATGTGGAGTTGTCAGGGAACCTCTGGACACTGTCTCGATAAAGTCCTTAACGTCACTGGTCACAAGAGGTTCCTCGGCGCTGAAGACCACATCGTCCGCGCACTTCGTTACAAGCCACCCCGCCACATAGGCCGCACTGCAATCTTCATTCACAGTCATTGTCACATCTGCGGTGCACCTTTCAATAGAGGCTGCACCCTCTAGGTCAATTGCAGTCCCCAAGCAGGTATTTCCTTCGACACAGGGTGGACATCGATGGACTGGAGGTTTACGGCAGCATATCTCGTGAGCCGCTGCTTGCATGCGGAAAACACATTCCCAGTGGCCATGAAAGAGTTTTCACCGGTTGATTGACGGTAGACTGAGAACCCTCAAGCCGGTCACTCTGGATCTCACGCAGCAGGACATAATGGAAGTCAGCGTTTCTGAACAAGCAGCGGCAAACGGCAGTCAGTCCCTTCATAGTCTGCACTAGTTCATTCTTGGTGTCATGGGTGAAACACTTGATTCGATTTGCTCCATGTCCTGAAGAAGCCTCTTGGAAAATCAACAGGAAAGTCTGCAGGCTGGTTGACTGGGGATCCTGAACAGCTCGATATGGATCGTTCATGCGCTGATCTTGCCCCTTCCCAGATACATTAACTAAATTCCACCAGTTGAGGATGATTTGGATAAACTTAGCAGTGTCATGACATCCTCTGAGCTTCAATGAAGCCACAACTTTTTCATTGAAGACCTTCAAGACATGCTGCACATTTTGTAGTTGAAGTCGTGAGGGGTTGACAGCAAATTTAGTGAGGGGAGTAGTCTTCAGAATACTGCCTTTCTCTGACTCGTACAGTTCCTTGACGTCAGCAAATAATGCTGTTGTTTTATTGTCAAAACTGATCTTCTGGAACTTCTCACTGATCCAGTTGTTGCGGATGCACTGTGTCAAAGAGGAGAAACCAGACACGATCTTTGTCAAGACGATGCTTGGTTGTGGCATGGCAATCACCCGGAAAATAAAACAGCTTACAGTACTGCTGGTATATCTTGTGGTTGTCTGTGATAAACCCGATGACACGCCCACCTGCCCTCTCGACAGCAGCTGCCGCATCCTTCACACGCTCAAGCTGGTATGTTGCTGTGAGCTTGTGGACAGGTATCACAGAAATCATAATACTAGGTCCTCTGTGCAGCGACATCATCATAATGCATAGCATAAAAGTGGCCTTGCAGTCTGGCTTGTTCACTGCCATGCCACTCAGAACCACACCAGAAAAATGCAACAGTTGGCCGAATCTATACTTCATCTATCAAGAGAAATACATTCTTCTGCTGCAGTGTCTTCACTTTGCCAAATGTTTCCCTCATCACCTGATCCTTGTCAATAGATGAAGTGATGTATTGCAGCTTGCGTTTGCTTGGCAGCACCAAAAAGTCTCTGAGCTGTTCATAAGTACATTTGGGGTATAATTTAAGAGCAAAACAATAATCATTCATGGAAAACTCACAAATGAAAAATCTGTCAGAATCAACAACAAAGTTATTACGTGGTGGAGGCACATCAAGCCACTTCTGTCTTTCATAACGGTCTTTTGGCAGTAGAAACACTCGGCACCTGTTATCCTTGTTATAATTACCGTTGCAGTTCATAACACCACACTTATTCGGCATTTTGAATAAACAAAATCACAAGAAAGAACCTATGAAGAACCAAACAAACAAAATCAGCAAGAACCTATTTAAAAAAAAAAAAAAAAAAAAACACTCTCCCATTTCTAAATGCAGCCACGCGCGAAAGACGCAGCTTGCTCGTAGCACACTGGACTGGTCTCCGCTAGCGGCGCCAGGAATCTGGGTGTGCACGTCCTGTGTAATAGTAGTCATATATATATATGTATATATATATATATATATATATATATATATATATATATATATATATATATATGTAAAGATAGACAAATATGGAGGTGAGGTGGCAAAATGAAACGTTAAGGCTAGAGTATGAAGTTTTATTCAGGACCAGACGTTTCGACCTCTTGGGCCTTCCTCAGTGGACCGAAGAAGGCCCAAGAGGTCGAAACGTTTGGTTCTGAATAAAGTTCCATACACTAGCCTTAACGTTTCATTTTGCCACCTCACCTCCATATATATATATATATATATATATATATATATATATATATATATATATATACATATATATATATATATATATATATATATATACATATATAATTACAGGGAAAGAAGTTCATATTAAGATAACTCAGTTGTACACCCAGTGTTTACGTCAAGAAAGGGTTCCTGAATCGTGGTGCAATGCTATAGTGATTTTGCTTCATAAAAAAGGAGACCAGAAGGATCTTAGTAACTATCGACCGATTAGCTTGTAGTCAAATCTATATAAAGTATTCTCCAAGATCCTTACGCATAGACTAAATCAAGTTTTATATGGAAACCAACCGAAAGAACAGGCAGATTTTAGGAGCTGATATTTGACTCTAAATCATTTTCAGGAGATGAACCAACTAATCGAGAAAACGACCGAATACAATATACCTCTCTGTTTAGCTTTTGTAGATTACGAGAAGGCCTTTGAC
>NC_134786.1:45475081-45485081 GCF_046742065.1 Oratosquilla oratoria
GACGATGACGATGACGATGACGATGACGATGACGATGACGATGACGATGACGATGACGATGACGATGACGATGACGATGACGATGACGATGACGATGACGATGACGATGACGGTAACGATGACAATAGCAATGATGAGAGTTCATTAGAATAAGTGGCGTCTAATGACCTTACAGCCTTACATCAGCCTTGGATTCCACGTGCTCTTGGAGTTGGTCGGTGGGTAGGGTAGGGATGGTGGTGCAGATGGAGAAGGAGGGTTGTGGGAGAGGGTTGCGAGGGAGAAGGTTGGGGGAGAGTGTTGAGAGGGAGAAGGCTGGGGTGAGAGTTTGGGGGTGAGGGATGGGGTTTGAGGGTTGGAGGTGAGAGTTTGGAGGTGAGGGTTGAGAGGGTGAGGGCTGGGGGTGAGGGTTGACGAGTGAGGGATGGGTGTGAGGATTGGGGATGGGGATTGAGGGAAGTGGAAGTGGGTCGGTGAGGGTTGGGGTGGGATTGAGGGATGGGGATTTGGGGAAATGGAAGTGGGTCGGTGAGGGTTGGGGTGGGATTAGTATATGGGGTTGGGTAGGGGTAGGACTGTTGTATGGGATTGGGTAGGAGTTACGGGTGAGGATAGATGGATAGGGTAGGGGCAAAAAAGTGGGATGAGGCGTTGGCAAAGCCATGAAAGAATGGGTAATGGGAATGAAGAATGGGTTTTGACTATGGTACGGTTAGGATATTAGGATGGGGATAGTAAGGGTAGTAAGGAATGGGGGAGTGGGGTGGGTGGGACAGAGGTAGGGTAAAAGAGGTAGGTGTAGGTGTGGTACAGTAGAGTAAGGGTGAAATAGGATGAGGTTGATGGATGAGGATGGAGAAGAGGGTAGGTGGCAATGGATGGAAGATTTACGGGAGTGGGTTATGGGTATGTCTAGATAGCGTATGGGTATAGGGGTAATAGGATATGGATAGGAGACTTGGGTGGGGGATGGGGGCTAGGGTGAATGGGTGAGGGGCTACATATAGGGGAGTAGTGTGGGAATAGGGTGAGTTGGGTGAGGATAGTACTTCTGATGTGTATGTATGTATTATTCAAAGGAGGTAGAACAGAAGAAGAGAAACGTGATAAAGGAGATAGCGGGGTGAGTTAATAAAGGTATTCAAATGGACCAATGGTTTTAACAAGAGTATGCAAACAAAGTCATCATATTAAGAGAGTAGGACAGGACTCGTATTAAAGAATTTATATAGGAAAAGTTTAGGTTCACGAAGGAAATATGCAAGAAGTTTTTTGCCAATTGAGTGGTTATCAAATGGAATAGACTTAGTAACCATGTTGTGAGCACTGAAATAATTGGTTGTTTAAGGGAAAGGTTCGATGACTTTATGGAAAGAGATGACAGGTGGTCATGGACATGGAACTGCCTAGCGTAGGCAGTGTCCTCCTTTCTTACGTTCTCATGGAAAAGAAGAAATTGAGAAAAAGAAAAGTGAAAAACACAAAAAATGAAATTCGAAGAGAAGGAAGATTGACTTAATGAGGCGGAAAACAAGGAGCGACAGCGGAAGATGAGGAAAGAATCACGAAAACAGTCTGGAAGAAGACAAAATAAAGGGACCATGGTATGGCCTTAGGGAAGAAGCGGAGGGGAACTAACATTAACACTAGCACACACCGATAATAACATCCACCAACGCCAACACCAACACCAACATTAACACTAGAAATAACACTAACAGTACCACCAACACTAACGCTAACGCTAACACAAACACTAATATTAACATTAACACTAACACTAATGCTAACACTAACGATAACACTAACACTAACAATAACACTAGCACTAACAATGAAATTACACTAACACTAACAATAATACTAGCATTAACACTAACGCTAACGATAACACTAACACTAACAATAGCACTAACATTAGCACTACTACTAACATTAACACTAACTCTAACGCTTACACTAACGTTAACACTAACGCGAACACTAACGCTAACACTAAAACTAACCCTAAAACAAACACTAGCGTCTTTATTCTCCACATCTCGAGGCTCCTCCAAAGGTCTAGATTTGTTGAGAATTTTTGCTAGTTTCTTATAGTATCTAGTGTCTATAGACCCTTTATAGTCATCTATAATTTACAGAACGTAGCACTTTTTCAAATATCACACAAAGTGAACAAGAAAGATAATTATTATCTATTTACTTATTTACACACACACACACACACACACACACACACACACACACACACACACACACACACACACACACACACACACACACACACACACACACACACACACACACACACACACACACACACACACACACACACACACAC
This sequence comes from Oratosquilla oratoria, assembly GCF_046742065.1. NCBI lineage: Eukaryota > Metazoa > Arthropoda > Malacostraca > Stomatopoda > Squillidae > Oratosquilla > Oratosquilla oratoria. The sequence continues at coordinate 45,477,423 of NC_134786.1, forward strand.
ACACACGCTCACACACACACACACACACACACACACACACACACACACACACACACACACACACACATATATATATATATATATATATGTATGTATATATATATATATATATATATATATATATATATATATACATATATTATATATATATGACAAGCATGTAAAGAGGGTGAACGCGTGGCAGTCTGATATGAGAATTTGGTATATAGTAATAAGGATAGAGAGGTATATAGTAATAAGGGCAGAGAGAGAAATAAATATATAGATAAATAAATAGATAAGAACACAAGAACATAAAAATGAAGGAGACTACAAAAGACCATACGGCCTATACTAGGCAGCTCCATGTCCATTACCACCTGTCATCCTCATCTGTAAAGTTGTCTAACTTTTTCATAAAATAACCGAGTTTTAGGGCTCACTACATGGTTACTAAGTCTATTCCATTCGTTGACCACTCTATTGGTAAACCAGTTCTTGCCTATTTTCTTCTTAATACTAAATAAACAAGTGAAACATAAATGAATAAATAAATAGATAAATTGAAAAAAGAAATCCACGTTTAGAGGGTTAAATCATTATAACATCATCTCTTTCACTCCTTAAACCCCGTTTTTTACTTCAATAAAATCACCTGATGGAAGCAAGCCAGATCATAAATGTTGACATATTCTACCAGGAAAACCTTATGGAAGGTAAGGGAGACGGTGTAGGAGGGAGTGGATGAGTGGGAGAGAAGGACTAGACGAGATTAAAAAAATTGCTCTACTTAAAGGAGAAGTAGGCAAAGACACGAGGGAGGTGGGAAGGTCAGGGAAATAGGGAGGAAGGAGAAGAGGAGTAGAGGGGTAGGAGGAAGAAGCAGCTGGGGGAGGGGAGGGGAGGGGGGAGGAGATTGGGGGAGGGGGGAAGAGCTAGAGGGGGAGATACAGACGGAAGCAGTACTAAAAGCATAGGAGGTACGGGGAAAAAGATGGCGCATGTAGTGTCTGTTGAAAAGAATACAGTGGGATACAGTAAATACACAAGAAAACTCTAAAGGAACATTTTGGTAAAAGATCAATTGGTTCTAAGCTAGAAGGACTTTTTCTGTCTCATATAATTATCAATTTTATTCTATTTATGATTTATTAACTTTTTTCAGGTATTGAGGGACCTTATCTATTCTATTATCAATTTGATTTCATTGTATTTTGTTTGTTTTTTATTTCAGCAAGAGATACAAGCGGAGGAAAACATGTTGAACCCTATGCTGACAAAGCTAAAAACTAAAAATAAAACTAAACTAAACCAATATAGAAAATAGAATACAATTAATGAAAGCAAAATTATTTAAAAAAAAAACGGAAAAAAGACAAAATGGTAAATCTAAGTCACGATAAAGTGAAAAAAAGGACTCGCTTTGTACCAGGGGAGAGAGAGAGAGAGAGAGAGAGAGAGAGAGAGAGAGAGAGAGAGAGAGAGAGAGAGAGAGAGAGAGAGAGAGAGAGAGAGAGAGAGAGAGAGAGGGGGAGAGAGAGAGAGAGAGAGAGAGAGAGAGAGAGAGAGAGAGAGAGAGAGAGAGAGAGAGAGAGAGAGAGAGAGAGAGAGAGAGAGAGAGAGAGAGAGAGAGAGAGAGAGAGAGAGAGAGAGAGAGAGAGAGAGAGAGAGAGAGAGAGAGAGAGAGAGAGAGAGAGAGAGAGAGAGAGAGAGAGAGAGAGCGCAAAGTGGAAGAGATAGAGGTAGAGGGGGAGGACGATGAAGGGGGGATAGGGATAGAGTGAGGGGTACAGTGAGAGAGTGAGAGTGACAGTGAGAATGAGAGTAAAAATGATTGTGAGAATGAAATTTCAAGTGAGAGTGAGTGTAAAAATGTTAGTGAGAGTGAGAGCTAGAGTGGTAGTGAGAGTGAAAAAGAGGAAGATAAAGAGGCGTTGGCGGAAGTTGGAACTAAGAAGATTTTATTTTATAATCAAAGAACTCGAGAATGCGTTAAACACATTCAAACTTCAGGAGACGATAGCTTCTCTCTTTTCCTCTTGATCTTTTTTCTCGTTCTTTTTCTACCTCTTATCTCTCTTGTTCTCAGTATTTCTATATCCCCTCTCTCCCCATCTCTCTCTCTCTCTCTCTCTCTCTCTCTCTCTCTCTCTCTCTCTCTCTCTCTCTCTCTCTCTCTCTCTCTCTCTTTACATCTTTACCTCATCCTCTCTCTTTCTGGCTCATTCTCTTTCTCTTTATCTTTCCCTTTTCTCTCTCTCTTTCTCTTCTTCTCTCTTTTCTCTTTTCATCCCTAAAAAAAGGGGAAGGTTTAACACCATTCTCAGACAACTGGACAAGGAACGCTGATAAAAAAATGTGAGATAATCTTCATCATAAAGAGTTGGGAAGAAAAGCTATGAAATAAAAAAAAAAATCGAGAAGAACAGACACTAAGAAAATGCTGCATATGGCGAGAGGGAGATGCCCCGTAAGAATAGGAGAGTACCGGAAATCAAGTAAGGAATAGCGCCTAGCCATAGCTGAGGGAATGTTAAAGGAAGGGAAGGAGGGAAGAGAGAAGGGGAGGAAGGAGAGGGAGAAGGGGCGAGGGGAGGGGGAAGGGGGAGAGGGGTAAAGGGTGAAGGGTGAGGAAAGATGGAAGGAGGAGAGAGCAGGGGGAAAGAGGGAAAGGGGCAGGGGGAAGGACGGAAAGGAGGGGGAGTGGGAGAAGGAGGGGAGAGGAGATGTAGAAGGGAGGGAAAGAGAGAGGTGAAGGAGGAGAAAGGAAGGGAAGAGGGTAGGTGAAAGGGAAAAGTAGAAGGGAGGGGAAGGGGGAGGAGCAGGAGAGAAGGAGGAAGGAGGGGGAGCAGGATGAGAAGGGGAAGGATGAGAAGGGAGGAAGGAGAAGGAGGGGGAAGGTGGTAAGAAGGAGAGGGATAAAGGGAAGTAGAAGGAAGAGAAGGAGAAGTAGGCAAGGGAAGGGTAGGGTTGAAATAGAAGGGAGGTGAAGGAGAGGGGAGGGTTGAAGTAGAAGGAGGAAAAGGCAGAAGAGGAGGAGGAGGAGGAGGAGGAGGAGGAGGAGGAAAAGGAGGAGAATGAGGTGGAGGTAGCTGAGGAGGAGGAGGAGGAGGAGGGGGAGGAGGAGGAGGAGGAGGAGGAGGAGGAGGAAAGAAATGGAAGAGAGGGGAAGGGAGAAAAAGAAGAAGTACAAAGGAGAGGAAGGGGAAGGGGAGGACGAAAAGGGACGGTAGAGAAAGAGGAGAGAAGAGGAATAGAATTGAGGGAATGGGTGAGGGAGAGGTAAGAAGAAGTGGGAGAGAAAGGAAGAGGAGTAATGGGAGGTGAGAAACAAAAGAGAGTGAGTGTGTGCGTATGAAATAGGAGGAAGAAAAGAGAGGAAAAGGAGGAGGAGAAGAAGAGAGGGAGAAAGAGAGGGAATAGGAGGAGGAAGAGGAGGAGGAAAAGAGGGGGAGAAGAGGAGGAGGAAAAGAAAGAAGAGGAGGAGGAGGAGGAGGAGGAGGAGGAGGAGGAAAATGAGAGTGGGAAGAGGAGGAAGAGGAAAAGTAAAGGGGGAGAGGGGGAAGAAGAGAAGGAAGAGGGAAAGGAGAGGGGAAAGTGGGAAGAGGAGAAGGAAGAAAAGAAGAAGAAGAAAAGAGAGGGAAGAAGAGTAGAGAGAGAAGAGACGGAGGAGGAGGAGTGAGAAGAAAGGAGAGCGAGGTGAGAGGGAAGAGGATGAGGGATAAGAGAAGGAGTAGGAGGAGGAGAAGGAAGAGGAGAAGGAAGTGCGCGTCAGTGGTTGTGTGTACAAAGGCGAGAGAGTAAATGACGCGAGGGTGTGATGAATGAGGTGGAGGACAAAACCTAGGAGGAGGAGGAGGAAGAGAAAGGAAGAAGAGGAAGAGAAGGAAGAGGAGGAGGAGAAGAAAAAGGAGGAGGAGGAGAAGGTGGAGGAGTAGGAGGAAGAAGAGAGAGGAGGAGGAGGAGTAGAACGAAGTGAGGGGGAGGAAGAGGAAGGAGGAGGAAGAATGAGGAGGAGGCAAAGGAAAAGGAAAACTGAGGAGGAGCAAGAGGAAGGAAAATGAGGAAGAGGAGGACGATGAGAGAGAAAAATGATGAGGAGGTGGATTACCGAGTAGGGATAGGAGGAGGAGGAGAAGGAGGAGTAAGAGGAGGAAGAAGAGTTGAACTGAGAAGAGGAAGGAGGTAAGAGAGATAGAATAGGAGATAGAAGGAAGAACAAGAAGGAAAATATAAAAATAGAACAACGAAAACAAAGATAAATGAGGGAAAGAAGAAGAGGAACGAAATAGGAGATAAAGACGCTAAAGGAAGAGAAATAGAAGAAATTGGGAAAAAATATATATTTGTATAAAAAAGTTGAGGAAGGAGCAGAAGATGATCAAATGTAAAAGAAAAGGAAACAGAATGATACAAAGGTATACAAGGAAACAAAATATAATTGAGAAACAAGAAGAAAGTGAGAATCAAGTTAAAGAAAACAGGGGAAAGAGCAGATACAGATTAAAAAGAACAGAAAATAGAATAAAAATGGAAGGAAGAAGATGAGAAGACCAAAGGAAGATCAGGTGGTAAAAAAAAAAAAAAAAAAAAAAAAAAAAAAAAAAAAAAAAAAAAAAAAAAAAAAAAAAAAAAAAAAAAAAAAAAAAAAAAAAAAAGCAGAAAGGGACAAGAAAGGTTAGAAACAGGAGAACATGAAAGAAATGAGGAATAAAGGAGAAGAGAAAAAATGAATAAATGATAAAAGCGAGGAGTGGGAGGATGAGGAGAAAGAAAAAGAAGAAGAGGAAGAAAAGGAACGAGAATAAAGAGAAAAAAGAAGAGGAGGGGGCGGAAAAGAAAGTAGAAGAGAAGAAAGAATAGGAGGATGATGAAGGGAAAAAAAGAAGAGGAGGAAGAACAGAAGGAGGGTGAAAAGAGGAAGGAGAGGAATGGTAGGAAGAAGAGGAAGAAAAAGAAGAGAAGGAAAAAGAGGTAGAAGAGAAAGAAGAAGAGGAGGAAGAAGAGGAGGAGGAGAAAGAAAAAGAGGAAGAGGAGGAAGAGGAGAAAGAGCAAGAAGAGGGTGAAGAGGAAGAGGAGGAAGAGGAGGAAGATGAGGAAGAGGAGGAAGATGAGGAAGAGGAGGAAGAGAAAGAAGAGAAGAAGGAGGAAGAGAAGGACGAGGAGGCAGGGTGATAAGGGAAGAAGAGAGGAGAGAGAAGGAGGGGAGAAGGTCGGGGGAGAGGAATGGGGAAGAAGGTAAGTTGAGAGGAATGGAAGAGTATGTGGGGGTGAAAGAAAGTGGACGGAGGAGGAGGAGGAGGAGGAAGAGGAGCAGGAGGAGGAGGAGTAGGAGGAGAAGGAGTAGGGGGAGGAAGAGGAGGAGGGGGAGGAGGAAGAGGGAGAGGAAGAGGGGGAGGAAGAGGAGGAAAAGGGCAAGAAGAAAGAAAAAACAAGGAAGAGGGAGAGGAAGAGGGACAGGGGGAGAGAAGAGGAGGAAAAGGGCAAGAAGAAAGAAAAAACAAGGAAGAGGGAGAGGAAGGGAGGTAGGAGAAGGAGAGGGGGGAAGAGGTGTCTGATAGGAGGAAAAGAATGATGGATGAGGAAAGATTTGGTTCAATGTGGGTAAGAAAAGATGTCACTGAATACACATGGTAATGTGCAGATAGGAAGAGGAGGAGAAGAGAAGAAGAGGAGGAGAGGAGAAGGAGGAGAGGAAAAGGCAAAGGGGAGGAAAGGAAGAAGAGGAAAGTAAGGGGTAAAGGGGAGGTAAGGAAGGAAGAGGAAGAGAGGATGGCGAAGAAAGGAAGAGGAAGAGGCAAAAATGAAGAAAGGAAGATGAGGAGATTAAGAGGAGGCAAGGAGGGAATAGAATGAATAGATAAATGATAAATGAGTAAATAGAAAACTGAAAAAGAGTAAATATATCTGAAATAGATAAAGAGATAGTAGATCAATAGAAAGTGCAAAGAATAACAATACATAAAAAATAACAGAAATAAGTTATTAGGTAAATAAATAAATACAAAATGGATAGACAGATAAATGAATGAATAGATAGATAAGATATACACATAGGTATAAAAATAAAAATAAATAAACAGATAGATAAAAAATAAACAAATAGATAAACAAATTTTGAATAAATAAACAAAAAAATAAACAAATAGATAAAGATAAATAAACAGATAAATGAAAAAGATAAACAAATAGATAAATAAATATTGAATGAACAAACAAACAAATAAACAAATAAATAAAGATAAATAAACAGATAAACAAAAAAGATAAACAAATATTGAATAAATAAACAAACAAATAAACAAGTAAATAAACAAATAGATATAGTAAAATAATAATAGAAAATAACAAATTCTCATTTCCTGTATAACTCTGCCACCTCTTTTTGCTGAGCTGTCACCCTCACCAGTGCGCATGCCCCGTGACCTGCTGTGACCTAGCTAGGTCACCAAAGATGACAGAGAGCGATAACTCTTTTTCACTCACTCTCACTAGTTCACTCTCACTCACTCACGCTCACTCTCTCACACACGAATGAGGCTAATGACTGGCAAGGGAAATGTGACTCCAAAAGAAAGCAGATAGGAGAAGGAAAAAGAGGAGGAAGAAGAGGAAGAAGAGGAAGAGGAGGAGGAAGAGTAATGAGATAGAAATGGGAATAGATATATAGATATATAAACATATTTAGATATAGATATTGATAAGGAGTCAATGTGGGAAGAAGGAAGTAAGCAAAGGAGTGAGTGAGTTAGGGTGTGAGTGAATGAGTGAGTGAGTGAGGGAGGGAGGGAGGGAGGTAACAAGATCAAGAACTGTGAAGTCAAAAAGAATATTAGACGTCGAATGGAGGAACTAGAAAAAGTGGAGGAATGAAAGAGAAGGAAGAAGAGGAGGAAGAGGAGGAGAAAGAGGAGGATGAAGAAGAGGAGGAAGAGGAAGAGAAAGAGGAGGGCGAAGAAGAGGTGGAGATGAAGGAAGAAAAAAGGAGTAGGAAAAGGAATAGGAAAGCGAGGAGGAGTAAAACAGTAGGAGGAGGAGGATTGGGGGAGGAGGAGGAGAAGAAAGAAGAGATGGTGGTGAATGAGGAGGAATAGAAGGAACGAACGAATAGAAGACACAGAAGACGAATGAGCAAGAGGAGGAGAAGGATGACGAGGTGGTGGAGGAGGAGGAGGAGAAGGAAGAGTAGGAGAAAGAACAGGATGAGGAGGAAGGATAGGAGAAATAACAGGAGGAAAAGAAGGAGGAGGGGAAGAAAATATCGAAAGAGGAGAAGCAAAAGGTGGAGGAGAAGGAATAGGAGAAAAATAAAGATAAGAAGAGAAGTAGAAGGAAGAGGAGGAAGAAGAGAAGAAGGAAAAGGAAGAGGAGGTGAAAGAGGAGAGGAAGATGACATACAAGTTTTAAGCTATTAGGGTTTGTCTTAATGATCATAAATCCACAGGGTTGCCATTCCACAGTAGTCGGGGGTATCGACTAGACCAAAGTCAAGGGGGGATTTTTCAATGGCAAGAGTGTAAAATAAATCAGAATGGAATTCACAGCCATCATGAATTTTGGCTTTTGGGTTTGCCAACTTGGGATGCCAAAAAAAAAAAAAAAAAAAAAAAAATGGCAAACGGGGTTTTTGGGAGCCGTTCATACCAGTGACCGAAAAAAAAGGGAAGGTGGGTTCGACAA
>NC_134786.1:45515081-45535081 GCF_046742065.1 Oratosquilla oratoria
GAGCAGACTTGCTACGTAAGGGAGCCAGTATTACAAAACGACTAAAGTGGTCCACACACACAAGGATATACACAAATCCTTGAGTACTACGTGGAAGTTGTAAAAAGATCAATAGCCATAGTCTGAAAAGGGCAAGGAGGAGTAAGGTATTCTAAGATGGGAGCAGTGTGCGTAGAACCTTTGTTTCTGGGCACAAGAGCTACACTAGGCTACATGAGAGGTAATATCCAGTCGCATTTTTGGCCAATAATACATCTTACGTGCCATAGCCAGAGTTTTGTCACGACCTGGGTGACCAGCCTGAGAGGTATCGTGAGCAAAGGACAGAACAACAGGAACTAGGGACTCAGTGATTGCTAGTTGTGCCACATCCTACTCAAACACTTCCACGTTACGAATGAGAACCTTGTCCTAAAAAAAAAAAAAAAAAAAAAAAAAAAAAAAAAAAAAAAAAAAAAAAAAAAAAAAAAAAAAAAAAAACCCCGGGGGGGGGGAGAGACAGAGGAACAGGTAGATCTGGTAAGCTGGTATCATCATCAGACTCCAAAGCATAAATAACAGCAGACCAAACAGGGTCCTCATGCTAAGCTTTGGCCAAATCCTTCAGAGAGAAATTGTCAATTACTGTAACAGCAGCAACATTACAAAAATATAGAGCGTGTTTACACGTTAACGATTGATACAGGATTGCCCAAGAAACGCCACTAAGCTGGACAAATTTAGATTTAAGAAGGAAATAGGCAAAATTTGGTTTACTAATAGGGTGGTCGATGAATGGAATAAACTTAGTAGCCATGTAGTAAGCGCTGAAACTATCAGTTGTTTTAAAAAGCGATTAGACAACTTTATGGATGGGGATGACAGGTGGTGATCGATTCAGAGCTGCCTAGTATAGGCCTTATGGTCTCTTGCAGTCTCCTTTATTCTTATGTTCTTATGTTAAAATTCACAGAAGCGCGCTTGGAATGAACGCTTTGTTCCTACATTTAATAATACATTGGACATACAGTATAAGTGCATTATAGTCAATTAATAATACAATCAATAATAAAATCAATGAGAAAAATATAGTTCCCAAATGAGCAATACGTAAGTTCGCGCATGTAACTATGCAGACACAACACAATGGTATGATACTACAATGGTACTATACCATCACATGTTTGTGTAAATATATAAATATATACAAATATATGTATACATATGTACATATACTTAAGAAGAAGATATATTAAAGATACGAATAAAACACAGAATAAGATGATAGCGTCTAAAACGGATTAAAAGAAATTAAGAATAAACAGAATTTCCAGACGGTCTCTGGGTACAAGACTGGAAGAGAACGTATTGCCTGTCACCCCAAGAGAATTTTCGAAAACAGAAGAAGAGTCGGGCAAAGCCAATGATTCAGCTTAGAGCAGCGAGAGGTGAGATATGTGCAAGGATTAGAACAAGTGAGAGAATGGAAGATTAGCTGTGTTTACAACCGTGAAAGAAAAAAAAAAAAAAAAAAAGAGAAACAGAGAAAGAAAAAGGAAAGGGAAAGAGAATAAAGAAAATGCTTTGTTAGATAATTTCAGAAAAGTTTTCTCCCTGTTTGTACTACATTGAAACACACATATACACACTATCACGCTCATACACGCCCACAAGCTCCCCCGGCACACTTATATTTGTAGATATATATGTAATATGTATATAAATGCTTATGTAAGACCATATTAAACAAAAATCTATAAGCACAAATGTATACTATATATATATATATATATATATATATGCATATGTATATATATATATATATATATATATACATATATATATATATATGCGTGTACATGTATGTGTATGTACAGAGTATATGTATATGTATATGTATATGTATATGCATATATATATGTATATGTATATGTATATGTATATGTATATGTATATGTATATGTATATGTATATGTATATGTATATGCATTTATATATGTATATGCATGGGTATATGTATAGCACTTCACCCATGAGGAACCATAATAACATTAGACAAGAAATGGGTGTTGGACGGATGAGGTACGGGTGAAGGATGATGTGACTCTAGTCTTGAAAGGGTCATATGGTATATGTCTGTACACATACATAAGTATATATAAATGGAAATCTTTCATTATCGTTTGCATAAGCTATACTTGGAGGGGAATGTTGAAAGAAAAAGTGAAAATAATAAACATAGAAAAATAAGAACATATGAACGAAGGAGACTGCAAGAGACCCTGAGGCCTACACTAGGCAATTCCATGTCCATTACAACCTGTCATTCCCATCCATTCCATATGTTTCTCTAACCGTTTCTTAAAACAACTGATAGTTTCAGCGCTCACTACATGGTTACTAAGTCTGTTCCATTCGTTGACCACCCTATTAGTAAACCAATTCTCTCCTATTTCCTTCTTAAATCTAAATTTGTCCAGGTAAAATCCATTACTGCGAGTCCTGCCCTGCTGTCTTAATATGATGACCTTGTTTTCATCACCCTTGTTAAAGCCTTTGATCCACTTAAAGACCTCTATTAGATCATTCCGCACTCTGCGTCTTTCCAGAGAGGTTAAGGTGCCGAAGTCTCTCTTCGTAAGGTAAATTTCTGAGCCTATGTATCAATTTGCTCATTCTTCTCTGTACTGATTCTAGTGAACTGTTGTCCATTCTGTAGGATGGAGACCAAAACTGTACCGCATAGTTAAGGATGGGTCTAACTAACGCTAGGGTTTGATAATTACCTCTGCACGTCTATTTGTAACCATTCCTGGATTTAAGAGCAGGACTCACTAGAACTTCCAAGTCTCTCTAACATTCAGTTTTATCTAAAAACGTATTATCTAAGCTATATCTATTTTCGGGGTTGTGTAGCCCTACATTTAACACACTGTACTTTGAGATATTGAAGTTCATTTCCTATTTCACCGACCATGTGAACAGCTTGTTAAGATCATTATGCAGAATCTATGCGTCGTTTTCTTACCTAATTAGGCATCCTATTTTAGTACCGTTTGCAAACTTATTAATATTAGTATTAATTCCATCGTCCTAGTCGTTTATGTACATAATGAACAATAAGAGATCCAAAACTGATCCCGGGGGAATCCACTAGAAACGCTCCCCCTCCTGGATTTTACACCATTTATGGTGACCCGCTGTTTTCTGTCACTGATCCAAGCTCTAATTCATTCTAACACTTTTCCTCCTATGGTATGGGCTTTGATTTTTTATTGGTAGTCTCTGATGGGGCACCTTGTCGAACGCTTTGCTAAAGTCAAGGTAAATAACATAGTAACTATTATTGTTATTTGACGCCTTATATACTTTAGTGTAAAAGGATAAAAGATTAGTCACACATGACTTACCCTTGGAGAAGCTATGCTGTAAGTCACAAATCAAATTGTGTTTCTCGGTGTGTTCTATGAATCTATTAACTATTATTGATTCAAACATTTTACCTATAACTGATGTTAAACAGATTGGCCTGTAGTTGCATATAGACGATTTATCTCCCATTTTGAAAAAAGGAACAATGTTTGCCTGACCCCAAGCCATAGGCATAAAACCAATGTCCACCGACTTATTAAGCATTTCAGTTGCCTGGTCACAGATTTCAAATTTATACTCTTTAAGCACTCTCGGAAAAGGAAAATTCTTGTCTGGATCCGGGGATTTTGTAGTTTTAAATCTTTCAATCTGCTTGACTACTTCTACCTTACTAATGCTGATATTAGATAGTCTACTTTTTTTTTTTATCCCCACTGAAAATCGGATCGCAGTCAGGTACCTTATCCAACCTCTCCTTATTTAACTCCGATAGAAAACATTTGTTAAACGTCTCACTCATTTTTTCCTCCGATTCTATCATGACATTTTCGTCATTTTGAATTGGGCCTATCCTTTCCTTATTTCTTGTTCTGTAGAGATAAGAGAAGCACTTCAGGTTGGATCTCGCTTGTCTGGCAACCTTAATTTCATAGTTACGTTTCGCTGTGCGCGTATTCTTTATAATCAGTTTTGCCATATCATTATATTTGGGTCTAGGGTAAACTCCTCTTTTATTTCCGATTTCATGTTTCAGCCTGCCCATCATCTTTTTGAGAGTATTACTATTCTTCCGTATAGACCTGAGGGAAATAAATTTATTTTGTGCATTTAGAATTAAATGTTAGGTTGCTATACATTTCGTCCGAATCGCTGACCTGGCTGCTGATCCCGCGACCGCATATGATCTGACTCAAAGTATGCATACCCTATGTGACCCGACCCCTGACCCTGCTAATAACGGCGCGGACTGACCCCGTCACAGCCCCCTAGATCGGTCCCGTAAGTGATCAAATGTCTCATATAGTCTTTCATCTTGTCAAAATTAGCTCTCCTGAAATCCGGTACTTGAACTCTATTCGTACTTTTTCATTCTTCTCGAATAATATTAAATCTTATTTCTTGATGATTGCTAGAACCTAGACTATCTCCCACTTTTACGTTACTCGTTAGGTGCTCATTATTAGTTAAGAGTAAGTCGAGTGTATTCTCTCTCCTCGTAGGATCGGTAATCATTCGTTTTAGGAAATTATCCTACACCACATCTAAAAAAAGAAAGAAAAAAAAAATTGCTTCCTGATCTCCTACTAAAAATTCCCAGTCAGTGTTTCTATAATAAAATCTCCCACGATCACAACGTTTTGTACTGCGAATTTCATGAATCAAGGATCAGTCTGCCCAATGCTTAGGTTAGGAGGTCTACATAGGACGCCAATAACAAGTTTGTAGTGTTCTGTAGCCAACACGTGTAATTACCCCTTCAGGACTCGTGATCGCCGAGTACGGGATAAACAATAGTCACCTCTTAGAACATGCGTTCGACTAAACATGCGTTCGACTAATTTTAATTAATATAATAACAATGTTCACTATAATAACTTAATTCATTTTATAAATAAAATAAAACATATCCCTCTGCATCCTGTAAAAAGGATATTTATGTATTGTAAATGTATACTAAAGACAAAGAATCTAGAATTTCGCCAACATTTCTGTACAAAGTATCATCGCCATTTTTAATAAAGAGATCAGTCATGGAATTGACTTTAAATATCCTAGCTTCCTCCAACAAGGACAATTGTAGTAACCACTACAAGTTCCTTATTCTTCCCTATAATCTCCACCTAAATAAATTCCGCACTATCCTCTTCCTTAATCGAGTTGTTGATAATACAGTTTACTTACTATATTTTTAACAAAAAGGGCTACTCCTCCCCCACTCCTGCCAACCCTGTCCTTGTGGAAAAACTTATATCCTTCTACTCCGAATCTATATCCTTTTATGCTGTTCAGAGTTTAAAATGAGAGGAGGTGGGAGGGTAGAAGACGAAGAGGCTTTGTGGGGACTGCGCGCTCAGGGCAGCGGAAATTTGATTAATGCGGAATTCATGACCAAAAAAAAAAAAAAAAAAAAAAAAAAAACTGTAAAAAAGAGGAAAAAAAATCAAGACTTTAGTATTTATACAGATTACTGAAAAGATAAGATGCAATACAATTTATTTCTTTAATATTTCAGATTTGTATTGATCACCAGGCATGTTTGTGAAGTTATGATGCAGAGGCGAAAGTGCCATGTATTAGTAAACGAAGACTCCACAAAATTGTCAGCGAACTATTGAACCTGTCTGTACTTACTAGTAGCTATTAGATGTGCTATGCTGAACATGGAACACACTTGGAAACATCTGTAGGATTCCAGATAATATTCTAAATCTTTAACTCAAGAATGTTTGGGAACGCAAGATGTATACCAGTCTTCTACCTAATTTTCTAACAACTGTAAAATTTATATGTGTTTCCTAATACTTTTTTTTCTATCCCAATCATCTTTATGTTTTTATTGTCGTATTGCTACTTTACACACCAACAAATATTTGGATACAACTATTTTTATTTTATTTTTTTTTATCGATAAATTTCGATTGGTGATTCGGTTGAATGTCGCGACCTCTCCCTATCAGACGGCTAGGTCGGTTTCCCTTATAGAGGACTTTACACAGAGGCATTTTAATGAACCATGCCCTTGGTCCAATACGCTGGAGGCAGCGCTCGAACTGCCGTTACCTTGACCTCCGCCTTAAGCAGTGACGCTCTAATACGATCGGTCAATGAGTATGCAATTGTCTCCTCTCGCTATTCTCTCCTCCAATGTTGACATATATTGCTTCTGTCCTCTTTATATGTCAAATCCCTCAGCCTTGGTTATGTTTTAAGCAATATCAAGAAAGCTTGGTGACTTATTTTGTATACAGTTTTCTGGTTAAAGTTAGAGATTGTACAGAGAAAATGACGAAAGGGAAATTTAATTTAACTTCATAACATAAAATGGTTTCAAATATCAAATCGTACATGCATCAGACGACGGCGACACACACACACACACACACACACGCACACACACACACACACACACACACACACACACACACACACACACACACACACACACACACACACACACACACACACACACACACACGCACACACAAGCGCGCGCGCAGTTGGTAGAGCGATGAACTACTAGCATGGTGGTGCCCGTAGTGCTTGGTTCGAATCCTGCCCAGGGCCGAAATTATTTCGGTACAGCTGCGCTTCGGGTCGTTACTCTGACTCTCGTGGGCGGGGAGTTGGGTGTGTGTGTGTGTGTGTGTAAAGTCATAGCATTACCCATAGATCGGACCTACGAGCTCTGAGGAGGGAAATAGCTGTCGATCACGAGTCCAACACGTGATCCAAAGACCAAGTGAATACACACACACACACACACACACACACACACACACACACACACACACACACACACACACACACACACACACACACACACACGCACACACACGAAGATACACATCCACATTCTTGCGCTCACACATACACATACACACAAATACAAACAAAAATAAATATCCTGTATTCCTTTTGTGAATTTAAAATCTCTTTGCAAGGTCATATCAAGACTGCCATGACAAAGCATATTTAATTTTGAAAATCCTTTCCGGCTAATTGTGTCGAGTAGCAAGATGGTTTCGATTGCTGTTGACACACATAATACTCGGGTTCGGTTCTTTCAACTACCGTCAAAATCTTGTCCTGAAAATTCGGACACTAGTCATGACATTGGTCGTAGCTAGGGGTCTCATGGCGTGATATTGTCCTCACAACTTATGTCAGATGTTCCAAAGTTGTTGTTGTTCCTTAGACTGTCTGTCCGAGCAGTCCCGTCTCCCCAAGGAATGCCATAGCCGAAACTGGGTTTTCCCACAAATCCTTTATAGAGCGTATGTTGTGTTGTTTGCGTGCATGATTGTGTATAATGCAGTCTTCCATTATGTGTTGTATGGTATGGGGTGAAGTGTTACATCCTGGGCAGCTGTTCACAATGCGGTCATCCAGCCTCTTCTGGTAGCTTAGAAGTTGTTGTTCATGCTTAGCATCTCTACCGAGGCTCCACCCGTGGGTAAGGCCATGTCACACCTACGTGACTGATTTCGTTTGAGTAGAAACGGCTTAGGTTACAATCTTTAATTTTTCGAATCCTCATGTCACCTATGCGTCATATACTGAGAAGTTGAATTACGGACTAAGAGAAGTTAAAGCCATACGAATATTAAACACATTGTTGAATTGTTCATAGGGAAGTCTTCCGGCTTTTCAAATTCATAAAATTTGACAAGAATTTTGAATTTCGAATCCCCAAATGTCAAGTCACCTTTGCGTCACATACTGAAAAGTTGAATTACGGATTAAGAGAAGTTAAACCCATACGAATATTAAACACATTGTTGAATTGTTCATAGGGAAGTATAGAATACCGTAAGGGAAGACGTCTTCCGGCTTTTCAAATTCATAACATTTGACAAGAATTTTGAATTGTGAAAGAGGCTTAAGACGTCTCCTTTATTATCCTGTACGCTGGTGGCGTCATTGGAAGCGTGATGTTCTCACATTCGCTTAGTTGAGGTTTCGAGTCCCGCACACCTCTATCTGACCCAAAGTGCATTATGGGGCAAAAGTAAAGGCTTCGGACGCAGCTACTCAGCGTCTTCTGGCGTAGGCTCCTAATCATTATTATTATTATTATTATTATTATTATTATTATTATTATTATTATTATTATTATTATTATTATTATTATTATTATTATTATTATTATTATTATTATTATTATTATTATTATTATTATTATCATAATTATTATTGTATTGATTGTTCTAGATGTCGCCAGACGATTTTATTCAGCTGAGAAATCTGATCTTCGAAGGTTTACAGCAAGACTTTTTTTTTTCTTGATTACTTGTTTGTTCTGACTGTTGTTGTTTTTTCCCACTTCGTCTCTTACTTTTTTTCCTTTTTCTACTTTTTTGTTAAATTTTCTTATTTTTCTGTACTTTGTTTTACTTTGTTATTCCTTTCACTTTTTTTTATCTATTTTTTTTTTTTTTTAACTTTCACTGGGTTGCTGAAAGATAATCTAATTATACTAACATATAAACCCATCCTCATTAGGCACACTCTTTTCTACTGAGGCTATAATAAAATACTGAGGCTATAATAAAATAAATAAACAAATACACTTAAAACATCTATTAAAATACCACGATACAAATAAAATACATTTCTCACACAACCATCAGGAACCTGATTTAAGCCTCTGCAAGCAAGCAGAACAAACCTCAGAGACACAAATAATCAAAGAGGGCTTAATCAATAAAAGCCTAATCACGTTACTATGACAACCATTCATAATAGTCTGTCGTCATAGATCCGATCCTTTCTTTACCGTTTTCTGATTGGTGGAGAGGAACGCCAAACAATCTGATTGGTGGAAAAGAATGCCAAACAGGTGCCAATGTTCCCAGATTATCTCTTAGGAATAGAAATGTAACGCCGATAATGATAAATGAATAAATACATGAATAGGTATATAGGTAAGTAAATAAATAAATTAGAAAACAGATAATTGTATGAGCAGATAGATAAATAAATAAATCAATACACAAATGAAAACAAATAAATTGAAAAGATAAACAGGTAAATAAATAGATAGATAAATATCTAGATGGATAAATAAATAAATAGGGATATAGATAAATAAATAAATAATTGAATAAACTAATAAATGAATAAATGAAAAATAGATTGATAGATTTATAGATGAATAAATGGATAAAAATAGATAAATAACTGAACAAATGAACAAACGAATAGATGAATATTTGAATAAATTAAAAACAAATAAATAAACTAATCAATGAATGAATGAATCAATCAATTGATAAAGAAATGAATAAAGTGATAAATAACTCAGTAAAATGTGTATATATGGATGAATAATAAAACAAATAATTAAACGAATAAAAATCAATATACAAAGGAACAAGTGAACAAGTAAATGAACTAACGAATTATTAATAAATACACAGAAAATAAGTAAATAGGTATGAAAAATAGAAAAAATGAGATGACTCATTAGCTCTTTACTAGTGATGACTTCTTTTAATGAGCAGTAGTAATATAAAGATGGGGAAGAGGTGGAGCGAGAGGAGGAGTAGGAGGAAGGGGAGGAAGAAGAAGAGGAGGAGGAAGACGAGGAGGAAGAGGAGTGGGAAGGGGAGGAAGACAAAGAGGAGGAGGAGAAAGACGAGAAGGTGGAGGAGATAGAGACAAATGAGGAAAAAAAGGAGGAGGGGAGGAGGACAAAGATAAAGAGGAAGAAGAAGAGTAGAAGGAGAAAGGAAAAGGTGGGGGTGAAGTGGAGGATGAGGAGGAGCAGGAGGAAGAAGAGGGGTGTAAGACGAGGAGGAGCAGGAGGAGGATGACGAAGAAGGGGAGGAGGACGAAGAGAACGGGGAGGAGGAGGAGAAGGAGAAGGAAGAGGAGAAGGAGGAGGAGGAGGGGGGGAGGAGGAGGAGGAGGAGGAGGAGGAGGAGGAGGAGGAGGAGGAGGAGGAGGAGGAGGAGGAGGAGTATGTGTTGATGTCTTCATACCTGCGAGGTGGGTGTGGTTTCTGTGTCCGACTCAAACGAATTGGGAAAACAATGAACTCTTTTTTTACTTTCTCCCTGTTTGCGTCGCCCAACTTTCTTTGTGTCTCTCTTTGGAAATTAATTTCTATTCTTAGGTCGATGACGTCACACTTTTGAAAAGTTGCACGAAACACACAAGACAAAGACAAAAAGGAAAAAAGGGGAAGAGAGGGAGAAAGGAAGAGGCTAGGGTAAGTGAAGAAGAGGGAGTGAAGTGGAGAAAAGGAGAGAGAGAGAGACAGGGAGAGGGAGAGAGTGGCAAGGAGGAAGAGAGGGAGATGGGGCAGGAGGAGACAGAGAGAGAATGGGGAGAGGGAGGGAGAAGAGAGAGGGAGAGGGGGAGGGAGGGAAAGGGGAGAGGGAGAGAGGTACAAAGAGAGAGAAAAGGGCGTAGGAGTGAGGAGAGAGAGAGAAGGGGGAGGAGGTAAGAAGGAGAGAATAGGGGTGGGAGGAAGAGAGGAGAGGGAGAGATAGAGAAAGAGGGAGAGAGGGAAAAGGAGGGAGAGGGAGAGGGGTAAGGGAATGAGAGTGAAAAGTGGAGAGGGAGGGAATGGGAGAGGGAGAGAGGAAGAGAATGGGGAAATAGAGAGAGGGAGAGAAATGAAGGAGAGAGGGAGAGGATGTGGAGAGGGGAGAGGGAGAGAATGGGGGAAGAGGAGGGGGAAATGGGACGGAATGGGACGATTTGGTGCTGCCGTTTGGGCTCGGGCGTTTGGGCACCAGTTGACAGTTGGGCGCGGCCGTTTGGGCGCCGGCTGTTTTGGCGCCAGCCAAAGTTTATATATTCTAATCTTTTTATAAAACCGTAACATAGCTTTAATTAGTTCATTTTATAAAATATTTCTATAAAATCTTTCAAAAATCTAAAAAAAAACCCCAGTAACAAAGCTTTATTTAGTCCATTTGATAATTATGAGCAAGGCTTCTCAAGTACTCGACAGCATCCATGTTTTCAAATTTATGAACAGTTTCATGTATCCTTCTGTCTGCATCTCTATACTTTTTTAGTTTCCGTGGTGTGGTTCATGGCCGGCCAGTAACTTTTCATAATATGCATCTCTACCTTACTGTACTTTAGGCAGGCCATGAGTTAATTTCCATATGGTGGGATGTTGCATGACAAGTTCGTATTTAAATCGACGGTGGTCTGCCTCAGTATTATTGTTTGTGCGGTATTCCGCATTTAACGTTCTCTGATTAAGGTTCCAAATTTTAGAGAGAAATAGAGGAGTTTGTCTTCCATTTCCTCGTCTGTTCTGACGACCAACATATGTATCTTCAAACCAGCTGGGAGCAATACTGCAAACCACGTATCAGATGTCACTGAGTGCTATAGCCAGCTTTGTATACCGAAGATTAATATCCGGTCGTGACTTGGTACACTATCACATAGTAGAAAATTTTCTTCCACTCCTGGTTGAGGGACATATATTCCATAGCATTCTGGCACAAACAATTGTTGTAAGTCAGCTGGATTGGTGGGGGCGTTTATTGCTGAATTACACTTCCTCCGTATTATTTTCCTCAAAGCAGACATATTAGGAATGGCAGCTAGACTAGACTGGGATATGTCTGTCAAACATTCATTAACAACTACAGTCGGTGATTTAAGGGTTTCCTCTGCTCTCTTTTTTATATTAGTTTTCACAAGTGCAACCTCTACTTGTGCAGCACAGGCTTCATGCGAATGGCTGTTCAGCTCTTTCACCAGCTCTCCAACTTTATAACTGATGTATTGTAATTTTTTATTGATTTATAAGATAAAAATATATATAAAATGACAGATTTATCAAATAAAATTTATAAAATGACAGATTTATAAAATAAATTTTATAAAATGACAGATTTATAAAATAAGATTTATGAATTAGAAAAATGTTTTTGGCCGTGCCTAAACGACCGCGCCCAAACCCGAGAGGGGAAAGGGAGAGGTAGAGGGAGAGAGGGAGAGGAAGGGAGAGAGGGAAAGTTGGGGAGGAAAGAGGAAGAGAATGTGGAGAAGGAGAAAGAGAGAAAGGGAATAGGAGAGAAAGAGAGAAAGGGAAAGTGAAAGAAGGAGAGAAGGGGAAAGTGAGAGAAGGAGAGACGTGAAGAGGGAGAGGAGAGAATGGGGAAAGAGAGGGAGATGGGAGAGGGAGAAATAGGGAGGAGAAGGAGGGAGGTGATAGAGAAAGGGGAAAGAAAGGAGAGAAGAATAGGGGGAAGGAGGGAAGAGAAGGAGGGAGGGGAGAGGGAAAGTGGGAAGAATGAGAGAGGGAAAGAGGGAGAAAATGGGTGAGGGAGAAGGAGAGAAGGGGAGAAGGAGAGAGGGGGATAAGGAGAGATGGAAGAAGGGAAAGGTGAGAAAGAGAAGTAGGGAGGAGAAGGAGGGAGGTGATAGGGAAAGTGGGGAGGAAAGAAGGAGAGAAGGAGAGGGAGAAGGAGGGAGGAGAAGGAGGGAGGAGAAGGAGGGAGGGGAGAGGGAAAGTGAGGAGGAGGAGAGAGGGAGAGAGAGAGCAAATGGGAGAGGGAGAAGGAGAGAAGGGGAGAAGGAGAGAGGGGGATAAGGAGAGAGGGAAGAAGGAGAAGATGAGAGAGTTGTATTCCATTGCCAATATCCTGTACATCTATGAAGAGACAAAAAAGAAAAAGAAAGAGAGAGAGAGAGAGAGAGAGAGAGAGAGAGAGAGAGAGAGAGAGAGAGAGAGAGAGAGAGAGAGAGAGAGAGAGAGAGAGAGAAAACGAGTAGTATACAGATGAAATGAAGTTAGACTTAAAAGTTCGTCCAAGCATTTTTAGATATATTCTTATGTTTATTTTTTCTATCTTTTCTTTTTAATTAGCTTAAGTAAAAGAGAATCTCACTGCCGGGATCTTCAAGGGAAACAGTGTCACATCAAGGAAAGTGCCATCCCTGGTAGTAAACGTCCCCCCTCCCCCCCAAAAAAAAAAAAAAAAATAGAAAATCACGTGGACGAAGAAGTAAATAAAAGGAGAAAAAGAGACAAGAGAAGAGAAAAGGAAGTAAAGTATTTGAAGAGAAGCAAATGGAAATGAACACTAAATAGAAATAATTCCAGTCTTACCTTTAGTTGAATAAAACCAGTTTAGTTACATCAGGGTTTAATCCAGAGTGAATAACATTGCTACAAAGATAACTTTCTTGCTTCAAAACAATTGAAAAAATCACCAATATTAAAAAAGAAAAAAAAAATTCTAAACTATAAGAAAGTGATTGTAGTATTCAGAAATTTTTAGCTTTAAGAAATTTTCTTACTAAATATTAAACATATTAATTTTTAGAAAGACATTTCAAATTAGCAGACTTTCATTATAGACCAACGATTTGATCAAATCATTTTCATAAAAACAAACATGTCGAGAGCATTCGAATGCAAACGAAAAATTCGTGTTTTTAGTCATTTCCTGTTTTGAGAGTGCATTACGCTGCTGATGCTTAGGATCAATGATTGAATTACAGGTACAAATGAATCAAATTTAAAAGGTTATTTAATAAGTAAAATTGGTATGTGCACGCCTTTGGTATTGTGTATCCACACACTCACTAATGAACACAGACAAATTACACTGCAAAGATGATGATTATGATTATGAGGGTAATAAGGAATAGGATTATATTTCTATTGATGATGGTGATGGTGGTGGTAATGGTAATGATGGAGCTTGTTGTTGCTGTTCTTATTATCATTATTGTTGTTGTTGTTGTTGTTGTTGTTGTTGTTGTTGTTGTTGTTGTTGTTGTTGTTGTTGTTGCTGTTGTTGCTGTTGTTGTTGTTGTTGCTGTTGTTGTTGTTGATGATGAGGTTGAAGTCGGTGGTGGTGTTAGGGGTGATGATGATGATGATGATGATGATGATGATGATGATGATGATGATGATGATGATGATGATGATGATGATGATGATGATGATGATGATGATGATGATGGTGGTGGTGGTGGTGGTGATGATGATGATGATGATGATGATGATGATGATGATGATGATGATGATGATGGTGATGGTGATGGTGATGGTGATGGTGATGATGATGATGATGATGATGATGATGATGATGGTGGTGGTGGTGGTGGTGGTGGTGGTGATGATGATGATGATGGTGATGATGATGATGATGATGATGATGATGATGATGATGATGATGATGATGGTGGTGGTGGTGGTGGTGTGGTGATGATGATGATGATGATGATGATGATGATGATGATGATGATGATGATGATGATGATGATGATGATGATGATGATGGTGATGATGATGATGATGATGATGATGATGATGATGGTGATGATGATGATGATGATGATGATGATGATGATGATGATGATGATGATGGTGATGGTGATGGTGATGATAATGATGATGATGATGATGATGATGATGATGATGATGATGATGATGATGATGATGATGATGATGATGATGATGATGATGATGATGATGGTGGTGGTGGTGGTGGTGTGGTGATGATGATGATGATGATGATGATGATGATGATGATGATGATGATGATGATGATGATGATGATGATGATGATGATGATGATGATGATGATGATGGTGATGATGATGATGATGATGATGATGATGATGATGATGATGATGATGGTGATGGTGATGGTGATGGTGATGATGATGATGATGATGATGATGATGATGATGATGATGATGATGATGATGATGATGATGATGATGATGATGATGACGACGATGATGATGATATAATGATGAGAGGACGACGACGACGGCGTCGGCGACGGCAGCGGCGGCGGCAGCGGCAGCGGTGGCGGCGGCGGTGGCGGCAGCGGCAGCGGCGGCGGTGGCGACGACGACGACGACGACGATGATAATGACGATAATGACGATGAAAGTGGTGGTGGTGATGGTGATGGTTCTCCTTCCAAAGCACACAGGGCAGAGGTGACGGCTTTGGTTGCATGTATGCACTTCCTGGTGTATACTCCTTCTTCTAGAGGAAGAAGGTTTTCTTTCTCTTCCTTTTCATCTCGGACGCCTTCCCGAAGGTTTCTCAGCGCCTCCTGGTGTATACTCCTTCTTCTTGAGGAGGAAGATTGTTTTCCTCTCCCTCTGCAGTTCGAAAGCACTCTGAAAGGATACTCAGCGCCTCGTGGTGTATGCTCCTTCTTCTCTGCAACTCGGACGCCCTCCGGAAGGCCGGCACCTCCTGGTGTATACTCTTCCTTCTTCTTGAAGAAGGGTTTCTTCCCCTCCCTCTGCAGCTCAGAAACCTTCCAAAAAGCTACTCAGCACCTCCTGGTGTTTACTCCTTCTTCAGGAAGAAGGTTTTCTTCCTCTCTGGAGCTCGGAAGTTCTCCGGAAGGCTACTCAGCATCTCCTGATGTATACTCCTTTTTTTTTTTTTCCTCAGAAAGAAGGTTTTCTTCCTCTCCCTCTGCAGCTCGGAAGCCCTCCGGAAGGTTACTCAGAACCTCCTGGTGTATACACCTTCTTCTTGAGGAAGAAGGTTTTCTTCCTCTCTGGAGCTCGGAAGTTCTCCGGAAGGCTACTCAGCATCTCCTGATGTATACTCCTTTTTCTTCTTCTTGAGAAAGAAGGTTTTCTTCCTCTCCCTCTGCAGCTCGGAAGCCCTCCGGAAGGCTACTCAGCGTCTACTGCTGTATACTCTTTCTTCTTCTTGAGGAAAGTTTTCTTTCTCTCCCTCCGCAGCTAGGAAGCCCTCCGGAAGGCTACACAGGGACTACTCCTTTTTTTCTTCTCCTTCTTTCTTGAGGAAGAAGCTGTTCTTCCTCTTCCTTTGCAGCTTGGAAGCCCTCCGGAAGGCTACTCCTCACCTCCTGGTTTATACTCTTTTTTTCTTGTTGAGGAAAAGGATTTTCTTCGTCCTTTACAGCTCGGAAGCCCTCTGGAAGGCTACTCAGCGCCTACTGGTGTATACTCTTTCTTATCATCTTGATTAAGAAGGTTTTCTTCTTCTTTCTCTCTGCAGCTCAGAGGCCCTCTGGGAGGCTACTCAGCGCCTACTGGTATATACTCCTTCTTCCCTTCTTGAGGAAGAAGGCTTTTTCCTCTCCCTCTACAGCTCGGAAGCCCTCCGGAAGGTTACTCAGTATCTGCTGCTGTGTAATCCATGTTGTTGTTGAGGAAGAAGGTTTCCTTCCTCATCCTTTGGAGCTCGGAAGTCCTCTGGAAGGCATCTTCCCCTTTATGAAATAAACTTCACACTCGAGTTGGGCGGAGCGAGCAAACTTGATTCAAAAAACCTGTTTTGGATCTTGACGTTTCTTCCCGGAAACGACCTTTCTCAAGCCATGATATCTGTCCCCTCCTTCCTTTTTAGTGCTAGCGGCCTTTGTCGTGTCCAGTGCCAAGTCGTGGCACTCTCAGTGCCTTTGTGGACCTTTATCAAATCGCCCTCTTCCTGGACAGTTACTTTCACAGAAAGGGTTTGATCTTCGTATATGCATGTATGTTTATATCTAGATTTCAGTATATGCTAGGCAAGTGGTTCATGATTATGAGAGAATGGATGATATGCTAACAAAGGATGGCAAGTCGATAGACCTTTTTCTAGAATCTGATCTTGTTAACAGCTTTTCCCAAAAACAACTTTTCCCCAAAATAAATTATTATTGTTTTTTATTCGTGTAAGTATTGTTGTATATATGTGTTGTATCTGTGTTGTTTCCTTAAAGACTTCATTCAATTTTCCCTTCCAAAAAGTTATTATTTTATTTTGATTACTTTTTTATTTGTGCGTGTGTGTATGCGTTCGCGCGTGCGTGCGTGCGTGTGCGTGTGTGTGTGTGTGTGTGTGTGTGTGTGTGTGTGTGTGTGTGTGTGTGTGTGTGTGTGTGTGTGTGTGTGTGTGTGTGTGTGTGTGAGAGAGAGAGAGAGAGAGAGAGAGAGAGAGAGAGAGAGAGAGAGACAGAGAGACTCCATTATTTTGAGCACCACCTTTGTCTAAAGGGAGTGGTTTGAACCCCCAAGTCAACACCTTGTAACTTTAAGGCCTTAAGGTCAAACTTCAACATCAGTCTGTGTATATTCAACGTACAAATGGTGTGGGGGGGAAGGAAGATACATACATAACCCAGCAAATGAAGCATAGACTCACAAACTTTTCAAACCTTCTGGATGAAAGGAATTTAGAACTAAAACTTCGCCAGCCATTCTAGGAGGTATTTCCGACAACTAAAAGAAAAAGGAAGAAATAGATCCGTCCTTTGAGTTAATTAACTGACTTTCTATTAACCTAACACACTCGAGTTTTGGGACAGTCATTACCGTTTCAGAAGTTTCTCGAGATAACTTTCAGTGCAGCGACTTCTTACTGTATATGCCCTTTTACCTACACATTCATTTACTACTTATCCACTTAGCTAGTTTACTTACCTACGTACAAACCTATTTATTTACTTAATCATTTAGTTATTCATTTACTTATTTACCCATTTACTAACCTACTCATTTTTTCACACACTTATTCAATTACTTATGTATTTATTTACTTATTCATTTATTTAACTACTTGCTTACCTACTTACTTACCTATCTATTTACTTATTTACCCATTTGCCTACTTGCTAATCTATGTACCTACCTATTCATACACTTATTTAGTTACTAATTTACTTATTATTTACCTTATTACTTACCAATTCATTCATTAAATTTGTTGTCTATTTATTCATTTACCCTTTTACTTCCTGAGCACCTATTTACCTACCTAGTTACTTACTTTTTTACTTAATTATTTAATTACGTATATAGTTCTTTATGTATTTACCCATCTATTTAATTATTTACTAATTTACCTATCTGCTGAAGTATTCAATTACCTAGTGACTTAACTATTTATCTTTTTAATTAATGATCTACTTACTCAATTATTTACCTATTCACTGACCTATTGACGTAATTATCAATTTCTTTATCTCTTTACTTACCTATTTACTTACATAATTACTTACCTATTTCCCTATTTATTTACTTGTACTTATTCGTCTACCTATTTAACTAGTTATTAACTTACTTATTTACCATTTATTTACTTATATATTTACCCATTTGTTTACCTACTAATGACTGTAAACATTATCTTTAATTAGCATAAATCAGTAAAAATGTTGGAAAATTGCTATGCGTTAATACATCGCTAAAAATACAAAAAGTACGATAAATTCATTCGTTATAAAAATATGAAGATTAAACTACAATCTTCTGCATAAAACACAAAGTGGGTAGAATATTCAATACAATACTCTACTCCGTCCTCTGTCTATCTCCTCCTCCATCTTCACTGACCCCTCCTCCTCCACCTCCCCCTCTTCCTCCCCCTTGTCCTCCTCCTTCATTCTTTCTTGTGCTTCTCCTACTCCTTTAACTCCTTCTCCTTCAACTCCTCTACTTCTCTTTTTTATCCTTCTCTCCCTCTTTCTTCTCGTTCTCTTTCTCTTTCTCCTCGTTCTTCTTCGTCTTTTCTTTCCCCTGCTCCTATTCCTTCTACCATTTTTTTTCTCCTTCTCTTTTTCCTCTTTTTTTTTCTCGTTGTCCCACTTCTGTCCCTTCTCTTTCATCTTCTCCCTTTTCTACTCCTACTCTTATTTCTCCTCTCTCTGCTCTTTCTCTTTTTCTTTTACCTCCTCCACTTCCTTCTCCTCCTCTCCCTCCCCTTTTCTTTTCTCTTTATTGACACATTTTTGCTTCCCTTCATTTATCTTGCCCTTCCATGTTCTTTTTCTCACCTCAAATAATTCTTATCAATGCTGGGGATCAGATAGGAGTGCAGGATTCGAACCCACAGCTATGCAAATATGAGACCGGTACGCCTCTTCCGAGTACGCCACAATTGCAGTCAAATAAACAAAAACAATAAACGAATGAATAAATATATAGATAAAAGAAGTAAAGAAAATAATTACCTGTTAGAGTGTTGCCTTCATTTTTAATGATAGCCTCCTTTTACTCCCTCCCTACCCCTTCCCTGCCCCTCCCTCCCCCTTATCAATCACACACATCAAAGTCTCTCATTTTCCCTAAACCTTCCACCCCACTCATTCTCCGCCCCCCCCCTCGCCCTGTACCCCTTCCTCTCTTCTTCGTCCACTCTCCCTCACCTTCTCCTCCCCTTACTTCAATTCACTTCTCCCTCCCTCTTCCACCTTCCCCTTTTCCTCCTCCCTCTACCTCCTTCAACCTCACTTTATTCCCCTCCACTTCCCCCTCCTTCTTCCCCTTACCCCCTCCCCATTCCCCCTTCACCCTATCCCTCCCTTTACATCCTTTACCTCTCTCCTGCTCTCTTTTGCCCTCCCCCTTCCTATCTTCCTTTCCCTCTTTCGCAGTGGGAATAAAGGAATGGGGATAAGGACAGAAGGAAAGAAACAGAAGGGGAGAGAGGGGGAAGTGGGAGAAGGAGGAAGGGGAGAAGGAGGGAAGGGGTGAAGGAGGAGAGGAGGGAAGGAGGGAAAGTAGAAAGAGGGAAGGGAGGAAGGGAAGAAGGTGGAAGGGGAGTAGGAAATCTCGAATTGGGCCAGAAATTAATTTATTAAAACGAAGAAATCGCCATAATAGTATTATCGATAGAATTGCCGTTGGGCCGGAAATGGCGATGAACTTTGTTGCATCAGATGAAGATGATGGGAATTAACTTTTCAAAAAGTTGCAAATGGCAATGCAAAATGTCACCAAATCTAATCTAGTCAAAAATATATTTGAAAGATAGCTTTGGGAAGAGACTTGTTATTTTAATAGTTTGATAAAGGAAATTATGAAATTTAATTTAAAAAATGAACTTCCAAATGAAGCAGTTGCCTGCAATAAATCAACAAATAAATGCTTATATATATGTATATATATATATATATATATATATATATATATATATATATATACAAACACACAAACACACA
The DNA here is from genome assembly GCF_046742065.1 of Oratosquilla oratoria. Taxonomy (NCBI): domain Eukaryota; kingdom Metazoa; phylum Arthropoda; class Malacostraca; order Stomatopoda; family Squillidae; genus Oratosquilla; species Oratosquilla oratoria. The sequence continues at coordinate 45,535,067 of NC_134786.1, forward strand.
CACACACACACACAC
>NC_134786.1:45537581-45545081 GCF_046742065.1 Oratosquilla oratoria
TAGAAGCTCTGGCCTGAGTTGCTACTGCTCTGGTTACTGGTCCTAGGCGCTGATTAACTAGCTGGACATGTTTCATTTGTTCGCGGGGCTGCTGCTGTCTAAGGGCTTGTTGTTCCTGGAGGGGGTTATTCTTTACAGGGCGCGCGGAAGGGAGAATAAAATCGGCAGCTTGCTGTATGTTGATGGTAGGGCGCTGGCAAGTAATGGATACTGCTTCTGCAATCTGCAGCTTCCTGAAGGCAGACTCCTTGTGAAGGATTTCCGTTTGGTCTAGCAGTTTCTGTAGAGGAGGCTTCATGTTGTGTGTTTTAGTGAATGCTGGAAAATTGATCCCTGGTTTCTATGGGATTGTAGGCGACGTCGCAGTGTAGAGGAGGTCCTGCCAATGTATGTGCTGGAGCCGTCGCAGCGGCCCTCCTGACATGAAACTTTGTATACAACATTGGTGGTAGCCTCACTCGGGGCCCTGGGCGCCGTGCTATTCCTTATTATCAGGGAACTAATGAGGTTAGGTTTACAGAATATTTTCAAGTCTATGATGGCATATGTATATATATATATATATATATATATATATATGTATGTATATATATATATATACATATATATATAAATATATATATATATATATGCATACATATACATATATGTACATATAATATATATATATACTTACATACATAGTATATATATATATATATATATATATATATATATATATATATATATATATTGTGATGGCCCACCATCCTCCATGTATATAAAATTATCTGTATCTGTGTTATCCTGTACTTGTTAGGTAATTACGTATGTACGGTAAAAACTGCTTGTATACTTTATGGGATCTACTCTCTCTAAGCCGACGGACGTGAAAACCAGTTCTGTCCGGTTCATCCTTCGCCTTCCTCCCGTCCTCGCCAACTGTATATAATGCCTGCCGGCTCCTAGAGCGAGCAGACTTTCGTTGGCTGAAGCGACGCGTAACTTTATCTCTCCCATATTGCTTTTGCTCTAGTACCGTGGCGTCACCACGTAATCTATATTCTCATGACTTGGTTTTCGGTGGAGGAATTAATTGTCAATTGATTAATTTTGTTGTTGTAAAGTTCTTATATTTGTTTTGTTGGCTTTTTGTTATACATTAAATTAGTTATTTATGTTAACTTCCGTTTGGATTTGCCTTACCCACATCAAGGCCACTAAGTACGAACCCCTCCTAGACATATTTCCTTATATCCTCACGGAAGGCATAACAATATATATACATATGTATATGTGTATATATATATATATATATATATGTATATATATATGTATGTATATATATATGTATATTTATTCACTCCTTCTACCTCTGCCTTCCACGCATCTTTTACTAATCTTTCTTCACTCATGCTTTCGATGTGTCCAAACCATCCTAATACTCTTTCATCAACCCTCTTCCCCAGCTCCCTTTCCACCCCCGTTCTCCTCCTCACCTCCTCATTTCTCACCCAATCTAGCCTAGTAACCCCTATCATACTTCTCAGACATTTCATCTCAAACACATTCAAGCTCCTTCTCTCTTCCTCTCTTATGCTCCATGTTTCTGCCCCGTACAGTGCTGTCGGCACAATCACTCCTTCATATAACCTGCTCTTAGTATCCATTCCCATATGTCTATTTCTCATTACACTTTTTAATCCACCAAGGCATTTACTCGCTTCTTTCAATCTACATTCTACCTCTACCCCCACTCCTCCCTTTCCTGCCACATTCGCACCCAAGTATCTAAAACTATCCACTTCCTCCAGTCTCTTACACTCAATGCTCACTTCCAGTCTGCTGTCACTCTCTCCCCTTGTACATCTCATCACCTTACTTTTGCCCACATTTCTCTTCAGCTTCCTTCTTTCACACACCTCGAACTCTGTCACTAACTTTCTCAATCCCTCCTCTGATCCTGCTACAAGCGCAGTGTCATCAGCAAACAACAACTGGCTTATTTCCCACTTTTCTCCATTTTCTTTAACCATCTCCAACCCCTGACCTACTACTCTTGCATTCACCTCTCACACCACCCCATCCACGTATAGATTGAACAGCCAGGGCGACATAACATATCCCTGACGAAGTCCCACCTTTACCTCAAGCCATTCACTCTCTCCATTTCTAATTCTAACACAAACTCTACTACTCTCGTAAGAAATATTGACTGCTCTTAATATCTTCCCTCCTCTCCCATATATCTGCAATATCTCCCACAGTGCCTTCCTGTCTATCCTGTCGTAAGCTTTTCCAGATCCATAAAAGCCCAAAAAACATCCTTACCTTTTCCTATAGCTTTCTCACATATCTGTCTTACCACAAAAATCTGATCTACACAACCCCTACCTGTCCTAAAACCACACCGTTCCTCACCAATTACTCCCGCTGTTCGTCTCCTAATCCTCTCAATCAAGACACTCCCATAAGCCTTCCCAACTACACTCAACAAGCTGATCCCTCTGAGACTACCACACTCACACTTGTCCCTCTTTCCCTTGTAAAGCGGAACTACACAGGCACTCGTCCAGTCCTCCGGCACTCACCCTCTCTTAAACAAACATCAAATAACCTTACCAGCCAGTTCATCATAACTGTACCTCCTTTTTTCAGACATTCTGCATGGCATCCATCCAACCCAGGTGCCTTACCTGCTCTCACCATCTTAATATCTGCTTTCCCTTCATCTTTCCCTATTTCTCCTCCATTTTCCTCACGCATCACTCTCATTTTCTTAGCGCTTCTCACTGCAACTACCTTTCCCTCCCTGTCCTCCTTCACATTTAGCAACTCCCTAAAATACACCTGCCATCTGGGGATGACAGGTGGTGATGAATAATGGGGATGACAGGTGGTAATAGATACAGAGCTGCCTTAGTGTAGGCCTTATGGTCTCTTGCAGTCTCTTTCATTCTTATGTTCATATTTTCTTGTGTTCTCTCCCATTATCATCTCTCCATCTGCACCTTTTATCTTTTCTTTTCTACATGATTCGCCTCCTCTTCATCTTTTAATTTCTTTCTATAACATCTTTTTATTACTTTCAAAAAAAATCTGTCATACTCCTACCCTTTTTCACATCTGCTCTCCTCTTTGCTTCCTTTATCTTATGCTTAATTTCCCTTCTCTTTACTTTGTATCTTTTATACGATTCCCTCATCCTAATTTGTCGCCAATTTATGAATGCCTGTTTCTTCTCTTCTACACCCTTCTTTGTTTCCTCATCCCAACACTCACTACCTTTCCTTCTATTTCCTACCGCCCTCCTTGTTTCATAAACCATCTTTGCACACCTTATGACTCCCTCGTTATACCATCCCCATTCCTCCTCCACTCCTAGTTATACTCTATCCTTTACTCCCTCCCACTCCTCTCCCAGCTTTTTCTTATACTCATTCTCCTTTTCTTTCTCATTTAAGCAGTTCACTCTAAGTACCTCCCTACCTTCTGCCCTTTTCCTCTTTCTCCTCCTATTCTACTTTCTCAAAATACCTTCCACCAGAAAATGATCTGATATTCCTCCACTCTCTCCCCTTAGATGATGTACATCCTTAACTCTTCCTACCATAATCCTGGTCACCACTATATAGTCCATTAACGCTCTATCTGCCACCCTTCCATCCATCCCCCTCTCCCATGTGTACTTATGCTTGACTTTCTTCCTAAACACAGTATTTGCTATCATCAACTCTCTTTCAAGACACATCTCCACCTTCAATTCTCCAATACGATTTTACCAGGAACTCAATACTTCCCAATCACTCCGTCTATTGGTTCGTTTCCTACCCTAGCATTAATGTCTCCCGATACAACTACATGGAGATTTTTTCCTAATCCCTCTATGCACTCATTTATATCTACCAAAAAAAAAACTCCCTTTTCTCTACGCTCTTCTCACTACCAGGCCCATACGCACTTACAAAAACCCACATTTCCCTTCCCAGCCTCACCTTTATCCACGTCAACCTTGATGAAACCTCCTTTCACTCCACTACAAGCTTACTTATCTCTTCACTTACTAGTATAGCCACCCCTTCTCTCCCTCGTCCCCTCTTCACTCCTGAGTACCTCCCAGCTACACTCCCAAACTCACACTTGCCCTTCCCTTTCATTTTAGTTTCACTCAAAGACAGCACATCCATCTTCCTTCTCGCAAACATATTGCCTATCTCTTCCCTTTTACTCTCATCTGTACCACATCCACGCACATTAAAAGACCCAAACCTTAGGGTACTGGTTGGAAAACTCCCAGACCCTCTTATACCTTTACTTTCTTTTTAGGAATGTCCCCTGTGGGGCTACAGGTAGTAGGACTCCTAATCCCATCCCCAGTCTCATTTTTTGTCGCCTCTTACGACTCAAGTGGAAAGACTTGGTGGTAGCATTCTCTTCCTCCACCACAGGGTAGGCAAAAGAAGGAAATGAATATTCAGAGAAATGGTATAGGGGTTGAAGGACAGCATAACGGAGGGACAGTCGTAGTATAAAAGTGTCATTATTTCTATATGAACAGAGTTTTCCTCTATCACACACAAAATGATGTGTGGCTCTGGTCCGTAGGGGCACCCCATATAGACCCTAAAGTATCAAGTGCATGCTACTCTGCTACATTAACATGCAGCCAATACCCCAGACGGGGGTATTAGCTGCATGTTATATATATATATATATATTATATATATATATATATACAGATATATACATATATATATGTATATATATATATACATATATATATGTATATGTATATATGTATGTATATGTATATATGTATGTATATATATATATATTGTGCGTGTGTGTGTGTGTGTGTGTGTGTGTGTGTGTGTGTGTGTGTGTGCGTGTGTGTATGTGCGTGTAAAAAAGGAAATGAATATTCAGAGAAATGGTATAGGACATGGTATATATATATATAAATATATACATATATATATATATAGTATATTTACATATATATATATAATATATATATATATATATATATATATATATATATATATATATATGCGTGTGTGTGCGTGTGTGTGTGTGTGTTTGTGCGTGTGTGTATGTGTGTGTATGTGTGTGTGTGTGTGTGTGTGTGTGTGTGTGTGTGTGTGTGTGTGTGTGTGTGTGTGTGTGTGTGTGTGTGTGTGTGTGTGTGTGTGTGTGTGTGTGTGTGTGTTTGTATATATATATATATATATATATGTATATATATATATATATATGTGTGTATATATACATGTATATATGTATATATATATATATATATATATATTTATATATATATTCATATATATGTATATAAAGTAAAGCTCATTTAAAAGCTGAACTTCTGTTAGTTACTTTGCCTGGGCCCCCAAAGTTTGTATATAGTAATGATAATGACAATAATAATAATGATATCTCGGCACAATGATCACACACAGAATCCATTGGGTTAATTCACGCTACTACTTCTAACATTTTTTTGTCTTCTTTCTCCTCTTCCTCCTCATACTACTAGTACTACTGCTTCTTCTTTCCCCTCCTCTTCTTCCTCTTCTTTCTTGTTTTCCTCCTCCTACTTCCCTGTTTTCTCATCCTCTTCTTCCTCTTCCTATTTGTTACTCCTAATAATAATTCTCCTCCTCGTCCTCCTCTGCCTTTACTTTCTCAACTTTGCATAAAGTGATAGACACATTCGGTGTGCCCACTTTCTCCATTGCCCCGTCCCTCCATCCACTCCTTCCTTTCCGCCTAACTTCTCTCACATCTTCCCTCTCTACTCCCCTCCCACCTCCCTACCCCTTTCTAATCCTTTCCTTTCTTCTCACCCCTTCCATTTACATACATTCTTATGGGTACCTTCCAACCCAGAAAAAATCACTCTAAGAAAAAAAAAAAATATATATATATATATATATATATATATATATATATATATATATATATATATATATATATATATATATAGCAGTGCAGTAGCTCAGTGGACACTGTCTTGAGCTTGTGAACAGGCAGTCTCGAGTTTGAGTCCCGGGAACCACTGCGGGCTTACTGCGTTGGTTCTTGACATTCCTAATTAGGCGGGGAGGTATTCCAACGTAAAAAATAAAGAAAGAAATAGACAAATAAAAAATGAATAAATACTTAAATAAATAAGTAGATAAATAAATAAATGAATGAATAAATAAATAGATAAATAAATAAATGAAACAAAATAGAAAACAGAGATTCGCCGCAACTGAAAGGGTTTTGCCCTACCTGGGATATCTCATTTCTCACTGCATGGGAGTGGGATGGCGAATACTAACATGATTGAGTTCAGGTCACCATTAAGGTCCAAGACAGTATCGACACACAAGCCTCCTGGCCACAGAACTAAACTGCACAAGATGCAATCACCACACAAAAGACACGGAGCACGCCATCCTACACCGACCCACACTGACCATCCTCAGATAACAACACTATACATCTTCCCTGAGTGATTGATGGTCCCACCCGTGGCCGTGGCCGGTTATCTGGAGGTCGTGGGTTTCCTGCAAGAGAAAACTGGCTGATTCCAACCCAGACAAAAGAATACAAGATGTAGTAGGTGATTACTTCATTAAAAGTGAAATAATGAATACTAACAACTATTCTCATTAAATCATCAACTACCCCAGCTAATTTTTACACAAAAAGCTCATGGTATTACAAATGTTTAGCTAAAAGTAAAAAAATAATAATCATAATAATAAAGTAAAATAAACTTAGTGAGAAATGATAAAATGAAATAAGATAAATTGAAACGTCCTAAGAAAATAAACCTCCTCTTCCTCCTTCTCCTCTTCTTCCTCTCCGTCCTCTTCCCCTCCACAGACGGCCAGGCTCTCTTGTAGGACCCAATCAATGAATCATGGATTTCACTCGGAGCCAACCAACCAACCGGTCAGGAAAGACTGAAACAGAGACAGAAAAAAAAGATAAATAAAAGAGAAGGAGAAAGAGAGAGAGGGAGGGAGAGAGAGAGAGAGAGAGAGAGAGAGAGAGAGAGAGAGAGAGAGAGAGAGAGAGAGAGAGAGAGAGAGAGAGAGAGAGAGAGAAATACATAGTGAGATAGTGACAGAGTTTGAGAAGGTGTGTGGAAGAAGGAAGCTGAAGAAAAATGTGGTTAAAAGTAAGGTGATAAGATTTACAAGGGGAGAGAGTGACAGCAGGTTGGAAGTGAGCATGGGTGACTGGAGGAAGTGGATAGTTTTAGATACTTGGGTGCAAATGTGGCAGGAAAGGGAGGAGTGGGGTGGAGGTAGAATGTAGATTGAGAGAAGCGAGCAAATGCCTTGGTGGATTAAAAAGTGTAATGAGAAATAGACATCTGGGGATGGATGCTAAGAGGAGGTTATATGAAGGAGTGTTTGTGCCGACAGCACTGTACAGAGCAGAAACATGGAGCATAAGAGAGGAAGAGAGGAGTTTAAATGTGTTTGAGATGAAATGTCTGAGAAGTATGATAGGGGTTATTAGGCT
>NC_134786.1:45550081-45562581 GCF_046742065.1 Oratosquilla oratoria
CTCGCGGTGATTTAGATCTCTTGACCTAATGAAATTGACAGCTTTCACAAGAATATTAGCCACATGCTAAAAGCTTATTGTCTTTGCACATAAAGCTTCCTGGTGTATGATACAATGCAGGGCAATAAGTGAACCTGAGTTAATATTTTGAGACCCCATTCTAGTCTTCAGTAATCCAACAACCCCAATTTCTCTGACCAGACATCGCAGGTGTACCATCTGTTGTAATGGAAACTAAATTAGTGTAGTCCAGTCCAAACCTTGAGAATACTTTTTCCAATTCATCCAAAATAGTTTGTCCTGCTGTGGCCCCCTTCATGCTTTGTAGTGATGCCATTTTCTCTGTAATATTATAGTCATTGTCAACATCCCTGATATACACAGCCAGTTGTGCAGTGGCTGTGGTGTCACAACTCTTATCAAGAGCAACAGAGTATGAAGAAAGAGCACTAACTCGATTGGCCATTGTACTTTCAATATTCCCTGAAAGACTTTCTATTCTTCTAGCAACAGTATATCTTGAAAGGCTTATGCTTTCAACTAGTTTCTTTTTGTCAGGAAACATTGTCTGAGGCTACACACAAACACTCTTTAACTACCTCACCATCAGAATAGGGCTTGAGTCTTTTTGCAAGGATTTGACTAATCAAAAAGCTTGTTTTTAGAGATGCATCATATTCCTTAACTTTCTTTGCAAACACTGACTGTTGTCCTTTCAGAGATTTCTGCAAGAATGATATATTTTTTTGCGTGCTTCACCTGTCATATTTTCATATTCTTTGTGTTTTGTGATGTAGTGTCTTTTGATGTTATATTCTTTTAAAACAGAAATGGTTTCCTGGCATACAAGGCACAATGTTTACCCACTGATTGTATGCATAAATATTGTTCAGTTCATTTCTCTTGAAAACTTCACTTTTCCTCTGAAATCTTGCGTTTTTTACTTGTTGAAGCCATTATTAGTACAATAAGATCTTTCTTGAGGAAAAAATATATAATTAGTAAAAGGCTTCAATTAAGTAAAATGTAATAGATTGCAATATAATAGATACCACATTTTCAGCACAAATATACAATTCTCAAAATTTTTGCTTGCAAATTTTCTAAAGTCAATCACAAAACTGCAACATAAACAATATTAACGTTTATTTAGATGATGAATATAAGATAATAAATGCAAAACAGCAAAATGGTGATTAAACACAACCACAGAAATACTAGCACCAACGTAATCACCAAAATTCAATCTACTAGTCTACATAATCTCTCACAACGGAACAACCTTATCTCACCCATGCTCAACACTCACTCCACGTTGTATATTGCCACAGTCAAGCATACAAACATCATTACATGCAGCACACAACTTAATCGGTATCGCCATGACAATTGTCATGGTATTTTTGTCAGATGATACATCCGAGCAATCACATTACAAGCAGAAAAACACAGCAATGGAGCAGTACTCATACACACGCACATACTGTACATACACAATGAACTTGATCTTACTTCTGCAACACATGATACATTTGCACTCGCACTCACTTGTACTAACACAAACCACACAAAAATTTTTGCTTGCAAATTTTATAAAGTCAATCACAAAACTACAACATAAACAAATTACTTAGAGTTAGAATTACAGTACCGGTAATCACATGTCAAAGACAACAAATGAAGTCACAACGGAGACTGGTGAGGCAGCGGTACTGACAGGCGGGAACACACGTACCATACTACATACGTGTCAGACTCATAGACAGACAGCCAGGGATCACTCAATCTAATAATTGAGAATTTAAAGTAATATGTTATTTTCTGTTCTAATATAATTAAAATCTGTACCTTAGTGAACAGAATAGAAAAAAACATGGTGAAATTGGTACACAAGAATATGAATTTAGCCAAACTTTCGGTGGGCTCTAGTTGGTAACACACTCTCTCTCTCTCTCTCTCTGAGGGGCCGCACTATAGCTTATTTATTTTTAGGCGAAAGGGCCGCAATGAAAGCCTTTGATGGCTGCATACGGTCCTTAGACCGCAGGTTGCACAGGTCTGCTTTATACTAAAACATGTGAACCTGTCTCACATTAATGCGAAGATCCAGCACAACTTAGCTACTCGTCACCCGTAATACGGGATATTAAAAATATAAAATAAAAACTATAATACAGAATGTATAATACATCAATAGAACAATTAGGCAGAGAGTTTATGATAAAATATATAAGAAAATATAAGGAAGATTGAAAAATGCTCCTAAGATTGGGTATAAAATCCACACGCTAGGACGCACCACAGTCATCCGATAACCTAAAACGGACCACGTGGAACAAATGTCCCGCGAAGCATTCATTAGTTTGAATTAAAGTAGTTGCCACAGATCAAAGGAATTGGAACAATAAGGTGGACAAACACAATTCCTCACCGTTAATAACTTAAAATTAATAACATGTTGATAGTACAAAACATACACCAAAAACAAATTACTGCCGTAATAATGCAAATAAAACACACAAAAAATATAATGAATGTTTCCTTTCCAGCCTGTCCTTCGCTCCCTTATAAATTGGATTAAATGTAATGCACCTGTTGACACTATTCTCATCACTAGCCCATGCTTCTAGGAATAACCTAACATTTTTTCCTCTTCCTCCGTATTTGACTTCCCCATTCTGCCAATCCATCTCATGACTTGTATCCTCGCAGTGCCTTAGAATGGCTGAATTCATGTTCCTCCTACCGACAGCCCTCTGGTGTTCTTGAAATGTAGTCACTAATCTTTTACCGGTTTCTCCAACATAATGGGTCTCAGTCCTTACATCTAACGTCATATAACACCCATATTTGGTCTGCTTGGCTCTCTGTGTCTTCAAATTTGTTCAGGACTCTGTATTACTAGGTTTATGTGCCACTTCCACACCGTATTTCCTCAGCAATCTGGCCGCTACCCCAGACACCCCTATCAAATAAGGACCGTAACCCGCGGTGCATCTGGTCGTCTGTTATCTATCTTAACATTCGGTTGTCGTACCGTCCACCTTTTGACCACCAAATTCGGGTAATCGTTGTCCCTGAATACCTTCTTCAGGTGGCTCCTCTCCTTCCTCCTGCTATCTTTTGTGCGCGGCTGGAATGACAGCTGTTATAGTCCAGAGGCCAGTCTGTATGAGTGTCCTTCCTGTAAACCCCCGTTGTCAAAGTAGCACCGCTTCTCGTCACCATGACATCCAGAAGTGACAATGGTCCGTTTTCCTCTTTTTTCCATTTCAAACCGGATGGCTTCATTCTTTCCATTCATTATCTCGAAGAAAGGTTCTACCTCCTCTTCATAATGATAAGTACGTCATCGACGTACCTTACCCTTACTCTATCCGGTGCCCAAATGTCCACACTTCCTGGGTTGAGGGTTTGATGCCGGTCAGTTTATAAATATTTTGTTTCATTATGCTTCATTCTAATATTTATGTTATATTATTTCAAGTAAAATTATATTCCTATTTTTTGGGGGGTTATTCTTTGTTAAATCATATCTTATGTACAATGAGATGTCATATATGACGTTACATCACTTCAAGTTATTACATTATTTTCATTTTGTCTGGCTATGTTATTTATATTTATATTATCATTATTCTGTTGCATTACATATGCAAAATTGTATTAATATATTTTTAGGGTATTCTTTGTTAAACTATAATATCTTATGTCGTGCAACAAATTACGATGTAATGTCATAGGACGTTACATCACTTCAAATTATCACATTGTTTTAATTTCACTTTATTCTATTCTATTTCATTTTGTCTGGCTATGTTATCATTTTACTATAAGTTATCTTGTGACGTTTTTTCGTTTTTTTTTTACATATTCATACTACTCACTCATTTTTACTTATACTCTCACACCCTCGGACAACATTTCACACACACCGGAGCTGTATCTGACATCTACAAAATTGTTTAAATAGCTACATTAAAAAAAATTAAGTTATTGTATACTGTGATAAAAACAACAAACGGAGCCCACCTCCAAGGAGTGAACGCGGCCCTATTCTTTCAACGTAAACCGTCGCTTCACCCCAGAGTCACATTCCTCTGAAGAAGTATAGAGAGAAACCGGTCAGGAAAAAAAAAAAAATCGGAACTAGACCCTTGACTTTTTTTCCACCTTTATCAACTTGTCATAATGTCCCAGCATACATACATACATACATACATGCATATATATATATATATATATATATATATATATATATATATATATATATATATAAATATATATATATTCACATACACATACACACACACACATACACACACACACACACACACACACACACATATATATATATATATATATGTATATATATATACACACACACACACACACACACACACACACACACACACACACACACACACACACACACACACACACACACACACACACACACACACACACACACACACACACACACACACACACACACACACACACACACATATATATATATATATATATATATAAATATATATATATATAAATATATATATATATATATATATATATATATATATATATATATATATATATAAAGTGTACATAAGAGATTGGATGACCGTGAGCGACCAGATGTCCGTGATGGGGGAAATGTTAATTAGGTATTGAATGTCAATGAAGGACCAAATATCAATATAGAGCAAGGAGTCAATAAATAATAAAATTAAAATGTAAGGCATGATATTGAAACTCAAAACATGTTAAAAAGAAATAATCACGAGTAATATTACGCACAAACTCCAAGAAATACAGGCGTATGTCAAAAGCGAAAATCTCGATATGATAGGAATAACCGAAACATGGTTAAATGGTGGAGAGTTTGAAGCTGAATTTAATATCGCGGGATTTAAACACTTTCATCAGGATAGAAACCACAAGAAAGGTGAGGGTGTTCTGTTGTACGTTCAAAGCAATGCCCATGCTTGTGTTTTAGAGAAAGTGAAACAGGATGCATATGATAGTTTGTAGGTAGAACTAGCCCAATCAAATGGACAAAAAATGAATGTAGGTGTAGTGTAATATATAGGCAAAAGACATTATCATTAACAGACGACAAACTGTTGCTTCAAGAACTGTTTAGTTTCTGCAACCGGGACTTATTGAAATGGGTGATTTCAATTTTACTGACATTGGTTTGATGACCCTACAACATGGCTATATAGGTAGTCGCTTGATAGATTTTCTCGGTGACAATTACTTAGTTCAGCATGTAAAAGACCCCACAAGACATGGAAACTTACTCAATCTATTGATCACTAGCCGCGAAAGAATGATAACCGATGTATAAGTCGGTGAAACTATTGCAAATAGCGATCATAACTTAGTTAGATTCAAACTACTAATTTTTTTTAGAATAGATAGTTGTGTTTCTAAAATACCCAATTTAAGTAAAGCTCAGTTCATAGGAATACGTCAGGAGTTTCAGCTTACAGATTGGGAGGCAATATTAAGAGAAAGACCTGTAGATCAGATGTGAGAAATGTTTCAAAATACGCTTACTAAGACGTCCCCGAAATCAGGCTCACCCAAAATGGCTTGACAAAAAAAAAAAGAGAGATAGGCTTATAAGAAATGCTCGGGTGCATCTAATTACTATCAAAGTTATGTATTAATACAGAGACTTAAAAAAGACAATAAGAAAACGAAAACGACAATATGAATTGAATATCGCTGATAAATCCAAAGAGAATTCAAAAAGAATTCTATAGTTACATTAAATATAGAAAGGTTATTAGGAATCACATTAGTCCACTATTATCTGCTTACGGTCAACTTGAATGCTCAAATGAAGTAATGTGTGATATTTTGACAATTATTTTAGCTTAGTATTCGTAAACGAAACACCTCAAAGTGAACTCCATACTGAAACATATGAAAAGTCTAGCGTGAACTTACTACGGTAAAAAAAAAAAAAAAAGGTGTATAGAGAAACCCAAAGATAATAAAAAACCAGGGCCTCACGGTTAGAATCCAAGAATATTAAAGGCAATGAAAAATGATATTATTGTTCAATTAGAAATTATTTCTAAAAAATTCAACATATCCGGAGATGTTCCAAGAGAATGGAAGGTAGCTAACGTTACTCCCATATAAAAAATGTGGCAAAAAGAAACCAAATAACTATATTCCTATAAGCTTGGCTTCAATCGTAAGAAAAATGATAGAAACTATCATTAGAGATGCTATCGAACATCGTTTAGAAAGTAACTGATAGATTATAGCTAGCATGGATTCAGACGGAAATGTTCTTTTCAAAGATGGTGAGTTGTGTATCTGTGAGGTATGTTACAACAGTTATGTACACAGCATTAAAGATTCTAGTAATAGTGGAGTGTTTCACTCCACATTTCACATTTTTTTCACACTTATTTAACTTTTTGTCTATGACAAAATGCTTCACAAAAGAAATTATAGTTCAATACTTATTATTCTTATATATTGACAAGTTTTCAAGTATTCAGGACTGACAAAGGTTCCAGATAGCATATATGTCCGATGCACAAAAGCTCCCAAGTAATTCATGTCTCCCAGCTCAGGCATGCATACATATAAACAATATCATAAATCCAGGCCTATAAGTAAAATCTATTTGGATTAATACATAATTCACATATGATGCTATAAACATATTCCTGATACTCCTCTGAACTTACATTGTGTTATACAATCTTTAGTATCACATTTATCATCATCATCATCAAAGTCCATCCTAGTATTTTTTATATCATCCACATGTCTAATTGACACTTCCCTAGTTTCTAAGTATATATTGTATTTATTTTCACCTGCAAAGTCAATTACTATCATATATGGACCTGAGTATCACGGTGAAAGTTTATTATGGGGTGTATGTAATTTGACCATAACTAAATCTCCTATTTTATGCGCTATTTTGAGTTGTTGCTATTTCAACTCTTGTGTATACTCTTTCATGTGTTCCCTAACTCTCTAATGTATAGCTTGAAATGTATGCATCCTATTTGAGATATAATCATCTATACTATACAAAGGGTTTTCTTCTGCAATCAAGATTTCACATGGGAGAATTTTGTCTTCTCCCATAGCTGTGTTAATTTGGTTGTTTAGGATACATTTAACACAAGGAATCCAAGTATCCCAACTTATACTATTTGGGCTTATCACACCTCTAAGACAAGTAATAAATTTCTTATGTAACCTCTCTATAACTTCGTTGCTCTGAGATGATTCATTAATATATTGACTTTATGAATCTTAAATAACCTACATCCCTCCAAGATTTTGTGATTATATACTGTTCCATTATCTGAAACTAAGATCTTAGGTGTAGTGAAATTATAGATTATCTGATCATAGATTACTGAAGCAACCGTTTCAGCTCTCTTATTTGGAATGGGTTGTAAAATACAAAATCGTGAAAGATAATCAATAGCAACAAATACATATTTATATCCATTTTCAGACTTATGTAACTCCAATATATCTATATGAACTCTTTCCCAAGGTTTCTTCGAGATGGGATATAGCATAGGAGCAGGTTTAGGTGCATTTTCTTTCATCTTAACACATTTCAAAAATAATTCTATATAATCATATATATATTTATACCTGACCAAAAGTATTTAAATTGTGCTTGTCTATAAATTTTATCCTTTCCTGGATGTGAACTACAATCACTATTATGAAGTAACTTTAATACCCCTTGTACAAAAGTTTTTGGAATTACCAACTGATTCACTGGACCCGTAGAAATATCTTTCCCATTACAACTGTTTTTCTATACAAAAGTGCATTAGTTAAATGAAATTCCTCTATCTTATACCCCTTTGGTAGTTTTGGGGGTTACCTCTTGGGTTCATCACATACTGGGCTACTTTTTTCCAAGCCTTATATATATATATATATATATATATATATATATATATATATATATATTTTTTTTTTTATATACACACACATATATATATATATATATACACATATACACACATATTTATACACACACACACACACACACACACACATATATATATATATATATATATATATTTCTTCATTATCATTTCCTCATCTAATGTTACTAGCTCATCTATATGAGAGACGTAACTGATCAACCCTGTCGTTGGTTGGCCAATATTTCTAGATAGTGCATCTGCTGCAACATTCCTTCTACCCGGAATATATTCAAACTTAACTTCAAAACACTGATGTGTAGTAAACCACGTGGCTAATCTACCTCTAAGATTCTTATGCTTCAATAAGTTTTGAGTAGCTGTATGATCAGTCCATACTCTGGATATCTCAGTATCATATCTCTAGTAAGAACTAGTAAGTTAATTTTTTAACTTGTCAAAAGCTTGCTCTTGTGCAGGTCCCCACATCAACCTTGAATCTTTCCTCAACAAAGAACTTAATAGATTAGCTATGTATAAGAATTTATCCTATTACCCATAACGCTAATCTGTCTGGTAATGTCTGTCTATTCAATTCCCTATAGTCAATAACTGGATGCATGGTATAATTTGATTTTGGCACCAGAATCAAAGGGAAATTTTACTCATTTTTACTATGTTTAATAATATCCTGAGATAACATTTCAAGGATCAATTTATTTGCAATGGCTAGTTTGGAATGTGATAATCTGTAGGCAGGTATATAGATAGGTTGAGTCCCTGGTTTTAATTTGATTTAATATTCTAAAACAGTTGTTTTTCCCAGGGCGTCTCCCGGCAAAGCAATTGCTTTATTTTGCTACAAGAACAAAGCAACTAAACTTTCATCCAACTCAAGACAACTAGTAGGTTCGAATTTATTCTTGTATTTCTTTCCAAAATCTGTTTCTTCCTGAATTGAGCAGATTGATGAAATTGGTGATTCTACCTCCTCAGTGTAATCTTAATGGGTTTTGTACAAACTTGAAAAATTCTCCTTGTGTACCTTTTCTTAAGATTATGTCTATATCCATAGTACTAACCACCAATATTTCTTATATGTTCTTGTTTGTCTTATAAATCTCTGAGTTCAATTCCAAAACTTTTAATCTAATTGATTCTGGTATGGTTAAGATTTCAGAGTGTACAGTGACTCCTTTCAACTGCACTGCTACCCTGTTGATTGTTCTAGGGTGTAATAATGTCGATTTGATTACGCCACCTTCCACAATTAGCAAAGCTTTCTTTGTAGTTCGTGAATTAATCATTTCTGGAATTTCTTGAACATCTGAGTTGGATTCACTGTATGAGACTTTATTTTCTGTTGGTCTGGATTGCTCTGCCTCGCTATCATCTAACCTATTATTGTTATCTTCCCTATCTATTTCAAGAGATTCTTTTATTACTAATACTGTCTCTAAGCCTGGTTGATTTAAAAGCGGAGTTAACTGTGATTCCACTAAGATCCCTAACTCAGCAGGACATATGACCATGCTCTACTTTCTCATAGTTGCAAATCCTATCAATAAATCTCCTGGGAAAACAGATTCTTCTACAACTATCACTGTAATGTGCAAATGCTCATTTTCATACAAGATGACCACTAATTCAACCTTGTCTAATGTTTTTAACTGACTTTCAGTTACTCCTTGCAATGAGTAATGGATTGGCTCCAAGCTTTTCACTCCTGGTTTCAATTGGTGTAAAAAAAATTGCTACTTATACCATTAACTACAAATCCTGTATCAATAAATACTTGGATAGATTTATCAAACACTCTACCCCCAATGAGAGGCTCTACAGAAGTCATTCCAATTGTTATAGCCAGCTTATAATTGTCTTTGATGTTGGTGTTTTCTTTCACACTTCTATCACTCTTGTCCCTAACACAATAATGGTCTATTAGTATTTCTATGGTTAGCTCTATAGTTTTATTTTATTCTGTGTCTGTTTTTTTTTTTTTTCTCTTGTTTCTGGGTGAATACGAAATTTTGGCATTGCTCTACAATCCTGTGTTCTATGTCCTATTCTTTGGTGATACAAACAGAAAGGTGGGTTTCTACAATGATACTCATCATGCCCCTCATATTTGCAGTATTTACAAATAGTTTCGAAATAACACTTTTGTGCTTTATGCCCCAATTATCAAAATTATAATATTCAATTCTATCATTCCTTGATGTGTTTCTAACTTTATGTTCAGATCCTCTGTTTCTGAAATCACTCCTAGAGTTCTTAGTTTCTCTCTGTTGTTGTATTTACACTGTCATCACATATGGATTAATTGCTTTATTTTCACTATAACCTTGAAGAAGGTAATCTATCTCCTCTAAATCCATTGTTTGTTTAAGATCTTTATACATGTTTTTGTAGTTATTTAATCAAAATTGTGTATTAACAAAGCAAAGACTATCAACTTAGTAACCTGAGAAATTTCTATTTTGTCACTTTCTATCCAATCTGAGTCTTTCGGCATAGAAATCATATCCTCAGACCAACTGTCTAATTTTGCTAAATATTCTGTGCTAGTTTCACTTGCTTCTACTTTCTTTATCATTCTAACCAAAAACCTGATAGGATCCGGATCACACTTTAACTTAAAACGTTTAATAAATGCCTTCTTATATCCTTCATATTTGTTTATATCTTCCATTTGCTGGAAATTTATTACAAACCTACCCCTACCCTTCTCAGGATTTACATTTTCCTTTAAAATTTATATCTTTCGTTTTTCATCTGTTATGTTTTTACTGACAAAGTGTCAATCACACTGAGAAACCTATTAACTCCTACTGTATTTTCTTCTTCTGAAAATTTGGAATGTTTATATACGAGGTATGAACCTCATGATGCAAAACCGCAGTCTTACCTTCAGTGTTTTTAAAGTCGATTTGAATTGATTGTTTCCTTTGTAGTCGTCTTCACATGTACGTCAATCTCGTCTTTTTAGTAGTCCCCTACTTCACTAGCTCGTCGTTGTTGTAGTCCCCTCGTTCACTAGCTCGTCGTCCCTTGCTCACCGTTGCTTGTAACCGTTCCCTTGTAGCCAGCATACAATGCGTGGTTGTGGTTCGTGCACGGAGTGGTTGATGTTGCGTGCATGGAGTGGTTGTGTGCACTACGTAATCCTGTAGATTGATGCACCCGTACACTCATAGCCGTATTTTCCACTAAGTCCTTTAGATGTAGTATTTCACACCAATTCTAATCACCACTCGCTTCGTTAGTAGCGTTACTTTTCATCCGGTTCCTCCCTAGCTCCCACCACTGTTACCTCAGTCACCACTGTTCCCTTCTCTGGTCCCCTTTCACCACTCTGTGCTGTTGTTTCTATGTGCATTTACTTTCTTACAGTACGTCTTTAATTACCTGTTTTCTTTTCACCCCAATCCTTGTTACGTATGGTTAGTCACTCACTATTTTCATCTGCAGGAAGTTTCAGTTTGTATTACCCTGTCTAAGAGAGGGGAATTAAATGGACCTTAATTTTTCTCTTTCCGGATAAATACACTTGTACCTTCAAGTTACAACGAAAGGGACTCCCGTCGAGAATCCTCAATATGCTTACTACGTCAGTTCTGCAATGACGTCATGATTTCTTTATTCCAGTGATCTTTACTTTGTATTTAAGATCTTCCCTCTCATGAACCAATTGAATTTTCTCCACCTTTACCCTTTCTCGAGTCAGAAAGGCTGTTACAAATCCCGTGTGCAATACTGCTTACTTAAGCAATCACGAAATCAATGCACATGAATGCACACCTGACTTAATTTACATATTGTTACACCAGCTAAAAATGAACATAATACAGTAATGAAATCGGGTCCCCGGCGGATGTTTGTATACATTTAGGTGGGGAGCGAGCTTGTGCAACTCCCTCGCCTTCTCGCCTTCGGGTATTGTGTAAATACATAAACTATAAAACATATCTCACCTACCTCTCCTTTCTACTCACTTGTCTACCAACCTCTTACATATATATTTACAATGTAAGAGCCCTCTCAGAAGACCACAGGATGGAGAGTTTACTGGAGGAACTAGTCAATAACAAGTGAGACATCGTGAGATTGAGCGAAGACCGAAGAGGGGAAGAAAAAATTATACAATTACAAGATAGTCACCACCTGTTCTATTATAGAGGTAAGGAAAATGACAAAGCTAATGGAGTAGTATTCTTGATAAAACGAAATGTTGCTGGTAACGTAGTCAAATTCAGTAATTTATCAGACAGGGTAGCTCGGATTGTGAATAGGCTGTGTAAAAGGTACACTCTAAAAATAGCTCAAGTTTATGCACCAAATTCACAGAGTTCAGACAATAAAATTGAGTCCTTCTCTGATGATTTAATTCAGGTAAGGAATCAAGAAAAAAAAATGATTACACGTTGGCAATAGGCGACTTCAATACTAAAATGGGGAGACGAGTCGTGCATTGGGAAGTTTAGAGTTGGTTAAAGAAATGACGAAAGTGAAATGTTAGTTAAATTTTCAGAGAACTACAACATGAAAATAGTTAACACTTTC
>NC_134786.1:45567581-45572581 GCF_046742065.1 Oratosquilla oratoria
AATGTCACTGAACGATGGGAGGCCGGCGTGAATCACGGTGACGTAGGGGGACAAAATGTACAAAATAGATCGGATGACCGTAATCGACCAGATGTCCGTGATGGGGGAAATTTTAATTTTGATAGGAGAAATGTTAATGAGGCATTGAATGTCAATGAAGGACCAAATAATAATAATATAGAGCAAGGCATAAATAAAAAACAAAATGATAATATAAGACATGATATTGAAACTCAAAATGTGGCAAAAAGAAATAATCACGAGTTTCTTAAAACTATGTACTTTAATGCTCGTAGTATTAGGAACAAATTTCAAGAAATACAGGCGTATGTCAAAAGCGAAAATCTCGATATGATAGGAATAACTGAGACATGGTTAAATGGTACAGAGTTCGAAGCTGAATTTAATATTGCGGGATTTAAACACTTTCATCAGGATAGAAACCACAAGAAAGGTGGGGGTGTTCTATTGTACGTTAAAAACAATGTTCATGCTTGTATTTTAGAGAAAGTGAAACAGGATGCATATGACAGTTTGTGGGTTGAGTTAACCCTAACAAATGGACAAAAAATGAATATAGGTGTAATATATAGGCCAAAGACATTATCATTAGCAGACGACAAACTGTTATTTCAAGAACTGTCTAGTTTCTGCAACCGGGATTTATTGATAATGGGTGATTTCAATTTTACTGACATTGATTGGATGACCCTTGAACATGGCCATATAGGTAGTCGCTTGATTGATTTTCTTGGTGACAATTACTTAATTCAGCATGTAAAAGAGCCCACAAGATATGGAAACTTGCTCGATTTATTGATCACTAGCCGCGAAAGCATGGTAACTGATGTAGAAGTCGGTGAATCTGTTGCAAATAGCGATCACAATTTAGTCAGATTCAAACTCCTAAACAATTTTAGAATAGATACTTGTGCTTCTAAAATACCCGATTTCAGTAAAGCTCAGTTCATAGAACTACGTCAGGAGCTTCAGCTTACAGATTGGGAGGAAAAATTAAACGAAAGGCCTGTAGATCAGATGTGGGAAATATTTCAAAATACGCTCACTAAGATGATTCAAACTTACATTCCTTTTAAGGACAGACGTCCCCCAAATCAGGCTCGCCCAAAGTGGCTCGACAAAGAAGCTGAAAAAAGTATTGCTAAAAAGAGACAGGCTTATAAGAAATATAAGTGCTCGGGTGCATCTAATGACTATGAAAGTTATGTATCAATACAGAGAGATTTAAAAAAGACAATAAGAAAAAGAAAACGACAATACGAAATGAACATCGCTGATAAATCCAAAGAGAATCCCAAAAAATTCTATAGTTACATTAGAGATAAAAAGGTTGTTAGGAATCACATTGGTCCACTATTATCTGCTGACGGTCAACTTGAATATTCAAATGAAGGAATGTGTAATATCTTAAACAATTATTTTAGCTC
Organism: Oratosquilla oratoria; assembly: GCF_046742065.1. Classification (NCBI taxonomy): domain Eukaryota; kingdom Metazoa; phylum Arthropoda; class Malacostraca; order Stomatopoda; family Squillidae; genus Oratosquilla; species Oratosquilla oratoria. Next base: position 45,569,030 of record NC_134786.1, read on the forward strand.
GGTATTTGTAAACGAAACACCTCAAAGTGAACTCCAAACTGAAACCTGTGAAAAGTCTAGGGTGAACTTATTCACTACGTTAAATATAACAAAAGACAAAATTAAAAGGCGTATAGAAAAACTCAAAGTTAATAAAACACCAGGGCCTGACGGTTGGCATCCAAGAATCTTAAAGGAAATTAAAAATGAGATTGTTGTTCCATTAGAAATTATTTTCAAGAAATCCATCATATCCGGAGATGTCCCAAGAGAATGGAAGCTAGCTAACGTTACTCCCATATTCAAAAAAGGTGACAAAAAGAAACCAAATAACTATAGGCCTATAAGTTTGACTTCGATCGTAGGAAAAATAATGGAAACTATCATCAGAGATGATATCGAATATCATTTAGAAAGTAACCGTTTGATAAATGATAGCCAGCATGGTTTCAGACGGAAACGTTCTTGCGTGACTAGCTTACTCGAATTCTACAACACAGTTATCTCGAATTATGACAAAAGAAACAATATAGATTTAATATATCTAGACTTTGCAAAAGCTTTTGATACCGTCCCACACGAAAGACTACTTACTAAATTAGCTTTGCATGGAATAAGTGGTAGCCTATTAGGTTGGACTAGTAATTGGTTGAAAGGTCGAAAACAGAGAGTTGTTTTAAATGGAAAAACTTCTGGATGGAAAAGTGTTGCAAGTGGAGTTCCTCAGGGTTCCGTTCTTGGGCCACTTCTATTCATAGTATATATAAATGATATAGACCATGGACTAAAATCTACTGTGTCCAAATTTGCTGATGATACAAAACTGTGCGGAGTGGCAAATGATCACTCAAACCAATTAGATATTCAAGAAGATTTAGATCAATTACAGCAATGGTCTGAAAAGTGGCTAATGAAATTTAACACAAGTAAATGCAAGGTAATGCACATAGGTAAAAATAACAGTAAGTACGATTACAAGTTATCTGGAAATTCGTTAACAAAAGTGGATAGTGAAAAAGATCTCGGCGTAATTATCAGTAACGACCTCAAATCATCCAAGCAGTGTATTTCAGCCTCTGAGAAAGCAAATAAGATTCTGGGATTGATTGCGCGATCTTTTGATTTCAAAAGTCCATCACTCATTAACAAGCTATATAAAACGTTAGTTCGTCCACATTTGGAATATGCTGTTTCCGTATGGTCACCGAATCTCATTAAAGACATTGACAGACTGGAAAAAGTACAACGGCGAGCCACAAAACTGATTCCAAATATCAAAAATAAATCATACGAAAATCGACTTAAGCACATGAATCTGTTTTCCCTAAAAAAGCGTAGACTCAGAGGTGACTTGATACAGGTCTTTAAGATTTTAAAGGGAATTGACAACATCAAAAGTGACCAAATTTTCACATTGAATGAGAATCAGACAAGAAACAATGGTCTCAAACTGTCCGGAAATCGATTCAATTTGGAAGTAGGTAGAAACAACTTTGCCAACCGTGTAGTTAATGAATGGAATAAACTTCCTGCACAGGTAGTGCAATGTAGTTCAGTTCGAAGCTTTAAGAATCATTTAGATAAATACCTAAGTAAGATGCTGTAATGATTATAATTTATCTTATACAATTTGTTTTTGTTTTGTTATAATTTGTCTGTCTGATTTTCATTTATTATTAGTTATATGTCAATTTATAATCATTTACTATTTACCTTTTTGTTTGTTATTCAACTATACCTATGCATTTATTTATGTATTTTATTTGTTATTTTTACATTATTATAGTTTTAATTTATTATTAATATGATTTTTTTTCTTTTTTTTTTCTTTTTTTTTGTATCCGACCTAGATATGGACCAAAAGGTCTCCTGTCGGCATGCTCCGCCTTTGTAATCCTTTGTAATCCTTTGTGTGTGTGTGTGTGTGTGTGTGTGTGTGTGTGTGTGTGTTTATGTGTGTTTATGTGTGTGTGTGTGTGTGTGTGTGTGTGTGTGTGTGTGTGTGTGTGTGTGTGTGTGTGTGTGTGTGTGTGTGTGTGTGTGTGTGTGTGTGTGTGTGTGTGTGTGTGTGTGTGTGTGTGTTTGTTTTAGGGTGCCTAATGACACACAAGAACGAGTTAAGAATTTTTTATCCAAAGCACTGATCACACGTGCATGCGGGAGCCAGACTACTCAAGCCAACTCCTTCATTGGAGGGAAAAAACAGGCACGAATCGTCCCGCGATCACAAAATGCTTACTAACATACAACAACAAAAATATATATTAATAGATAAAAACAACGGAAAAATATACATGAAAATACAAGTGTCACCATTACATATATATATATATATATATATACATATATATATATATATATATATACATATGAATATATATATATGTATATATATAGATAGATAGATAGATAGATATAGATATAGATATATATGGATATATATATATATATATATATATATATATATATATATGTATATATATATATATATATATATATACATATATATCAACCACAATTCACTGTAATTCTAAGCCATCAACATTGAGAAACTCGACGAGGCATACATGCAGCAATTGAATCACGTTCCAATTTCTGCATGTATGGCTCCTCAAGTTTCTAGATGTTGATGGCTTAGAATTGTGGTTATTAATGTAAATCTGTTTATTGGGACCCCTTCAGTGTTTTACATACATATATACATATATACATACACACACACACACACACACACACACACACACACACATATATATATATATATATATATATATATACATATATATATGTGTGTATATATATATACATATGTATATCTACATATATACATATATGTATATTTATATATATAAATATATATATATACATATATATATATATGTATATATATGTGTGTGTGTGTGTGTGTGTGTGTGTATGTATGTATGTATATACATATATATATATGTATATATACAGGGTTGGACAAAATAATGGAAACACCTAACATTTTGGCATCATAATCTTTGAACATGTTTTAAACAATCAAAACTTGACATATTCTAATGTTTGTTTTTTCGTATATTATTGTTGTTTTGAAATGTTTATCTAAAATGAATGTTTTTTGTTTTTGTTTTTTTAGATATTAAAAGAAATTGGTCCGAGCCCATAAAAATGGCAGACCTCTCGGATTTTAAAAGAGGCCAAATTGTTGGCGCTCGTATGGCAGGCGCTAGTATAATGAAAACTGCCGAAAGTTGAAGTTATCTGAGAGAGACCGTCGGACTCTAAATTGAATTGTTAGAAAGGATCGTAAGACCACGGCATCTAAAATCACTGCAGAGCTCAATGAACACCTACAGAACCCAGTTTCACAAAAAACTGTTCGTCAGGAGCTGCACAAATTTGGATTCCACGGAAGAGCTGCAATTAGAAAACCTTTGCTCTCAAAGACAAATGTTTCAAAGCGTTTAGAGTGGTGTAGAAACCACTAAAATTGGTCCCTCGAGCAGTGGAAAAATGTGATTGTCTCTGACGAATCATCGTTTTCCTTATTTCCGACCTGCGGCCGAGTGTACGTTTGGAGACAGCCGA
>NC_134786.1:45580081-45587581 GCF_046742065.1 Oratosquilla oratoria
CATATAAAAATCAAAGGCAGAACAGGAAAGGACAGGACAAGATGAAAATGAATAAATTGGAAGATAAACAGAGAAAGAAATGAATGAATAAATAAGTGAATAATAGATACATATATAACCAAATAAAATTATAAATATATAAAGCTTAAAACGTAGGGCAACTCTCCAAATTCCTTTTTAAAACATCAGGTTGAGTAATAATGCATACAAGTTATCTGGAGAGTTTTATTACATAGTTTTGTCGCAGAGACGAAATATAAGGAATTATAAGTCGGATGCTTGGCTTCTGGAAAGAAAACGGAGTGATGAAGCTCTTACGCCTGACGAGAAACGAAGACTTTTTTTTAACGAAACATTTCAGATTTATACTTCATACATATCTTCTTCATTAACTAAAATCAGGTTTTGATTATTACTGTACGATATATTTTACCAAGTGAAATAACATATATATATTGAAAAACAAAACAAAAATCATAGAGAACAAATAATGGTAACAAAAAATTATATAACACGAAATTTGAGACCTATAAACAAGATTATTGTTTACACAATAAGGACACAAAAAAATATCACACATCAAACATATCATATCCCCAGAGAATAAACAACCTACTTCTAGTAACACCCCAGGCTTTCAACGTAATGACTAGACAAAATGAATAGACTGATGTGTGAAACCGATTTCATTTCCCGTAGGACACTCCCTCAGGACTCCTTATTTAAGATGACGTTACTGTTTCGGTAGAGTCATTTCCTTATATGCATTTGTCGGCGATCCATTCCCCCAAAGAATTCTGTATCAGAAGTATCTGAAATGAGGAATGACTTGGTGCTCAACCGACAGATGGCGGAGGTGGCTGGGTTGAGTGGAGGAGGAGGAGTACGTCTCCAACACTCCTGAAGGAGACGAGACTCGTACTCTGGGTGCTGAGGATGAGTGAGGAGCGGATGTAGGGCTCTCAAAATTTGGATGAGGGTTTTCGGGGGTTTAGGGTGGAGAAAAGGTAAGACTTATGATCAATATGAGAGGGAGAAAGGGTGAATGTGGGTGAGGTTGAGAGAGTAAGAATGAGATGAGTAGATAGATGCAGTAGATATAGAGAGATAGATGGATAGGTAAATAAACAGGTATATACAGTAAATATATAGATAGATAGAGAGAGTGAGAGAGAGAGAGAGAGAGAGAGAGAGAGAGAGAGAGAGAGAGAGAGAGAGAGAGAGAGAGAGAGAGAGAGAGAGGGAAAAAGAGAGATAGAAAGCGAACGGAAGAGAGAGAGAGAGAGAGAGAGAGAGAGAGAGAGAGAGAGAGAGAGAGAGAGAGAGAGAGAGAGAGAGAGAGAGAGAGAGAGAGAGAGAGAGAGAGTAGGAAAACGAAGGGAGAGTAGTAGGAAGAGAGAGTAGTAGAGAGAGAAAGAGCAGGGGAGAGAGAATAGAAGATAGAGTAGGAAAGAGAGAGTAGGAGAGAGAGAGAGTAGGAGAAAGAGAGAGTAGGAGAAAGAGAGAGAGAAGGAGAGAGAGAGAGAGAGAGAGAGAGAATAGTAGAGAGCAGGAAAGAGAGAGTAGGAGAGAGTAGGAGAGAGAGTAGGAGAGGGATATATATATATATATATATATATATATATATATATATATATATATATACATACATACATATACCCAGGCTTTTTCCCCCTTTCAAGGGAGGTAGCCAAAAAGGGAAAGGCATAAAAACACTCCCACCCATTTCATCCCTAAATACACTCCACACCCCTCCCACCCTCCCTCTCATCTGAGCACCTCCTGGATGACGGGTCACCCCTGCACCTTGCCCACCGCCCTGGGTCAGAAGCAGTGTCGCAAGACACAGCACATCCACAGCAAGGCCGCTTCATTTAATCGGCGACCCCCCTCTCCGTCCCCCCTTGCATATAAGGAGAGGACGGGGAGAAATCCCTTCGGGCTGCGTCAAAATTTACTCACACATACTACCCCCCCACCCCCCCGGGAGGGAGATAGAGAGAGAGAGAGAGAGAGAAAGAGAGAGAGAGAGAGAGAGAGAGAGAGAGAAAGAGGGTGAGGAGAAGAGAGAGAGACAAAGATGAGGTAATGACGTTTTTTCGCGGCAAAACCTTGAGGATGTGCGCGGAGAAAGAAAATGGGGGAAAGGGACGCTTCATCACACCAGTGACGGGAAGAAAACGGAGTGAGGCCCTTAGCATCGTGATATCGTATAAACAAGGACAAAAGGCGTTTTATCATGCAGATGGCGCTGGGAGGAGCGGAGGCGGGGGAGGAGGAGGAGGAGGAGGAGGATGGGGAGGAGGAGGAGGTGGTGGCGGAGGAGGAAGAGGAGGGGAGATGGAGGTGGAGATGTAGGAAGAGGAGTAGGTGCATGTGGAAGAGGTGGAGGTGGAGGTGGAGGCAGAGGCGGAGGAGATGGAGGCGGATGAAATGGAGGCGGAGGAAGAGGAAGTGGAGAAGGGCCTCGTCTATCGCAGAAGGTAAAAGTCGTCATTTGTAGTCAAGATAACAACACTGAAGTAGTCTCGCCCGTTTGGGGAATGAGGTCAATCCTCCTAACCTTTTCCTATAGGAAAACTGAATCCTTTTCATACACATACACATACCTACATAACCGTTACTGTACGACATGGGAAAGGGGAATTGCCCACAAAGAATAACTATATATATATATCACAGGTGAGAAATGTAGTAACACATTTATAAATCACAACTAACACCACAGTCGGACGAAAGATTGCAGGTAGCAATCGAAATATATAGTTCCGCTTACGCAACTCTTTCTTTCGTTCGACTGTGGTGTTAGTTGTTATATATATATATATATATATATATATATATATATATATATATATATATATATATATATATATATATATATATATATACATATATATATATGAGTGGTAGGGTGGTGAGATAAACACCGAGAACCGTTGAAGTTTTATTAACTGATGTTTCGCTCTTAACAGAGCTTCTTCAGAGTGTACCTCTGTACCTCGTACACTCTGAAGAAGCTCTGTTAAGAGCTCTGTTAAGAGCGAAACGTCAGTTAATATAACTTCAACGATTCTCGGTGTTTATCTCACCACCCTGCCACTCACTTTGTCGTCTATTCCTCAATATACAGTATATATATATATATATATATATATATATATATATATATATATATACATGTATATATATGTATATATACATACATATATATATATATATATATATATATATATTATATATATATATATGCAGGAAAAACACTGGAAGCGTGTTTCTTGAAAATGCAAGGTTGTTCACGAAGAAAAACTATTAAAGCAGAGCGCTTTCGTGTATTCACGTCTTCAGCGCAAATAATACATGTATAATTTTTTTGCACTGAAGATGTGAATACACGAAAGCGTTCTGCTTTAATAGTTTTTCTTCGTGCACAACCTTGTATATATATATTATAATGATAATAAAAAAAATAAAAAAAAAAGGACAGAATAGCATGATGGCTTGATTGCGCTGGTGGTACATTGCCCGGGGGAGACGTCGTTCATAATACTGAGTTGTGTCTAGAGCTTGAACCCGCGTGTTAATAAACTTATACCTTTCCCGTGTTGAGAGATTTTTCTTAGTCTAGTTAAAAACTTGATAATGTTCATTTATGAATACTAAACTCAAAAGGTACAAGAAAAAGGTTAGTCGAGATTACCTCTCTCTCTCTCTCTCTCTCTCTCTCTCTCTTTTTACATAAAAACATTGAAAGTTATTCCTAGATGGACGAAGGATTCTATTTATCTATTTATTTACCAGTTTATTTACGTATGTATGATCTCTTGATTTATCTAGATATCTATTTGCTATTTGATTAATTAATTAATAATTTTTTCTTTATACATCTGTTCACTGATTTATACACCTATTCATTAATTTCTTTTTATTTATCTATTCATTTACTTATTCATTCAATCATTTTTTGTTTGTTTCATATTTATTCATTTATTTAATTCTTATTCCTTTATTTGGTAATTTATTTATTTATTCATTTATTTATTTATCTATATGTAAATAGTGGCGGCTCATCAGCCAAGAACACCGTTTCGAGGCAAGGAAGCAAAGGTAAATGGTTTGAGACCCCAAGAGACACAGCGTGACATCGCAGTCCATTATCATCACACCATAGTGTTATGGCAAAGGTAACGTCCTTGTCACGCAGTCGATGAGGAACCGGGAAAGGTTTTCTAAAAAATCCGCGAAGTCATTGCAATTGCAGGAGCAATCTCAATGCAACACGGGCAAGCATCCGTAGTTTTCATTGTCTCGCACTTGTTTGTCTGCTTGAGAAAATATATAACATTGGATATATGTGGGTACAGTATGAGTAGGCGTAGTTTGGCAGGGAAGCGCGCGCACACACACACACACACACACACACACACACACACACACACACACACACACACACACACACACACACACACACACACACACACACACACACACACATACACACACACACAACACACACAAACACACACACACACACACACACACACACACACACACCACACACATACACACACATACACACACATACACACACACACACACACACACACACACACACACACACACACACACACACACACACACACACACACACACACACACACACACACACACACACACACACACACACACACACACACACACACACACACACACACACACACACACACACACACACACACACACACACACACACACACACAAATATGCACATGCATATGTACGTGGGTATACATACACATTGGAAGGTAGAGAAGGAAGATTAGTAGGAGCAGAAGTATGAGGAGGAGAAGAGAAGACGGGAAAAGAAGAGGTGGCAAAGGAAGAGGAGAAGGAGGAGGACGAAGAAAAAGTATGAATAGAAACAGAGGAAGGAGTTAGAAAAAGTAAAAAGTCGTGGAGGAAGAAAAGGGCAAAGAGGAGGAGGAACAAGAGTAGGAGGATGAGAAGGATGAGGAAGAGGATGTGAGGAGGAGCAAGTGACCAGGTGAAAATTACAAAATATATAATTTGATCTTACAATGTGAAATGTTGTGACACTTGGTAGATACAAGCTTATTCAATAAATGCTTAGAAAGCATACAATATATGCAACTTGTTACACCAACAGCTTAAAGCGCTGCAAACGAATACAAAATACACTAGCTTCTTTTACACAATTTTTACACAGTAAAACTTACACAGTAAAAGCTTATTCAATAAATGCTAAGAAAGCACACAATATATGCAACTTGTTACACCAACAGCTTAAAGCGCTGCAAAAGGATACAAAATACACTAGCTTCTTTTACATAATTTTTACACAGTAAAACATAAAATGGATGGTAGAAAAAATTATGGCTATCTAGCAAAAAAAAAAAAAAAAAACATAAATATAACTTAAACAAAGATATTTTGATGTAATAGTATCTAAAATAAACTCTGCCATGGTGCATGACATCTAAATCCCATGCCGGTCCCAAGCCCGGACAAAAGAGGGGGGTTGTCATGACAGGCCTAGCTAGCCGGTGACGTAAAAAGACCTATTTGCTCGAGAAACACAAGGGACAGCCTACATCAATTAGAAGCAAAATAGAAAAGGCACAACTAAGGTAGCTTGGGTACGTGGAGAGAATGGATGAAGAGAGAATTGCAAAGAAAAGATGGAACTGGAGACCACAAGGTAGCAGATCTAAAGGTAGACCAAAAAAAAGGTGGAAAGATGAAATTGAAGAACTCCTAGATGCAAATCTAACCACGTTAAGGACTGAAAATTTCTTTCTAGGATTTCCCTGAAGTAGGATATTTTGTTTACGCCCTTATTTCTTCAAAGCCATTAACCAATCTATCTATAGATTTGAAGACAGATGAGGACGTAGGTAGAGGAAGAGTCGGCGGAGAGGCTTTCAAACACCTTTTTGCTTTAACGTTTTGACCAACGGGATCATCTTCAGAAAAGTTGACATCCTTAGTCGAAACGTTAAAGTTGGCTCTTCCAATACCACCGTCATTATCTATCTCTTTATCTATTTATACAACAATAGGCTTCTCCGCTCTTATAAGATAGGTAGCCTTAAACAATTAAAAAAATTTTGCTTATTGCATCTAACTTTGTCAAACTCCAAACTGTTTGTTGTGGTTCCTCTTGGAGTAAATGATACATGTTTTTTAAGTCTTTGTTTCTCTTAATCCATTAAAAAGTATTTGTTCATTGTATCTAACTATGCCAAACACCAAAACTGTTGTGATGGTTTCCATGTAGTAAATTAAATATATCATCCAATCCAATGTTTTCATATTTATCTATTGATGATTCTCATATTGATATTACCTTTATCACCAGCAATACTGGTCTCTTCTACATTGTTAATATCAATCAATGATCATGAATAAATTGATGATATCTATCATCAACCCTGTAATTTTAAACTGCCAACTTATCATAACTGCCTATTGATAATTGTGATATTAGTGTCTTTATCACTGGCAAACGTGAGCTCTCCTTTCCTTTCAGTATTAATGTGAGATCCTACATTATCAACATCAATCAATGATCGTGAATAAATTGACGATATCTATTATCAACCCAATAATATTAAACTGCCTACTCGTCATAACTGCCTATTGATAATTGAGATATCATTAGTGTCTTTATCACTGGCAAACGTGAGCTCTCCTTTCCTTTCAGTATTAATGTGAGATCCTAAATAGATTTGTATAATGTACATTATAAACACGATATGATCAATTATCTAAAACATTGTAGACAACATCTCAGACACTTTGGCTTTATTTATTTATTTATTTATTTATTTATTTATTTATTTATTTATTTATTTATTTATTTATTTATTTATTTATTTATTTATTTATTTATTTATTCATTTATCTATTTATTTATTTATTTATCTTATTTATTTATTTATTTATTTATTTATTTATTTATTTATTTATTTATTTATTTATTTATTTATTTATTTATTTATTTATTTATTTATTTATTTATTTATTTATTTATTTATTTATTTATTTATTTGTATTTGGTAGATTTGAATCATTACATGTTATTTACTATTTTCATTACTTTACTTATTATTATTTTTTTTCAATCAATTGCCTTTAATTCTTCTTCTCAACTTTGTCTCTCCTTTGTCTTTCTTCATCAGAAAATTCTGTTTGCCTGTCTGTTTGCAATGTCTATTTTTGTCTCTTTATAGGGGTGAATCCTGTCTCTGGTAATTTCTATTCTGTTTGTTTCTCTTTTTCTTTACACTTCTAATTCTTTGCCTCTCTTATTCTTCTTCTCTATTATGTCTGTCCTTCTCATGTCTGTATCATGTCTACCCTTTTCATTTCTCTTCCTCTCCCCTCTCCTCCCTTCCCCCTCCCTCGCTCCCTCCCTTCCCCTTTCCTCCCTCCCTAACTTATCCCCTTCATCCTTTCCTTCCCCCTTCCTTCCCTTCC
>NC_134786.1:45600081-45607581 GCF_046742065.1 Oratosquilla oratoria
AGTGCAATATAGTTCAGTTCGAAGCTCTAAGAATCATTTAGATAAACACCAAATCAAGATGCTGTAATGATTACCATTTATATTATATTATCTTTTTTTTTCATTTGTCCATTTGATTCTCATTTATTATTAGTTATATGTCATTTTATTATTATTTAATATTTACCTGTTTGTTTATTATTTAACTATACCTATGCATTTATTTATGTATTTTATTTGTTATCTAGATTATTATAGTTTTTATATATTCGTTTATTACAATTATGATTTTCTTCGCATTCGACCTAGATATGGACCAAAAGGTCTTCTGTTGGCATGCTCTGCCTTTGTAATCCTTTGTAAGTCTAGAAAGTCGGGTGTAGATTGCACACTATAAATGGAAGGTCTGTAAGGTGTCAGAATGGTACCTCAGTCTCTTAGCAAGTTTGTATGTAGGAGCAGAGATTTGCGAGATTGTAGGTTGGAGTTTCTTGTCAGGTTTATGTGTTTTAACAGTTCCGTAGCAGTAACCCATGCCGCACTCGCCGGCTAATTTGTCAAATGTTACTGTGCCGGCAGCGTTGTTCCCTTCTATTGGTCTTTTTAATTTTTTCTTAACTGATTCAATCGGATCTTTAGTGATTTTCTTGAATTTTATCTTATCACTTACGATAGTGTCTATCTTGTCCAGTTCTCGGAGGTGTTCATAAGTACATAGGTAGTGCTTTATCTGCTTTTCGGATAGCAATGTTAGGGTCCGCTTTCAATTGCTTTACTGCCTCGAGGTATTTATTTCCTATTAAACACATCGAAAATAAGCACGTAACAAACCGTCACAAACCAAAGTATGGGAAAAACACCATAAACCTAAGTATGGGATAAAACGCCACAAAACCAAACACGCGACATTTCGTCACAACCCAAAGCCAGGGGCTCTTCCAAGCATACGACAATCCGCACTGATACGACAATCACGGTAACCTTTCCCACTAACCCACTAACTTCCCGCAGTGAAGAGCAGGTATGAACATAAACATATAAAATTTAATATCATCACTCCAATCTTCGTAACATTCTTTCCTTACCACAAAATAAAAATATCTCAAACTACTGAAGAATGGGATTGTACCCGAAATCGCGATTTAGTTATAATGATTACCTGTTGTAAAGTCAAAAACCTTCTTTCAAAGGAAAACAATTCCTTAGTAATACAAATGGAAAATACTCTTAAGAAAATAAGTGCCCAATGAGCCATCATTTTCAATGAGGTATATATATATATATATATACATATATATATATATATATATATATATATATATATGTACAATATATATATATATATATATATATATGTATATATGTACATATGTAATATATAATATATATATACATATATATATATATATATATATATATATATATATATCATCATAGCTTATCTCGCCAGACAGACAGCCATTCAAGTGTTCTTTGGTTAATTTTGACCAGATCAATGTTGTCTAAATTGGTTGAAAGCGGGCACGACCTTAGGACATGGTCAATGTCCTGTTCAGTTTCTCCGCACTCGCAGAATGGGTCGGTTTTGAGGCCCCATTTAACCAGATCGTCACCAGTTCTGGCGACTCTGGATCTTGCTCTATTTAGTGTGGATCATTCGCGTCTTGGTAGCAGTGCCCCATCTCAGAGCTCTTCACTGGGTCCTTGCACTGTACTGTTAGGGAGAGTTGTGCTGTCAGACTCCTTCCACTGTTGTATTCTGTAATTGTGGGGCAACATACCAGGTGGTATCTCCTCCACGGTGGCAAAGCTCTTTCGCGACTTGAGTCTACTTGGGGGAGGCACATGTGAGTGTAGTGGAAGCCTTGTGTCCGAGGTTTGTTTACCCTTTTCGACTTTTGCTAAAGCGCGTCGTCGAATATCTGGGGGTGCTATGCCTGCGATTCTGTACAGGATGTTGGTGGGCGTGGGGCGAAGTGTTCCTGTGATGATTCTGCAGGTTTCGTTCAGTACTGGATCTATTTTCTTTGCGTTGGCTAATCTACACCACACCGGATCGCAGTATTCTGCTGGTGCATAGCACATTGCTAAGGCAGATGTTCTGAGTGTGTGTGCATTTGCGCCCCACTTTGTTCCCGCTAGTTTTTTGAGCAGGGAGTTACGGGAGCTTACTTTCCCTCTTAGGTTTTGGATGTGGGTGGCAAACGAGAGGGTCCTGTCCAGGGTTACCCCTAGGTATACTGGATATTGGTGGTGTTCTAGCTCCTTTCCACACCATTGGACTTTAAGCTTTCGATTAGCTTCTCTATTTTTTAGGTGGAATGCACACACTTGGGTTTTGGATGGGTTTGGGTTGAGGGACCATTTATCATAGTACTGCCCCATGAGCTCGAGGTTGGCTGATAGTCGTGTCTCGACCTCTTGGAAGGTGGTGGCCTGTGTGGCTAGGCATAAGTCATCCGCGTAGATGAATCTGCGGACATTGGGGAAGGAGGGTTGGTCGTTTGTATAGATGTTAAAGAGCAGAGGTGCCAGGACTGATCCCTGAGGTAGACCGTTCTTTTGTGTCCGCCGTCTGCTTTTGATGCCATTTATTTCGACATAGAATCTGCGGTTTTCCAGAAGGCTTCTTATAACATTAACTATGGTCCTGTTCTGAAGCATGTTGACAAGTTTCAGCAACAGGCCTTTGTGGTTCACGGTGTCGTATGCTGCTGTTAGGTCTACAAACACTGTCCCAGTAATTTGCCGCAGTTCGAACCCATCTTCTATGAACTGAGTTAGGTTATATATATATATATATATATATATATATATATATATATATATGTATATATAAACTCCTCTCTTTCTCTCTTATGTTCCATGTTTCTACCCCATACAATGCTATCGGTACAATCACTCCTTCATACAATCTCCTCTTACATCTATTCCCAAATGTCTATTTCTCATTACACTTCTTAATCTGCCAAGGCATTTACTCGCTTCTCTCAGTTATAGGTGAATCGTGTATAGGCTATAAAGCTTCTTGGATGTGGTCCGTAGGGACTACAAGTTGAAACAATGACCTGTTAGGTTCATGTTTGTTAGTTAGTTTTGCCTTGTGATACAAAATGTCATTCACTAACGTGTAATTGTCGATATCAGGAGGAAAGTTTTCAGTGTCAGTTGTGTCCGCAGGTTCGAGGAAGTATATGACACGTTTCCAAAAAGGGTCTGATTTTTGCACTGCGGCAACGCGCGCTTGTGTAATGTTTACTGAAAGAAGATTCTGAGTGATAGTCGCAATATGGCGACTGAGAGCGCCTACAACTAGATTCGCTTTTCCTTGAACAAGGTGAAAGATTGGCATAAACTCTTGTATGGTAAGGAACCTGCGGATAAGTTTTCCAGATAAGTTTTTTACTTTGAAGAAATGCAAGATTGGTTGATGATCTGTGTATATGTGTATCTCGTAACCGAGGATGATCTATTTGAAGTGTTTGAGTGCGTAGATGACTGCTAATGCTTCAATGTCTGTGACTGAGTAATTTCGCTAATGTTTGTTTAGTGTGTAGCTCGCATAGGCAATTGGTCTGAGTTTTGTCCCGTGGTGCTGCATGAGGACTGCGCCAAGTCCTGTGTATGACGCATCAGTGTAAATTGTGAAAGGAAGCTTGTGGTTTGGGAAGGCAAGGACAGGTGCCGTGGTTCAGGGTTTCTTTAAGTCATTAAAGGCTTTCTCTTGGTCAGGTGTCCAAATAAAGGGTGTGTCCTTAAGTAATGAGGTTAAAGGTGCTGATATACTAGCGTAATCTTGAATGTAACGTCTGTAAAAACCTGACAGGCCTAGGAATGAACGTACATGTTCTACAGTAATAGGGCGTGGAAAATCTATGACTGCCTTGACCTTGTCCTGGAAGGTTAAAATTCCTTGTGAATTAAAGACATGGCCTAGGAAGCGTATTTCTTTCTAAAGGAAAGAACACTTATTAAGCTTCAGTTTGCGACCTGCCTGTTCTAGTCGTGAGAAGACAGTGTGTAGAGTGTGTAGATGTTCAGTAACTGATTTGGAAGCAATGATCACGTCATCGAAGTACATAAACACTGAATGACCTGGGAGTCATGCAAGTACTGTGTGCATGAGTCGTGTAAACACTGAAGGGGCTGATACGAGACCCATGGATAGTCGTTTGAAGGAATAATGTCCTGTGGGTGTGCTAAAAGCTGTCAGGAGCCTAGATTCTGGTTTAAAGGGGATCTGGAAATATCCCGACATAAGGTCTAAGGTCGTGAACACTACGCTGTTTTCACGGAGTGGAGGAGATCATGTAAGATAAGAATTGGATGTCTTTCTGGTTTGATGAACTTATTTAACTCTCTGAAGTCCACTACAGGGTGGAAGGAACCGTCGCGTTTGGGGACAACAAAGAGGGGAAAGTTCCATTTACTGATGGATAGTTCAATGATGTCTTGCGCAATTATGTCTTGGATAAGGCTATTTACAATCATGCGTTTACTGTGTGGTAATCTGTATGCGAGAATATAACATGGTTTAGAGTTTTCTCCCAGGGGTATATGATACTAAATAAGATTAGTGACTCCAAGGGGTTCACCTTCAGTGGCAATGGTACGTCTGAACTTGTTACAAAGTACAATCAAGTCGGCTTGTGCATCAGGGAAATCAATATGGTTAAGCTGAGATGCATCAATGGGTTCCTGTGCTCAAGGCACGTCGGAAAATGTGGCACAAACTTGATGAGTTGGTAATTGGTCACCCATGACTTTAATGCGTGAAGGATATACTTCGAAATCGTAAATGTTTGTAGCAACTGTGAAATTGAGGGGTGTGTTAATGTCATTGTCTATTAAAATGCAAGTATGATCTTTCTTTGATGTAGAGCTGATGGCTGAAATTAGGGAAATGCCATTGACACGGCAAGTTTCTGGCATATAGAGTACATCGGTGCCATGTGCTTGGAAAACTCGTATGTGTATCTTATATATTCATGAGGAAACAGCGTATTTGGGCTGATAAGCACTGAGTGAGTGTGTTTGAAGGTAGATAACACTTCCGATACTGTGGCGGATTGTGTGTTGAAATCCTCTAAGAGGGGCAAGAAATGGTCCTCAGACGGTGAAGGATCAACGTTATTTACTGGGCGTTTTTTCCTGAGTTTCACTGATTTTGATATGTATGAAGCGTTTGGTCGTCTATTAATGTTAGAATGTATGTTTAGAGCTGGTAGTGAAGTGGAAGAGTTAGAGTCGTTGGAATGTGTTTGTGTGTCGGTGCCATCTGAGTTAAGAGCTGGTGTATCCTCGTGTGAATAAGCAGAGTTAGTTTGGGTAGTTGTGCTAGAATTAATTGGCGTTAAATCAGATTTTGCCTGCTTGGCCACGTTGATGTGGTTGACTTTAGGGGAATTTTGCTGATGCATATGCAGTGATTAAGTGATTAGCATAAATGATGCCATGTTGAGTAGAGTGAATGATGATATTATATTGCTTCATCAATGTTAAGCCTATGAGGATATCAGCAGGGAAATGGACGTCAGCTACGTAGGTGGTAACTGGAATGACTGGGCACTCATCCTTGAAAGTAATGTCTAGGGAAAATTTACCAATGATTTGGAAGGGATCACTATATACATTGCAAAGGTTGACGTCGGGGGGGTTCTAAAAAGGTGATAAGCTTTGTTTCTGTGCGGCATCTATGGAAACTGTGTAGTGTCATGATGTTAACTGGAGATCCCGCGTCAAGAAATATAGTGTTACTAGACTTAGCATTGAAAGTTAAGGAATCTGAAGACATGTCTGGCATATCTAGGGTGTGTACTGGTAAGGTTGCAAGTGGAATATTTTTGTATGAAGTGACTATCATAAGTGTGCACCGATTCTTCGTATCCTGTAGTCACAAGGGAGATGTGTTACGTAAATGCTTTGCGGGGAAATAGGTTGCGTGAATGTCTAGCAGATGTGTTACGTGACTGTCTAGCGGGAGATGGGGTACGTGAATTTCTAGCAGGAGAGCTATCTGGGGATTCTTGTCTATGGCGTCTTTGTGCAAGTAAGACACGGCAGTGATCGGTCGTATGAAAGCAAGTGCCATGATGTTCGCAGTATTGGTTCGTATGTGACGGGTATCTATGATAACAAGTATTAACAAGGTGTCCTGGTTTGTGACAGTATGTAAAAAACATTCGTGTTCTTGAAGGAGAGCGATGTCTAGAGTGATGTCGCGTGGGCGATGTATGTCATGCTCTCGTGTTATGTGAGGGGGACCGTGTGACCTGTGCTATCGTATGTCTTGGTGCTATGGGTGTAATTGACTTTGTATCTGTGTGATAACTTTTTGTGTGTCGGAGAATTTCCGTGAGAATTCGCCTAATCTGATACCTGGTGTGAATGTAATGACGCTGGCTTTCTGTAGTGTGTCTGGGTGTAGTTGTAAGAAAAGGCGAAAGTATGCAATGAGGGAGACTACGTTATCCAATGAAATTGTGTTGTTTGAGACCCAGTCTGAGTTTTTGAGACTTTCTATGAGTTAGCTCTTAAATGCTGAAGCTATTTTGACTGCCTTTTTTTAGTGGTGTGTGTGCCATTATTGTACGTATTAGAAAAATAGTATAGGGAGAAAGTGCTCCAAGTGGCTCAAAAGCCGCAAATGACATTTTAAAATGTTGTACAAATGTATCAAATAAGCGAGTTTCCTCAAATAAGTCAGACTGAATAACGTCACCAGCTAATGTGTTATTCTTGTCAATTCTGGATGTTAGAATGAATATCTTTGTTTTGTCATCTGTGACATTCCTACGCAGTATTTCTGAGTTAACTTCAGCGAGGAAGGTGTGTACAGGAATGTTCCTACCGTTAAAAATTGGTAAACTTCTCTCGTCCTGAATTACTGTGATGAAATTTCGAGTTGTCATGCTGTTGTGAGTAGTTGAATTGTCTGAAGAGCTGGAAGTAGAAGGGGGAGACATGGTTGGTGGAGACGTAGCTTGGCTTTGTGTATAGGGTCGGTATGTCGAGTCAGAGAGGGCTTTGGACACGTTCATGTATTGAGAAAAATGTGTGTGGAGACTGTCCTGCTCCTAGGTGGTATTAACGGAAAAATACCTCCTTACCCAATGTGATGTTGGGGTATGGTGGTGACGGGGCTGCAGTGGGGGGCGCAGTGGGGGGGGGAGGGCGAGAAGAGATGGAAGGATTCACTGCTGGAAACAAGAGAATCAATTAGTAAGCGGTTGCGGTTAAGAGAATATGTGCAATCAAGATTTCTGGATTATACGAGAATGAGATAAAGGGTGAGAGATTCTTGCGCAGCTTAGATGCAGTGAGTGGTGTAGATTTGCGATGATCTCTGGCACGAAGGGATGATCGAGCAGAGCGTAATGCGGTGTCGGAGGAGGGGGAAGATGGTCTGACTCGTCCAGTTGTGGAGAACGGTAGTCCAACGTCTCTATATCGTCGTGGTGGAGGCGGCGGGCGTCGTGGGTAGTGGAGAATTGCCTCTGGTGGAGATTCCCTTATAGGTGT
>NC_134786.1:45612581-45617581 GCF_046742065.1 Oratosquilla oratoria
ATTATATATTTATATTATATATTATATTATTATATATTATATATTTATATATTATATATTATATATTATATATTATATATTATATATTATATTTATTATATATTATTATATATTATATATTTATATATATGTTACATATAATGTATTATATATATTATATATTAATGTTACATATTATGTATTATATATTATATATTATATATTATATATTATATATTATATGTTACATATTATATATTATATATTACATATTATATATTATATATTGTATATTATATATCATATATTATACATTATATATTATACATAAAAATATATTATATATTATATATCATATATTATATATTATACATTATATATTATATATTATATATTATATACTATATATTTTATATTATATACTATATACATATATATTATATATTATATGTTATATATTATATATATATTATGCACTATATATTATATATTATATATTATATATTATGTATTATAGATCATATATTATATATTATATATTATATATTGTATATTATATATTATATATTATACATTATACATTATATGTTATATATTATATATTATATATTATACATTATATATTATATATCATATATTATATATATATTATATATTTTATATTATATATTATATATTATATATTATATATTATATATTATATATTATATTATATATTATATATTATATGTTATATATTATATATTATATATTATATATTATATATTATATATTATATATTATATATTATATATTATACATTATATATCATACATTATACATCATATATCATATATAATATATTATATATTATATATTATATATCATACATTATACATCATATATTATATATTATACATTATATATCATATATATTATATATAATATGTTATATATTATATATTATATATATATATTATATATATATTATATATTATATATTATACATTATATATTATATATAATATACAATATATTATACATTATATTATATTATATATTATATATTAATATTATATATTATATATCATATATTATATATTATATATTATATATTAATATATCATATATTATATATTATGTATTATATATTATATATCATATATTATATATTATATATTATATATTATTTATTATATATGTTATATATTATATATTATATATTATTTATTATATATCATATAATATATTATCATATACTATATTATTATATATTATATATTACTATATATTATATATTATATTATATAATTATATTACTATATAATTATTATATCAATATATTATTATATAATATTATATTATATATTATATATTATATATTATATATTTATACATTATATATTATAGTATATTTTATATATTATATATTATATATTATATATTACATATCATATGTTATATATTATATATTACATACTATATATTATATATATATCATATATTATATATCATATATTATATATTATATATTTTACATTATATATCATATATTCTTTATTATATATTATATATCATATATTATATAATATATATTATATATTATATATTATATATTATATATTATATATTATATATCATATATTATACATTATATACTATATATTATATATTATATATTGTATATCATATATTATATATTATATATTATATATCATATATTGTGTATTAAATATTATATATTATATATTATATATTACATATTGTATATTGTATATTGTATATTATATATTATATATATATATATATTATATATTATATATTATATATTATATATTATATATTATATATTGTATATTATATATCATATATTATATATTGTATATTGTATATCATATATATTATATATCATATATTATATATTATTTTTATATATAATATATTACATATTATATATTATATATTATGTATTATATATCACATATATTATATATATTATATATATATTATATATTATATATCATATATTATATATTATACATTATATATTATATATTATATGTCTATATTATATATCTTATATATTATATATTATATATTATATATTATATATTATATATTATATATTATATATTATATATTATATATTATATATTTATATATTATATATTATATATTATATGTTATATATTATATATTATATATCATATATTATATATTATATATATATTATGTATTATATATCATATATAAATATATTATATATTATATTATATTGTATCTTATATATTGTATATCATATATTATGTATTATATATCATATATTATATATTATATATTATATATTATATATTATATTATATTACATTATATATTATATTGTATATTATATTATATATTATATATATTATATCATTATATATATATTATATTATATATTGTATTATATATTATATTATATCATATATTATATATTGTATTATATATTATATCATATATTATATATTATATATTACATATTATATATTATATATTATATATATATTATATATTATATATTATATATTATATATTATATATTATATATTATATATTATATATTATATATTACATATTACATTTTACATATATTATATTATAATATTACATATTATATATTATATATTATATGTTATAATTTATATTTGTATATTGTATAATATATATTATATATTATATATACATATTATTTATCATATATTATATATTGTATATTATATCATATATTATATATTATATATTATATATTATATATTATATATTATATATTATATATTATATATTATATATTAATATTATATATTATATATTATATATTATGTATTATATATTATATATATATTACGTATTATATATATATATATTATATATTATATATTATATATTATATATTATATATTACATATTATATATATATTATATATATATATTATATATTATATATCATATATCATATGATATATTTTATTATATTTTATTTGTTGTATGCTATATATTATATATTATATATGATATATCAT
Source organism: Oratosquilla oratoria (assembly GCF_046742065.1). Lineage (NCBI taxonomy): Eukaryota > Metazoa > Arthropoda > Malacostraca > Stomatopoda > Squillidae > Oratosquilla > Oratosquilla oratoria. The sequence continues at coordinate 45,615,599 of NC_134786.1, forward strand.
ATATATCATATATCATATATCATAAATCATATATTATATATTATATATTATATATTATATATTATATATTATAAATATATTATATATTATATATTATTTGTTATATATCATGTTATATATATATATTATATATTATTTATTATATATCATAATATATATTATAATGATATATTATATATTATATATTATATATATTATGTATTATATATTATATATTATACGGTATATATTATATATTGTATATTATATATATTTATAATATTGTATATTATATATTATATATTGTATATTGTATATTATATATATATTAAATATGTATATTGTATATTATATATATATATTACATAATATTATTATATTATATATTATATATTATATATTATATATCATATGTTATATGTTAATGTTATATTTATATATTATATATCATATATCATATCATATATTATATATTATATATTATATATTAAATATTATATATCATTATATATTATATATATAAAATATTATTATATATTATATATTATATATTATATTATATATTATATATTATATATTATATATTATATATTATATATTATATTTTATATTTTATAAAATATATTATATATTATATATCATATATTATACATTACATATTAAACATTACATATTATATATGTATATTATATATTGTATATTATATGTTATATTATATATGTATATTATATATTATATATTATATATTATATAATATATATTATTATATATTATATATATATTATACATTATATATTATATATTATACATTATATATCAAATTATATATTATATATTATATATTATATATTATATATTATATATTATATGTTATATATTATATATTATATATTATATATTATATATTATATATTATAGTTGCTTAATGTGAAGGAGGATAGGGAAGGAAAGATTGCTGCAGTGGGAAGTGCGAAGAAAATGAGAGTGATGAATGAGGAGAATGGAGGAGAAATATGGAAGGATGAGGTGAAGACAGATGAAAGCAGGTAAGGCACCTGGTCTGGATGGATGCCATGCGGAATGTCTGAAAAAAGGAGGTTCAGTGATGGTGGACTGGTTGGTGAGGTTATTTAATGTTTGGTGGAGAGAGGGTAGAGTGCCGGAGGACTGGAGGATTGCCTGTATAGTTCCTCTTTACAAGGGAAAAGGGGACAAGTGTGAATGTAGTAATTTCAGAGGGATTAGCTTGTTGAGTGTAGTTGGGAAGGCTTATGGGAGGATCTTGGTTGAGAGGATTAGAAGAGGAACAGAAGGAGTAATTGGTGAGGAACAGTGTGGATTTAGGACAGGTAGAGGTTGTGTAGATCAGATCTTTGTGGTAAGACAGATATGTGAGAAAGCTATAGGAAAGGGGAAGGATGTTTTTTGGGCTTTTATGGATCTGGAAAAGGCTTATGATAGGGTAGACAGAAAGGCACTGTGGGAGGTTATGAAGATATACGGGATAGGAGGAAAGCTTCTGGGAGCTGTCAAGAGTTTTTATGAGAATAGTAGAGCTTGTGTCAGGATTGGAAATGGAGAGAGTGAGTGGTTCGAGGTAAAGGTGGGACTTCGTCAAGGATGCGTTATGTCACCCTGGCTGTTCAACTTATACATGAATGGGGTGGTGCGAGAAGTAAATGCAAGAGTAGTGGGCAAGGGATTGGAGATGGTTAAAGAAAATGGAGAAAAGTGGGAGGTGAGCCAGTTGTTGTTTGCGGACGACACTGCGCTTGTGGCAGGATCGGAGGAGGGATTGAGGAAGTTGGTGGCAGAGTTTGGGAGAGTGTGTGATAGAAGAAAGCTAAAGATAAATGTGGGTAAAAGTAAGGTGATGAGATGTACAAGGGGTGAAAGTGGCAGTAGACTGGAAGTGAGCATTAAGAGAGAGCGACTGGAGGAAGTGGATAGTTTTAGATACTTGGGTGCAAATGTGGCAGGAAAAGGTGGAGTGAAAGTGGAGGT
>NC_134786.1:45625081-45630081 GCF_046742065.1 Oratosquilla oratoria
CTTGTCCTCTCGTTACCACTTCCTTTCGTTCTCTCATTCACCCACTTTCTATGTCTCTCATTTTCTCACTTTCTCGTTATCTCGTTCTCCCATTTCTTCAATTTGCCATTCTCTCCTCCCACTCTTTTATTTCTTTCTCTTTCTCTTATACTTTGAATTTTACCCCTTATTTACAACCTTTAACTTTACCCCTCCCTTCTCTACCCCCTGCCCCTCTCTCTTACACACCCTCCTCTCTCTTATACCTTGAATTCTACCCATTATTTACAACCCTCAGCCTTGCTTTTTCCCTCGCTGCACCTTGCTCAGTCGCCTCACACCCTTCTGGATGCTATCGTAGAGTCCTCTTCGTTTTTACTGATAGAATGTCAACAGCCTGTCATGGGGGACGTCAGGACCCATTGGAGATCTCCGACAACCAATGGAATGGCCTCATGGGATGCCATGTGACATAAACAAACGTGTCATGCGAAATAGGGCACCCGGTCATGAGGACTTCGGGAGTATATGTAAAGAACTAATTCCCTTGGGGCAAAAACATGAGGTATAAGTTGCTAGAATAACCTCGATTTGGGCAGTCTGCAGTATAGCCATATGTAAAGCTTATCAAATAGATGGATATAGATAAATAAATGAGCTAATGAAGAAATGAATACATGACTAGATAAACAAATGCATAAGTAAGTGAATGAATGAATAAATGCGTATATAAATAAATAAATAAATAATAAAAATTTAAATAAAAAGTAAATAGATAAATAAAGAAATAGATGAATAGATAGATAAATGAATAAGTAGATAAATTAATAAATGAATAAATGAATAAAAAATAAATACATAATTAATCAGTTAAGTTGTCTCATTGTATTTACAGGTTGATCTTTGCACGTAGGAACCTTGAAGACTATGAGAACCTCCCTTCAGCTTAAATCATTACGAAGACGATGAGGCAGAGTAGGCGCCTAAGACCTGCTCACACTAGCAGTTTGTACCTCCTCGGAAACTGCGTCGGTACCGCATAGTCAAGGAAAACTACACGGTGGTGTGTGAACGCCTCAATTGACTTATAGTATAATTGAACCGCGATGATTGAAACCACTAGTGTGAACTGGGCCTAAAGTACCATTTTACAACAGAAGCCCTAAACGACCATCTTTGGCAAGTCAATTAGAGAAATCCTATAAGAAGCTACAGATGTCATCTCAAAATGCACCGATATACCTCCTATCCCCATTCCAAAGACACTACATCAAGGTATTGGAACCAAACTTCAGGACACAAGCTTCGGATCTGCAAGCGCTTCTCAGCATGCAAAGAATCCCTTCGTTTATAACCAGCTAATCAGAGGTTAGTATGGGTAGGACACACAATGATCCAAGGAATTGGAACCAACGCTCAACACATAAGCTGTAGATTTTCAAGTCCTTCCTGGCAGGTAAAGGGCTCTTGTGCTCAAAACCAGCCAATCAGACGCAAGGATAAGCGAGACAAGCACTGACCAAAGAAATTGGAACCAACGCCAAACGCATAAGCTGTAGACTTACGAGATCTTCTTAGCATGTAAAGGGTTCTTACATTCAAAACCAGCCAATCAGAGGCTACGCAGAAAACCAATGCTTTATATTCAGAGCATGCTTCTTACCACGCTTTTTTGCATTTCATCCACAGAGAAGACAGCACTCTTAACCCCTAGAATGGACCAGAAAATATAATCCATTTACAATGATGACCTATGTAGAGGTCATTCATAAATTTACAAAATAAGATAAGACAACCTTAAGAGAGGTAAAGTATCTATTTACGAAAATTGACAACACTGAACCGGCTATCAGATTCAATGAACTAAGTATAAAAAAAAAATCTGTCAATCACCTTGGCTCTCCTAATATATAGGGCAAAGGTAGCGACATTAGGTGCAGTTACGAATCTTCTGGCGTCGACCTGCTACCACTGAACTCATTCTATTATACATTAACCAATCAAAAACCATAAAAAACTAAAGCATTATTTTCATACAGACAATGTATATGTATATATATATATATATATATATATACAAACATATATATATGTATATATATACACATATATATACATATATATATATATATATATATATATATGTATATATATATATATATATATATATATATATATATATATATGTATATATATGTCTATATATTACGATAGCAAAAATGTTGATGAATAGCAAATTAAGATATTTGAGGAGATATCAGGCTATTGTATTCTGAATCTATTCATCATAATTTTATCGAAATTAATTAACCTATTAAGGAACACGCCAGCTCAGGGAGCCGCTTAATTGGCTTTTGTAATGAATTTAGAACACAATCTAGGGTAATCTATCAAATAGAAATATATAGAAGACACATGAAGCGCTTCCCCTGATAAATGTGTGTGTGTGTGTGTGTGTGTGTGTGTGTGTGTGTGTGTGTGTGTGTGTGTGTGTGTGTGTGTGTTTGTTTGTTTATATATATATATATATATATATATATATATATATATATATATATATATATATATATATAAATATATATATATATATATATATATATATCTATACACACACACACACACACACACACACACACACACACACACACACACACACACACACACATATATATATATATATATATATATATATATATATATATATACATATACATATATATATATAATATATATGTATATACATATGTACATATATATATACATATAGATGTATATATATATTATATATATGTGTGTGTATATATATATATATATATATATATATATATATATATATATACATGTATATGTATTATATATATATACATACATATACCAAGGCTTTTTCCCCCTTACAAGGGAGGTAGCCAAAAAGGAAAAGCCATAAAATCATTCCCACCCATTCCATCCCTGAATACACTCCACACCTCTCCACCCTCCCTCTTATCTTGGCATCTCCTGGATGACGGATCATCCCTGCATCTTGTCCACTGCCCTGGGTCAGAAGCAGTGTCGCAAGATGCAGCACATCCACAGCAAGGCCACTTCATTAAATCAGCAACCCCCTCACCGTCCCCTCATGCAGAAAAGGAGAAGACAAGGAAAAATCCCTTCAGGCTGTGTCAAATTTTTCTCACACATATTCCCTCACCCCCTATCCCCCACCCATTCCACCACATGGATCACAACATCATCCATATACAACCATTCTCCATTCACCCGTCTTCTGTCCTCTCCCGTCCTTCCTCAGCAGACATTCCCCTCTTCCCCAAAGCCCCCTTCACCCCATCCATCCACCTCATCCTAGGACGTCCCCTCATGTTCACTCCCTCCACATCTGCCTTCCATACCTCTTTTACTAGTCTTTCTTCACTCATTCTTTCTATGTGTCCAAACCATCCTAATACTCTTTCATCAACCCTATCTCCCAACTCCCTTTCCACCCCCATTCTTCTCCTCACCTCCTCATTTCTCACTCTATCTAGCCTAGTAACCCCCATCATACTTCTCAGACACCTCATCTCAAACACATTCAAACTCATTCTCTCTTCCTCTCTTATGATCCATGCTTCTGCCCCATACAGTGCTGCTGGCACAATCACTCCTTCATACAGTCTCCTGTTAACATCCACTCCTAAATGTCTATTCCTCATTACACTCTTCAATCCACCAAGGCATATACTCGCTTCTCTCAATCTACATTCTACCTCCAAACTTCACTCCACCTTTTCCTGCCACATTTGCACCCAAGTATCTGAAACTATCCACTTCCTCCAGTCGCTCTCACTTAATGCTCACTTCCAGTCTACTGCCACTTTTACCCCTTGTACATCTCATCACCTTACTTTTACCCACATTTATCTTTAGCTTTCTTCTATCACATACTCTCCCAAACTCTGTCACCAACTTCCTCAGTCCCTCCTCCGATCCTGTCACAAGCGCAGTGTCGTATGCAAACAACAACTGGCTCACCTCCCACTTCTCCATTTTCTTTAACCATCTCCAATCCCTGACCCACTACCCTTGCGTTTACCTCTCGCTCTACCCCATCCATGTATAAGTTGAACAGCCAGGGTGACATAACGCATCCTTGACGAAGTCCCACCTTTACCTCGAACCACTCACTCTCTCCATTTCTAATCCTGACACAAGCTCTACTACTCTAATAAAAACTCTTTACAGCTCCTAGAATGCTTTCCTCCTATCCAATATATCTGCATAACCTCCCACAGTGCCTTTCTGTCTACCCTATTATAAGCCTTTTTCAGATCCATAAAAGCCCAAAAAACATCCTTCCCCTTTCCTATAGCTTTCTCACATATTTGTCTTACCACAAAGATCTGATCTACACAACCTCTACCTGTCCTAAATCCACACTGTTCCTCACCAATTACTCCCTCTGTTCCTCTCCTAATCCTCTCAATCAAGATCCTCCCATAAGCCTTCAAAACTACACTTGACAAGCTAATCCCTCTGAAACTACTACATTTACACTTGTCCCCTTTTCCCTTGTAAAGTGGAACTATAAAGGCATTCCTCCAGTCCTCCGGCACTCTACCCTCTCTCCAGCAAACATTACATAACCTCACCAGCCAGTCCACCATCACTGTACCTCCTTTTTTTTAGACATTCTACATGGCATCCATCCAGACCAGGTGCCTTACCTTCTTTCATCATCTTAACAACTGCCTTCACTTCATCCTTCCTTATTTCTCCTCCATTTTCCTCACTTATCACTCTCATTTTCTTAGAATTTCCCACTGCAACTATCTTTCCCTCCCTATCCTCCTTCACATTTAGCAACTCCCTAAAATATTCTGCCCATCTTCACCTTACTGCCTTCTCTTCCATTATCATCTCTCCATCTGCACCTTTTACCTTTTCTTCTCTACTTGATTCGCCTCCTTTTACTCTCTTAATTTCTTTCCAAAACATCTTTTCATTACTTTCAAAATTTTCTGTCATATTCTTACCCCACTTCA
>NC_134786.1:45635081-45637581 GCF_046742065.1 Oratosquilla oratoria
CCATTCTCAGGCATAGGCAACTCCAATGTATCTATGTGAACTCTTTCCCAAGGTTTCTGTGGAATGAGATAGGAAAATAAATGAGCAGGTTCTGGTGTATTTCCTTTCACCTTAACACATTTAAAAAAATTCTATATAAATATATATATCTTTCCTCATACCTGGCCAAAAGTATTTAAGTTGTGCTTGTCTATAAGTTTTATCTTTTCCTGGATGTGAGCTACAACCACTATCATGAAGTAACTTCAATATCTCTTTTACAAGAGTTTGTTGTATTACCAACTGATTTACTGGACCTCTAAAAATATCTTTCCAGCTTACAACTGTTTTTCTATACAAAAGTCCATTAATCAAATGAAATTCCTCTATCTTATACCCTTTTGGTTGTTTCGGAAGATTTTCTCTTGGGTTGATCAAATACTTGACTAATGAGTCACATGTCTTATCATCCCTCTGTTCTCTTATTAGCATTCCTCATCTAAAGTTACTGACTCTTCTATACTACAAACAAAATTAATCAATCCTGTCATTGGCTGGCTAATGTTTCTAGAAAGTGCATCCGCCGCAACATTCTTTTTACCCGGAATATATTCAAATTTAACTTCATAGCACTGAAGTACCGCAAACCATCTAGCGAGTCTGCCCCTAAAATTGTTATGCTTAAATAAGTTCTGAATAGCTGTATGATCAGCCTATACTCTGATTGGATATCCCAGTCTCTAAAACTTTCTAATGTATATATCACTGCTACTGTTTCTCTCTCTGTTATAGAGTAATTTCTTTCTACATTATTACAAAGTCTTGAAGTGTAAGCTATTGGTTTCAAAGTTCCATTTCTCTCTTGCATAAGTATTCCTCCTAATCCTATGTCAGATGCATCAGTGCAAAGAATGAATCCCTTATCATAATCTAGAAATATTAAAATTGGAGAACTCGTGAGTTTATCTTTCAACTTAAAAGCTTTCTGTTGTGCAGGTCCCCACATGAACTTTGAGTCCTTCCTTAACAAAGAACTTAATGGATTAGCAATGTCAGCATATCGTTGAATAAATTTTCTATAATATCCTGTCTATCCCAAAAAGCTCCTAACCTTGTCTTCGTTGGTTGGAACTGGAAAATTCACTGAACTATGTCCATGTCTGTCTATCTTATGTCCCAAATAAATAACACTGTCTTGCAAGAACTTACATTTTTCAAGTTTCACTTTCGATCCTGCTTCAACTAGTCTAGAGAATATCAAATCTAATTTCTTAAAGTGCTCAACCGCTATCTGGGAAACTATTAAAATGTCATCTAGAAGTACACTGGCAGTGTTTCCTAACAACCCATCTAGAATTGTATTCATTAATCTCATGTAAGTTAATGGACTATTACATAACCCAAATGTCATTCTTTTGAACGCATAATGTCCCGTTGTAGTAGAAAATGCTATGAACTCTCGTGAATCTTCATGCAACACTATTTACCAAAAAGCAGATTTGATATCTATAGTGCTAGAATATATATTCTCAAAATATAATCTATTACTGGTAATGGTAACCTGCCACGAATGGTGTGCTTATTCGATTTCCTATAATCAATAACTGGACGCATAGTACCATCTGATTTTGGCACCAAAATCAAAGGAAAGTTCCACTCACTTTGACTATGTTCAATAATATCCTACGATAACATTTAGGTGATCAGTTTATCTACTATTGCTAATTTAGAGTGAGGAACTCTGTAGGCGGGTATGTAAATAGCCTGTGTACCTGGTTTTGATTTAATATGATGTTTTAAAACAGTTGTTTTGCCTAAGGCGTCCCCCGGCAAAGCAATTGCTTTATTGTGCTTCACAAGCAAAGCAACCAAACTTTCATCCAACTCAGGGTAATTAGTAGGTTCTAAAGGATTCTTGAATTTTTTTCTTAACTCTATTTCTTCCTGAACTGAACAAATTGATGAAATTGGTAATTCCACCTCCTCAGTACTCTCATTTAAAATTTTGATGGGTTTGGTACACACCTGAAAACATCCTATTTGTGTACCGTTCCTTAAAACTGTATCTTTATCTAAAGAATTAAGAATTAATATTTCTACTTTGTTCTTATTTGATTATAAATCCCTGAGTCCAACTTCAAACCTTTTACTCTAATTGATTCTGGGAGGGTAAAAATTTCAGAGTCTACAGTGACTCCTTTCAACTGCACTTTGACCCTGTTAATTGCTCTGGACTGTAATTATGTCGACTTTATTACGCCACCATCCACAATTTGCAAGGCTTCATTTGTAGTTGATGAATTAGTAATTTCTGGGATTTCTTGAACATCTGAGTTGGGTTCACTATATGTGGCTTTATTTTCTGTTGGTCTGGATCACTCGGCCTCGTTATCTAAAGTAAAATTGCTATCTTTCTTATCTATGTCTAGGGATTCATTGATTCCTGTCACTGGTCAGTCTGGTTGATTTAAAAATGGGATTAACTGTGCTTTTACTAAGATCCCAAAGTCAGCAGGACATA
>NC_134786.1:45647581-45670081 GCF_046742065.1 Oratosquilla oratoria
GTGGGACTTTGTTAGGGATCTGTTATGTCACCCTGGCTATTCGAATTATACATGGATGGGGTGGTGCGAGAGGTAAATTCAAGGGTATTGGATCGGGGGTCAGCACCAAAACACCTACACCACCCACATAAACCCCTCAGCAATACAGCTAAGGAATACCTCGGAGAAGCCAGGGAAACCTATCGTCGCACACGTTGACACAAGTCCAAGAGAAAGCCATTTCTCTCGGCTTATACATATATATATATATATATATATATATATATGTGTGTGTGTGTGTGTGTGTGTGGGTGTGTGTGTGTGTGTGTGTGTGTGTGTATGTATATATACATATATATATATATATATATATATATATATATATATATATATAGATATATATATATATATACCCCGTCTGGGGTTTTGGCTGTATGTTATTGTGGGAAAGTGGCATGCAGTTGATACTTTAGGGTCTATATGGGCCGCCCCTACGGACCAGAGCCACACATCATTTTGGCTGTGATAGAGGAAAACTATGTTCATAGGGAAATGATGACGCTTCTATACTACGACTGTCCCTCCGTTATGCTGTCCCCCAACCCCTTGTTACTGTCCTGTACAATTTCTCTGAATATTTATTTCCTTTTTCTCATTTAAGTAGTTCACTCTGAGTAACTCTCTACCTTCTGCCCTTTTCCTCTTTCTTCACCTATTCTCCACTCTCAATTTACCTTCCAACAGAAAATAATCTGATATTCCCTCACTCTGTCCCCTTAGAACATGTACATCCTTAACTCTTTCTACCATACTCCTGGTCACCACTATATAGTCTATTAACGCTCTATCTGCCACTCTTCCATCCACCACCCTCTCCCATGTGTACTTGTGCTTGACTTTCTTCCTAAATACTGTATTTGCTATCATCAACTCTCTTTACAGACACATCTCCACCATCAATTCTTCACTACGATTTTTACCTGGAACTCCATACTTCCCAATCACTCCGTCTATTAGTTCGTTTTCTACCCTAGCATTAAGGTCTCCCAATACAACCGCATTGACATTTCTCCCTAATCCTTCTATGCACTCATTTAAATCTACCCAGATCACCTCCCTCTCCTCTACGCTCGTTTCACTACCAGGCCCATACGCACTTACAAAAACCCACATCTCCTAGCCTCACCTTCATCCACATTAACCTTGAAAAAAACTCATTCCACTCTACTACACGCTTACCTATCTCTTCACTTACTAGTATAACCACCCCTTCTCTCCCTCGTCCCCTCTTCACCCCTGAGAACCTCCCAACTACACTCCCAAACCCACACTCGCCCCTCCTTTTCATTTTAGTTTCACTCAAAGAGAGCACATCCATCTCTCTTCTCATAAACATACTTCCTATCTCTTCCCTTTCACTCTCATGTGTACCACATCCATTCACATTAGATGACCCAAACCTTAGGGTACTGGTTGAAAAACTCCTAGACCCTCTTATGCCTTTACAGTTTTAGGAATGTCCCCATTGGGGTTACAGGTAGCAGGACTCCTAATCTTATCCCCCGTCACATTTTTCGTCGCCTTTTACAACTCAAGTAGGAATACTTGGTATATATATATATATATATATATATATATATATATATATATATATATATATATATATATATATATATATATATATATATATATAACACTAACACAGAACATCCTTTCGGAAATTCTGCTAGAGCTTACTTGGAAGAAGCAGACCGATTAAACATTTTGTGCAGTGAGTATAAAGAGGTACCGTTACCTCGGTGGCTTCTGAATAAATTACATAAGCAAAGTGAAGAACTTAACATAAAATTGAACCAAAAGTTAATACAGTTATGTGATAATAGTGATTGGAACAAAGTGGGTAATCCTGATTTAGTGATGAACCTTTCAGACAGACAACTTTCAAACACGGAAATTCAAGCGCTCTCGTTAGGTATGAAATTCGATGTTGGAATTCACAAAAAGAAATTTAGTGAAAACATGAACAAAAACTATATGTGGTCAATGGAAGATGTAGACAAGGGGTTCATTCAAGGTATAACCACATGTTATCAAGCGCTAGCAAATACTAACAAGTGCGTAATTCCTAGGAGACTTCTTAAGGCTTTGATTCAAATAAGTAAAGACAAAAACATTATTGTTACTAGTGCAGACAAAGGCGGTAGCATAGTAGTGATGAACCAGCAAAATTACAATGATAAAATGTTAAATTTGCTCAGTGACGTTGAAACTTATGAGGAAAAATATGTTGGATACACTGTAAGTGAAAGTGATAAGTTTACAACAAAAACAAGGAGAATCTTAAAGAAATCAGACAAAGGGAAGAATTATTATATCTATTAGAAGAAGCACCTATACCACCCAGAATGCATGGCTTACCAAAAATCCACAAAACAGGAATTCCCATGCGTCCTATTACATCAGGTGTCAATAGTGCTCCACATAGGTTAGCTAAATACTTAGCTAAACCCTTATCCAAAACATTAGGTTCTATCAGTAATGCTCACCTACAAAACTCTTCAGATCTAATTAACAGGTTAAAGGATTTGGATTTGAACAACAAAATATTAGCCAGCTATGATGTCACTTCGCTGTTTACCCGTGTTTCGATAAATGGTGCTCTTAAAGCTGTTGAGCGAGTGGTAAACAATTTGAACAATGAAGATTTACCTATCCCCAAAATAGATTACCTTGATTTAATTTCTCTTTGTGTAGGTTTCGGTGCTTTTACTTTCAATGATGTTGAATATAGACAACATTCTGGCTTAGCCATGGGTAGTCCCCTCTCTGCTGTGTTAGCCAACTTATATATGGAAATGCTTGAAACTGAAAATTATATATCAATAATGGGTAGAAACAGCGTTTGGTTAAGGTATGTTGATGACATTGTTGTTATTGTACCAAAAGAAACTAATATTAACAATAAATTAAAAAGATTAAACAATGTAAATAGTAACATACAATTTACGGCAGAAGTAGAGAACAACAGAAAATTACCATTTTTAGACACTGTCATACACAGAACAAACAGCAATGTAAAGTTTTCGGTATACCGCAAACCCACTAATAAAGAAGATTATATACATTTTTATTCAGGACACAATATTAGGACTAAAACAGGTATAATAATTGACTTCTTCCTCAGGGCTTTTCGCATCTGTAGTGAAGAATTCTTAAAAGACGAACTAGATCACATTACAAAAACTAAAAAAGAAAGCTAAGGAAATAAATAAGAAGAGTAAAGATAAAAATAATTGCAACAAAGAAACACGATATATCACAGTCCTAAATTCCAGCATTAATTCAACTCTAGACAGGTACAAAGATTGCAAGAACATGAGGTAGCAAAGTGGGACATTTGGTAACGCGTAATTATAATAACCATACAAATGAAAATAGTATTGTCTATAAAATACCTTGTAAAAATTTCCCATCCTCATATTTTGGGGAAACAGGTCGTGGATTAGAAAATAAGACACTGGTAACACCAACTACAAAAGTAAGTAACGACCTAAGTGTAGTAAACAAGATCCCTTGAGGCAAATATAAGGGACCTCCTCGCTTTGCCTTTTCTATTCTTTCTTGTGCTGCTGTTGTTGTAGGAGAGCATTGTATTGGACCTTCAAGTGCAGTTCGAGTTCCGGTGTGCATTTCAGGTGCTCCAACTGCGTCTGACATTTCATCTCAGCCTGACTCTGTTCGTGTTCGTTGCCTTGCTTTGGAAAGAACTCTCTCCACTATTCGAGAGGATCATGCTACCACAACTATAGTAACCAACGTCACTGGTGCTCCTATCACTCTCTCTCCTGGCAGTCACTATGGCTCCTTTGAAAAAGTTGACGTTGATACTCTCCAGGGTTCATCTCCTATCATTGCAGCTTCAATGCTACAACCTCCACAAGTGAGTGACACGGCCCACTTGGCCTCCAAATTTGCAATATTTGTGGGTGAGATTGATTTTCCTAATGAGACGCATCGCCTCATTGAACTGTTAGTGACCCCCCATCAGGCTTTGGCTTTGCCTGCTGATCCATTAGGACTTACAAATCGTGTGGTTCATAGAATTGATCTTCAACCAGGTGCTCGTCCTGTTTACGTTCCCTCTTATAGGTTGCCTCACTCTCGTCGGCTTGTTGAACAGTCCTTGGTTGACGGCACGTTACGGACTGAAACTCACCACTCCTGGTACCTAAGGAGGATAGATCTTTTCGTCCTGTTATTGATTATAGACGAATTAACGAGGTCACTATTCCTGACTATTACCTCTTGCCTGTACGAGGTTACCTTCTTCATTTCATTGGCACTGGTAATACGGTATGCACCACCTTAGACTTGAAAGCGGATTTTTTGCAGATGCCCCTGGAAGAAAAGTTTCGTAGGGGTCACGGCCTTCTCTGCTCGCAATGGACATTATGAATGGCTTCGTTGCCCATGGGGTTGCGGAATGCTCTCTTGATTTTCCAGCTCTTAAATAACTCAATTTTTCATGGTCTAATATGCAACGGACTTTTTGTTTACCTGGATGATTTAATCTTAATTTCCAAAGATTGGAGAACCACTTAATTAAGTTGTCCATGGACTTGCAACGGTTTGCTGATGCTGGGTTGAAAATTAATTTGCCCAAGTGTTCTTTTCTTAAGTCTAGCATCCAACTCCTAGGTCATATTGCTGACAAACATGGTATTCACACTACTGATGATAAAGTCAAGGCGGTTAGGGATTTTCCTATACCTAAGTCAGTTGAGCATGTACGTTCCTTCCTTGGTATGGCAGGGTACTATCGTGCATTTATGAGGAATTTTTATTCAATTGCTTCCCCAATAACACGTCTCCTCAAGAAGGATACTTCCTTCCAGTGGCTTGATGTTCATCAAGAAAGTTTTGATACCTTCAAACTTGCACTTACTGAAGCCCCTGTGTTGGCATTCCCAGACTATAGCCTCCCCTTTACTATTTGTACAGATGCTTCTGGTACAGATATTGGAGCTGTACTTATGCAGCAAGTAGCCGGATGTAGACCCCATGTTCTTGCATATACTAGTCACAGTCTTAACAAGCCTGGGTCTCGTTACTCTGTGTTAGCTCTGTTGCTACCAACACTTTCAGAGACATGCCGAATAGAATTAAACGTTGACATTCTCCTGAATACAAAAATTGAAGTCAGAGCAGTCACCAATATTGAAGAAAAGAGGACACTAAGAATAACTATGTAATTAATAGAATAATCATTTGAGGGATATCTTGACAATGATCATCTCTTAATTTTCAAAGGAGGTTTTGGGTAATGTAATTTTGAAGGTTGAGATATACAACTCTTCAGTTAAATGCATGGTATCAAGGGTATTAACAGAAGTGGAAAGTGTGACTCCATGTAATTCACAGGTGTCAAAAACTGAGATAAGACCTTCAACCAATTCCAATTTAGGAATGAAACCTGGACAATTAATAGAAAATTTTGTCTTATCAGGGAAAAATAGGTAATGGGAACCTTGTATGTTACTATGAGAAATCTGGTCTACCAAAATTTCCTTGTAATGACAATTATTCGTCACAGACACATTTCTAACCAGAGAAGCTAAACATGGATTTTTTCAATCTTCACGAAACACAAAAAGGGAAGACTGACAAAGGTAAAGATTCTTACTAATGATTTTACAATAATTTGATTTATCGTTAGAGATCATGCTCTCCTTTAGGTTGTCTACAGAAAGGATGTAGTTGAATAGATCTACAACTGGAACATCCACTTTATATAATGAACCATTTACTTTCACAGGGAAGGGTATCAATTTGTAAAGATTGAATCTAGAATTAGAAAAAAAGGGAATTTATATTATCACTGAGGAAACATTTAAATATGCAGTTAATAAAGGGTAACACACTAGCTTCATCAAAGAATGGTTTAAAATTCCAATCCTTCTTTGCTGAGTTAATTATTCTTATAAGTTAAGGTATTAGGAGAAGAGAAGATGTGACTTGACCAGAATTTGCATAAAGGATTCCAACTGAATTTCCATCTCAGATATTTTAAAATGCATTGTATTAAGTAATAAGAAAAGAAGTATTATATGTTTCTGTTCACTTTGTTTCAAACTGAGATTCTCTAGATTATCTGTAATTTCAAAGATCAGTTCCTCAATGTTTTTTACACTTGTATTAAATTATAAATTTTTGCAACCTTCTCATTCAATTTATTCATAGAAATTTCTAAGTCAACAAGGAAGGCAAAATTGAATATTCCCAATTCGGCAAGAGCTCCTAAAGCTACCATTAACATACTTCTCTTTCGTCTACCATTTCTTTTGAAGTTTGAATCTATGACATCAAGTTTATGTTCTATCTCATTTATCTTATTTTCAAGTTTCTTTTTAACATTTTTACTGGAAATGTTTTTCAATAATTTCAAATTCACTCTCAAGGAGTCAACTTTATCCTTAATCTCAGTTAGATTTTTTAATCTAGAACTATTCTGATAAGCTTGTCTACCATTATTAGTTACCTTGGTATTGTACCAATGCTCCAGGATGAATTGGGTTCCAGTCCAGGTCACTCACCAAGTATAGTAATAATAAAATGGCAGTATTCATCTGTAAAATGTATCAAGATTAATATTCAATTCACGTAAAATATTATGAAGATATTCCCTATACTCCTCTGGTTTTAATGGTTCATTAAAATTTATTCATAGGGTATCACAAGAGTTATCTTCATCATAGAATTGTATCCTAACCTTCTTCATATCATCTAAATGGCCTATCAATTTTTCCCTAGTTCCTAAGTGTAAGATCTTGTATAAATTTCCTCCTGCAGAATCATTTGCCGTATATGGACCTGAGTACTTTGGCAAAAGTTAATTATAGGGGGAATGTATTTTGACCATGACTAAATCTCCTATTTTTAATTCTAGTTTGTGTGCTATTTTGTGTTGTTTCTTTTTCATCTCTTGTGAATACTCTTGCATATGATTCTTATGTTTAAATAAGTTCTGAATAGCTGTATGATCAGTCCACACTCTGATTAGATATTCCACCATCATATCTCTACAACTTTCTAATGAATATATCATTGCTAACGTTTCTATTTCTGTTATTGAGTAGTTTCTCTCTGCGCTATTACAAAGGCTAGATGTGTAAGCTATTGGTTTTAAAGTTCCATTTCTGTCTTGCATAGGTATGCCTCCTAACCCTGTGTCAGATGCATCAGTACGAAGAATGAATTCTTTATCATAGTCTGGAAATATCAAAACTGGAGAACTCGTGAGATTAATTTTAAACTTGTCAAAAGCTTCCTGTTGTGCAAGTCC
Organism: Oratosquilla oratoria; assembly: GCF_046742065.1. Lineage (NCBI taxonomy): Eukaryota > Metazoa > Arthropoda > Malacostraca > Stomatopoda > Squillidae > Oratosquilla > Oratosquilla oratoria. The sequence continues at coordinate 45,654,903 of NC_134786.1, forward strand.
CCACATGAACTTTGAGTCCTTCCTCAACAAAGAACTTAATGGATTAGCAATGTCAGCATATCGTTGAATAGATTGTCTATAATATCCTGTCAATCCCAAGAAACTTCTAACTTTTTCTACATTGTTTGGAACTGGAAAATTCTTTACTGCTTCATCCTTTGACTTTACTGTACTAAGTCCATTCATGTCTATCTAATGTTCTAAATAAATAACACTGTCCTGCAAGAACTTTCATTTTTCAAGTTTCACTTTCAATCCTGCTTCAACTAGTCTTGAGAATATCAAATCTAATTTCTTAAAGTGCTCAGCCGCTGTCTGGGAAACTATTAAAATGTCATCTAGAAATCCACTGGCAGTGTTTCCTAACAACCCATCTAGAACTGTATTCATTAATCTCATGTAAGTTAATGGACTATCACATAACCCAATTGACATTTCCTTTGAACTCATAATGCCCCTTTGGAGTAGAAAATGCTGTGAACTTTCGTGAGTCTTCATGCAATTCTATTTTCCAAAAAGCAGATTTGATATCTATACTGCTAAAATATCTACTCTCAGTTCCCAAACTTCAAAGTATGTCCCCTATCACTGGTAATGGTAACCGGTCACGTATGGTATGCTTATTCACTTCCTTATAATCAATAACTGGGCGTATAGTACCATCTTATTTTGGCACCAGATTCAAAGGGAAGTTCCACTCACTTATACCATGTTCAATAATATCTTGCGATAACATTTCAGTGATCAGTTTATCTACAATGGTAGTTCAGAGTGAGGAAATCTGTAGGCTGGAATATAAATAGGCTGAGTCCCTGTTTTTAATTTAATCTGATGTTTTAAAACAACTAAGCTTTCATACAAATCAGGGTAACTAGTAGGTTCTAGTTGATTCTTATATTTCTTTCCCAATTATGTTTCTTCCTGAACAGAACAGATTGATGAAATTGGTAATTCCACCTCCTCAGTACTCTCGTTTAAAATCTTAATGGGCTTTGTACACACCTGAAAACATTGTATTTGTATACTTTTCCTTAAGACTATATCTTTCTTCAAAGTATTAATCATTAATATCTCTACCGTGTTCTTATTTGACTTATAAATCACTGAGTCCAATTTTAAACATTAAAATCTAATTGATTCTGGGATGGTTAAATTTTCAGAGTCTACAGTGACTCCTTTCAACTACCTTCACTCCTGTTAATTGCTCTGGAGTGTAATAATGTCGACTTTATTACGCCACTATCCAGAATTTGCAAGGCTTCATTTGTAGTTGATGAATTAGTAATTTCTGGGAGTTCTTGAACAGAGTTGGGTCCACTACATATGGCTTTACTTTCTGTTGGTTTGGATCGCTCGGCCTTGTTATCTAAAATAAAATAAAATATTTTTCTATCTGTTTCTAGGGATTCTTAGATTCCTGTCACAGGTCTTAAGTCTGGTTGATTTAAAAATGGGATTATTTGTGATTACACTATGATCCCTAAGTCTGTAGGGCATATGACCATATTCTCTTTTCTCATAGTTGCAAATCCTATCAATAAATCTCCTGGAAAAAAAAAAAAGAAACAGATTCTTCTACAATTACCTCTGGAATGTGGAATGTTCATTTGTATATAAGATGACTTCTAGTTCAACCTTACCCAATGTTCTTAACTGATTTCCGGTTACTCCTTGCAGTGAGTAATGGATTGGTTCCAAGATTTTCAAACCTGGTTTCAACTGGTTTAAAACTCTACTAGCTAAAACATTAACTACAGATTCTGTATCAATAGATATTTGAATAGGTTTATTGAACACTACCAGCAATGAGAGTTCCTACAGAAGTCCTTCCAATTGTAATTGTCAGTGTATAACTATGTTTGATGTTGGAGTTTTCTTTCACTCTTCTCTTACTCTTATCCTTAACATAATACTGTCTATTTGTATATATATGGGGAGATCTGTATTATCGGTTTATTCTATGTCTGGGTGTTTTCCTTTTGTTTCGTGGTGCATACGAAAATTATCTACATTCATGTGTTCTATGTCCTATCTTTTAATGATACATACAGAATGGTGGGTTTCTACAACTGTTTTCATTATGAACCTCATATTTGCAATTTCTACAAATAGTTCCATAATAACAGTCTTGTGCTTTATGCCCCCATGTATCACAATTGTAACATACAATTCTAGTATCCTTTGATGGGCTTCTAACTCTATGTCCAAATTCTCTTTTCTTATGCTCACTTTTAGAGTTCCTAGTTTCTTTTTGTTGTTCCACTGCCATCACATATGTTTTTTTATGACTTTAGTCTAATTATACTCTTGAAAAAAGATAATCTACCTCCCCTAAATTCATAGTTGACTTGAGATCTTTATCCATCTTTTCTGCTGTTAAGTCATCAGAGTTTTTTGTTAACAAGCCAAATATGATTAATTTTATTACCTTAGAAAATTTTATTTTGTCACTAGATCTTTCTATCCAATCTGAATCTTTCAAGATAGAATTCATGCCTTTTGACCATCTAAATAATCTTACTAAGTATTCTGTGTCTGATTCACTTGTTCTAACTTCTTTAATCATTCTAATCAAAGACCTGATAGGATCCTGATCACACTTTGACATAAAATGTTTGATGAAGAGTTTTTTATACTCTTCATATTTGTTTATATATTCCATTTACTGGAAATTTATGATAAACCTAGATCTACCTTTCTCAGGATCTACATTCTCTTTTAAAATTCCTATTTTCCTTTTTTCATCCGTTATGTTTTTGCTTACAATTTAGGTATCTATCATGTTAAGAAACTTATTAACTCCTAAGGTGTTTTCATCACCGGTGAATTTAGGAATGTTTATATTTGAGGTATGAACCGCATGCCGAAGAACTGTGTTATTAGTGTTATTCATACCTTCCGTAAATTATTTGACTTGACTGCCTCCACGTAGCCTTCCTTGCTTATGTCAACCTCGTCGTTCTTCAACTTTGTCGTTCCTCGTCAGTCTTTGTTCAGTGCTGCTTTGTAGTCACTCATTCCCTGCTTTGTAGATGATCGTCATGAAGATCTCCTTGAAGATCGCATTGAATCGCCATGAAGATCACCTCGTTCCACTCGTAGTATGAAGACTCCTCGTCCCTCGTCCACAGTTTTGTCTAATCACTTCGGAGGATGTTCGTCCCTCGCACCACCACTGTTAGCACTGTTGTTAACAACACTTTCAGTTCCCTTCTCTGTTTAAGTACTGGATTTAATTCTGGTAACTGTTTCTTCTGTGATATAATTTTTCTTCATTCACTTTCTAATTTCTTCACTTTCTTTTTTATCTCATATTTGTAAGTCACTCATCTATAGGCCCCATGCCTCTTTCGTCCTACTTAGTCAAGTATTTAGTATATGTCTGAGTTGGATCAAACGTAATATTCTTTTTCTTTTCTTCCGAATAATATTACACTTCTATAGCTGGTTTGTAGTAATTACAACAGAGGAATCCCATCTGGGATCCTTTTACACCCACTAAGCCAAGTCTGCTTGGACGTCACTATATAATTCATCCAATAACTTTGAACGTTACAAATAAATGCCACCCTTTAAGGGCGTGACTTTGCCTCCGTGCACCAATAATTTTTCTCCTTCTCCACCCTTTTCTCCAATCAGAAAGGATGTTGTGCTGTCTCAAGCAATACTGCTTACGCAAGCAATCTTGTTACAAAGCGAAGTGGCTTAGCGTTAATAATTCACAACATCAGCACCTCTATTGATACGGAGGGAGAGGATGAAGAGGAGGAGGGGTATGGAGAAAGAAAATATAGACGGTGAGCGAGAATATGCAAATCTGCAACTCCTTAGCGGCCATTGTTTTCAAAACATGTAAGTCGTAAAATGAATTTCTCGCCACCTACTCCTCTATCTACTTACTTTTCTACCTCAATCTACCAGCCTCTTACACTCTGTTTCTCATTTGGGCTTTTCGTGATATAATTTCTGAATAGCCTGTTACAATCTACATGGACCACACTGCTATCACTCAGCTTTTCCAAGGCAAGAATATATCAGGCCGCCTAGCCAGATGGTTTCTCACAATTGAGGAATTAACCAACCCTTAAGCATATTCCAGGACGTGGAAACAATGTTGCTGATGTACTTTCACGTAATATCCCTGTTACTGCTGTTACTGTAATTGACAACTTCTCTCTGAAGAATGTAGCCAAAGCTCAGCGTGAGGACCCTGTTTGGTCTGCTGTTATTTATGCTTTGGGGTCTGGTGATGATACCACTTTACCAGAGTTACCTGTTCCCCTATCCCAATTTTCCTTGCAGGACAAGGTTCTCATTCGTAATGTGGAAGTGTTCGAGCAGGGTGTGGCACAACTAGTGATCCCTGACTTCCTAGTTCCTGTTGATCTGTCCCTTGCTCATGATACCTCTCAGGCTGGTCACCCAGGTTGTGACAAAACTCTGGCTATGGCACGTAAGAAGTATTATTGGCCAAAAATACGACTAGACATTACCTCTCATGTAGCTCAGTGTAACTCTTGTGCCTAGAACAAAGATTCTCCGCACACTTCTCCCATATTAGAGTATTCTACTCCGGTCTGTGTATGTCGTCGTGTGAGTGGACTACTTTAGTCATTTTGTAATATTGGTTCCCTTACGTAGCAAGTCTGCTCCAGTAGTAGCCCATGGTTTAGTTTCTCATGTTTTTTGTCCATACACTGCTCCTTCAGTGCTCCTTAGTGGCAATGGATCGAAATTTAGGAATGAGGCTTTAGCGAGCATTTGTAAGGGTTACGGCATCACGCAAACATTCATGACTGCTTACCATCCTGCGTCCAATGGTCACGTGGAGAGGACGAATAGGAACATTTTAGATGTGCTCCGGCACGTTGCTAGTAGCCTTCATGATTCTTGGGATGATTGGCTTCCCTATGTCAGTGCTTGCATTAACAGCGCCATTAATGTCTCTACGGGCAAGACGCCTCATTATATTATCCATGTAGTGGAAAAACAACTCCCTTATGATGTGCTTGATAGTCCTACTCGTACCCTCTACAATATAAAAAATTTAGTCAACTTCAATGTCACACTTTTCATTCTATTTATAGTTCTGTAAGATATCAACTTGATATCTCCAAAGCCAAGATGCTAAAAAATCAGCATCTGTGGACTAAGCCTGTTAACATCATCATTGGTGATCATGTAAATAAAAGCATGCCTGACCGCCAATCTAAGCTCAACTCTAGATTTGCAGGCCCCATTTTGGTGACTGAACAGTTACATCCTAATAAGTTCAGAGTCTTTGATCTTTCACAGGGACTGAGTGAAGTGTTACACGTGGATAAACAGGTTACAATAATGCCTATCCCTGCATTTACCCGGCATCCCCCAAGGCCTCCTACACAAACTATGCCTTGTGTATCTACCCCTCATAAATATAATCTCCGGTCAAGGGGTTTCCTGTCAGCAGGATCCTCCTAAATAATCCTTTATAATACACACACACACACACACACACACACACACACACACACACACACACACACACACACACACACACACACACACACACACACACACACACACACACACACACACACACACACACACACACACACACACACACACACACGCTTTTATTCGTTTATTGGATAGCTTGAACAAAAGTTTTTAATTTTTCGAGCTTACTTGACTGGAAATCTGGAGCTCCTGCATCTGGCAACGGCCTTTGGGCTCTACCATCTATTTATCATGGGATATTTGTTTAACTGTTGTTTGTGTTGTATTAAGAGGAACAATCTGAAAACATGAAAAAGATAGGAAAAATATAATGAAAATTGAAATATGAATGGAAATAAAAATGAAAATTAGATTTTAAATGAAAATGAAAACAAAAATAAAATATATTTGCATATGAAACATAAAGAAATTATCACGAATAGAAACAGAAAAAATGAAAACAAATATTTAATTTATCCTTTTTCATTATGCCTTAGTAGTACGAGTTCTTTCCCTGAGTCCCTTCACCATCTTTTTCCAGCTGTATCAGCTGGGAAGGAAAACGTTTATGAGTTGGCAGAGTCAACGTTGCTAACAATTGAACCAAACGTTTGTATGCGGCCCAAACCTCGAGGTTCACTTTGGACGCCGTGAGGCTGAGCAGGAAGTGGGTACTGAGGAGGAGGAGGAGGAGGAGAAGGAGGAGAAGGAGGAGGAGAAGGAGGAAGAGGAAGAGGAAGAGGAGGAGGAGGAGGAGGACAGAGGGGAGAGGGAGATGAAGGAGAAGGAAGAGGAGGAGGAGGAGAAGGAAGAGAAGGAAGACGTCATAAAGAAGACAGAAGGAAAGACCGGTTAAGAAAAAGGAGGACGATCAGGAAAAGGAGGAGAATCTGGAGGAGGAAGGTCAGGAGGGGGAGGAGGAGGGGAGGGGGAGGGGGAGAAGGAGTTTGAGGGGAATAGCGAGGAATACGTTATAAGAGAAGAAGAAGAGCAAAGAGAGAGAGAAGAGGAAGAGGAGGAAAAAGAGGGGCAGGAGGTCGAAGGGAAGGAGGAAGAAGACGCTGTAGAGAAGGAAGAAGGGAAGGGTAGCTAAAAGGAAAAGAAAGAGGAACAAGACGAAGAGGTGAGGAAGCGGAGGGAGAGGATGAAGAGGAGGAGGGGTATGGAGAAAGAAAATATAGAAGTTGTGTAGAGGGTATAAAAAAGAAGAGGAGCAGAAAGACGCGGAGAAGGAAGTGACGGAGGAGGAGGAGACGAAGGAGGAAGAGACGGAGTAGGAAGAGACAGAGTAGGAAGAGACAGAGTAGGAAGAGACAGAGGAAGAAGTGAAGGAGGAAGAAGAGACGGAGGAGGAAGGGACAGAGTAAGAAGAGACGGAGGGGAAAGAGAAGAATCGAAGGGAAAAGGAGGAGGAAGAGACGGAGGAGGAAGAGAAGAAGCGAAAGGAAAAGGAGGAAGAGACGGAAAAGAGAAGAAGCGAAAGGAAAAGGAGGAAGAGACGGAAAAGAGAGGAAGCTAAAGGAAAAGGAGGAAGAGACCGAGAAGAGAGGAAACGAAAAGAAAAGGAGAAAGAGACGGAGAAGAGAGGAAGCGAAAGCAAAAGGAATAAAAACGGAGAAGAGAGGAAGCGGAAGGAAAAGGAGGAAGAGACGGAGAAGAGAGGAAGTGAAAGGAAAAGGAAGTAAGCAATAACGAAAGACTTGTTGCTTGTGGCTGTGTACATTAAAAACTAGACAAAATAAAAGGTAAAAAAAATCTGGGAAAAAAAAATAAAGACGATATTCCTAGACAAAATTGCACTTAGAATTGCAGACGTACAGTCACGAGCAAAGATTTTGGCGCACCCAGAGTTTTTTAATGATCCAAAATTTAAGTCCTTTGTCTGGCTTTTTTTTTTTTTTTTTTTTTTTTTACCTATTCAAGAAAATTAGATAGCTGTAAGATAAACACTACACCAGAAAATCATAATTTAATCTAACATAGGTTAGCTAAAGTTAGCTTGGGTTAGCCGAGTTTAAGTTGAGTTAACATAGGTTAGCTTGAGTTGGCTTAAATTATGTTAGTTTCGGATAATGTAGGTTAGCTTAGCTCAGATTAGCTCAGGTTAGCTTAAGTTAGATTATGTTAACTTAGATTAGCTTAGTTTGAGATCAAGCTGCTACACATCATGGGAGGAGGCTGTGAATGTTTCCTCTATGTAGACGATGTGTTGGTTGTGTTACCTGAGGGACCAAACGTGGACAATAAACTCCGTATGCTCAACAGAGTGGACGAAAATACTCAGTTCACGGTGGAACTGGAGGTGGACCACAAGTTGCTGTTCCTCGTTACATAGTGCTACACCGAGGGATAAAGGATGTTAGATCTTCTGTATACAGGAAGCCGACAAACAAGGAAGATTTCATTCATTACTTGTCGAAACACCGTGCACAGACCAAACCAGGAATAGTAATTGTTCTGTACTTGCGAGCCATTAGAATCTGTAGTGAAGATTTTTTACAAGAAGAGATGGCCTAATTTACCAATATTTTCCGCAGGTTATTTTACCCCCAAGGCATGCTCAATAGATTCAAGAGGAAAGCAGTAGACATTTGTATGAGAGCTAAAAGAGAAAAGTTAGACCGCAAAACCTTGTAGTACCGTAGGCGAGTGGAGTTGAGATGATGACCCCTTTCTTATCTAATGGTGGCGTGCACGTGGCTTATGCCTCTGGGCGAAAAATTAAGGGTGTAGTGAGAATTAAGAAGAAATAAGGATCAACAAGGACAACGTTGTTTACAGCATACTATGTGGCGGAAGCAATTTTGTATAATATGGTGAGACATCAAAGGGGCTTACGGAAAGCATAGGAGAGCATACTAAGATAATCTACAGCACCATAGAACCTACAACTTCCTAATGATGGATGCAGAATCACCTTCCTAGCTGGAAAAGTGTTCGCACCCCTCCGCACGAGACTTGGAAAGGAAATGAGGAAATTAGTGGAAGCCACACATATCGTCATAGGAGAGGTCATCAATCATAGAGATGGGTTTGTAAATCACGTGTATATATATATATATATATATATATATATATACATATATATACACATATATATACATATATATGTGATATACATATATATAGTGTATATATATATATAGTTACGACTATAGACCCGTCGTAGTCAAGAACTAAAATATTTGCGTATATACAGGTTATGTGCACGTGTGTGCGTATGTAGACTTTTGGTAAGTTGCGAGATATGCCGGTTTTCCCACGGTATGGGCACAAAGCTCGCAACTCCGAGCAACTGTCAACGTGACGTACGAAGAGTGTCAAATTAATTATTGCTACCTTTATATACGTATTTATTTTTTCTTTCGCTTTGTCTAAGTGTTTCATTCATTTCATAAGGATTTATGTATGTGTATTATCTTATGGACCTATCTTGTTAATCTCAGGGACTGATTTACGTAATATTTGGGAAATTGCATATTTTCCTTGATTTCGGAAGTCGCATGCTTTAGTGTGAGAACGAGAGTGGCACCTGTCCGCGCGCGCTCTGTCTAAAAATTGCGTTGGAGCGTAAGTTTTGGCAACACCGTTCCAGCTTCCATTTACGTGTGTATCAATGTATATATTTTCATATAAAAACTATTAAGTTTCTTCTTGACAAGGTAACTTTATTATATATTATTTTGTATGCCCATTTTTGTAAAGAATATGTCCGTGGATATATTCTAAACCCTTGTTGTTCATTACATTTGACGACATTTCTTCATTGTCTAGCCGGGAAGTGTTTCCAACGGAAATTTTGTCTCTGTTTATACAGTCCTTTGCTAACTCCTCTCTTTATTGTCTGGCCTTATGCTTATACTATTCCACATTGCTTGACTTGAATTCTAGTATTAGAATTTCTCGACTTTGTAAACTTTACTTAGGGCTTAGTTTTCCATTCAAATTGTCGATATTTCTCGACCTTGCTACGTATTATCTTTGTGAAGACTATTTTCTATTGAATGTCGATATTTCATCTACTGTTTATATATTTACAGATGTCCTGGCGAATCTATCCGTTTATGTCCTAAAGGACTCATTCTCTGGTACATATATATATTTCTACTTTGACATTTCTTTTGATATTGTGAACATTACTGTGCATCGGATCTTGTAACTTATGCTCGTTTGGCGACCTCTATCTTTCGATCGTGTTTGTTTTTGTTTCTATTTGAAGGAATAATTAATTTTTATTAGAACTCAGAGTTTTTTTAACCTAGCTTTTCCCCTAGTCGTCACAATATATATATATATATATATATATATATATATATATATATACATGCATATATATATATATATATATATGTATATATATATATGTATGCATATATATATATATATACATATATATATATATGTATACATATATGTATATATATATATATATATAGCCTATCCGAGAGTTGACACCTTGACGTAGTGGATAGGCTTAAGAATCTTAATGACTACAAAAGCTATGTCGATAGAGAGAATCTCTGCAGGGTCACCCATATCGAGCAGGTTTTGTAAGAAAGATCAGACAAATAGCAGCTCACACGCACAGTCGCACGACCCACTACAAACTGGCACGTCCCTGATAGCAAACACGGAAACTCCTCATAGATTTATAGGGTACCGTCATAATGATGGCGTGGACCATTGGGCACCCTATGGATATAGGGCTTTAAAGAATATAATGAATAAGGTGACACCAGAGAAATGTCTCACCAGAAACCAGCTGGCACGGAGGTGAGATTACTGCCAACCTCCCTTCATAGCCAATATGAATAGTACAACCAAAATAAAACCGGGTGTTCCTGTTGGATCATCGTCTCCTAAAGGTCCAACCACATTGCCTCATGTGCTTACGGGCAGTGTGCCACATAAGGTGAGTAAGCACTGCCCAAGCAGATCCAAGTCTTGGACATTAAACAACATGAAGAAAATGAAGATCTATACTTACAACGTAAGAAGTCTCTTAGATCACAGGCTGGAGAGTTTAATGGAAGAACTAGACAACATCAAGTGGGACATCGTAGGACTGAGCGAAGTCCGAAGAATGGAAGAAAAGCTGATACAATTACAAGATGGTCACCACCTGTTCTACTATAGAGGTAAGGACAAAGAAAGATCTAATGGAGTAGGATTCTTGATAAACCGAGAGGTTGCTGGTAACGTAGTCAAATTCAGTAGTTTGTCAGACAGGGTAGCTTGGATTGTGATTAGGCTGTGTAAAAGGTACACTCTAAAAATAGTTCAGGTTTATGCACCAGCTTCACAGAGTTCAGACGATGAAATTGAGTCGTTCTATGATGATTTAAGTCAGGTAATGGATCAAGAAAAAAGTAAGTACACGTTGGTAATAGGCGACTTTAATGCTAAAGTGGGGAAGAAGATGGGAGATGAGACGTGCATTGGTAAGTTTGGAGTAGGTGAAAGAAATGACAGAGGCGAGATGTTAGTCAATTTTGCAGAGAACTACAACATGAGGATAATGAACACTTTCTTCCAAAAGCGTGTAGGTCGTAAATGGACGTGGAGAAGTCCAAATGGAACAACAAAGAACGAAATAGACTTCATATTAGGAGATGAGAGCAAAAGCGTTAACAATGTTACGGTGATAAATAAAGTCAACATAGGTAGTGACCATAGAATGGTAGGTTGCACAGCTAAATTCAATTTCAGAGCCGAGAGAAATAAACTAATTCTAAGAAAGAAAATAAGCCTTGCAAAGGTTAAGGATAATAATAAGAAATTTCAGTTAGAAATTAAAAATAGATTCGAAGCTCTAAGAACTAATGAGGACACTGTGGAAGATATTAATTTGAATTTAGTGAATATCATTAAAGAATCGGCAGAGAAAGTAGAAAGCACAAAAAACATTAGAGAAAACAAATACTCCTAAGCTACAAATGACCTAAATAAAGAAGTAGGAACATGCAGATTAAAAGCAGGAGAGACGAAATAGAAACAATGGAACTAAACAAGCTTATCAACAAAAGGCAGAGATTAGAGAAAAGAAAGAGTAACATGGATGAAATAAAGGGAACTATTCGGAAGGGTAAACGTATTAAAATTACCGAGCGCAAACATGCTTTAGGAAGAGAGCAAATGATATGTTTAAAAGATAGAAATGGAGAAATAATTAAATGTAGAGACAAAATAGTAAAAAGAGTGGAAGAATTTTACCAAGAGCTTTACTCGTCGAAGACCGTAGTTGAATAAGTAGTGTACCAGAGATTACAAAGGAAGAAGTAGAATTTGCTCTAAAAACTATGAAACGAGGAAAAGCACCCGGGGAAGATGGTACGTCGATAGATCTGTTGAAAGACGCAGGGAAATTAGTTCATATTAAATTAGCTGAGTTGTACACCCAGTGCTTACGTCAAGAAAGCGTTCCTGGTGCGCGGTGCAATACTATAGTGATTTTGCTTCATAAAAAAGGAGACCAGAAGGACCGTAGAAGTATCAACCCATTAGCTTGCTATCAAACGTTAATAAAGTATTCTCCAAGATCCTTACAAATTGACTAAGTCAAGTTTTAGATGAAAACCAACCGAGAGAATAAACAGGCTTTAGGAGTGGGTATTCGACCCTAGACCATTTGTAGGCGATAAACCAACTAATCGAGAAAGCGACAGAATACAATATACCTCTGTGTTTAGCTTTTGCAGATTACGAGAAGGCCTTTGATTCGGTAGAACAAATAGCAATACTAAACTCGCTACGCAATCAGGGTACAAACGAACAGATCGTAAGGGTTTTAGAAAAGATTTATGATAAAGGTACCGCTATAATTCGACTACATAAAGATACAGGAAAGATCAAGATCGAGAAAGGAGTACGGCAAGGCGATACAATTTCACCGAAACTATTTACAGCTTACTTGGAAGATATTTTTAGAAGATTGAGTTGGGAAAAGAAAGGTTTAAAGATTAATGGCGAATATTTGAACCACCTAGGATTTGCAGATGACATTATCTTTATTTCTGAAAGAGCAGAAGACTTGCAAGATATACTGATTGATCTAAACAAGGAAAGTGTCAAAGTAGGTTTAAAAATGAATAAAAGTAAAGCTAAAGTAATGTTCAATACAAAAGTTCAAAGTAAAGAGATTGTAATTGATGATGAGAGTCTTGAGGAAGTTGAAGAGTATAATTATTTAAGCCAGATGGTGAAAGTGACAAAAGATCATGATAATGAAATAAAGAGACGCATTACAATTGGTTGGAAAGTGTTTGGTAAGTATGATAAGGTCCTGAGAGGCTCTCTACCTTTATGTTTGAAACGCAAAGTTTACAATCAATGCATTCTACCAGCAATAATCTACGGGTGTGAGACTTGTATACTAACGAAGGCAATGAAAACAGAACTAAGGACAGCACAAAGGAGAATGGAGAGGTCAATGATGGGAATAACGCTGAGAGACCGAAAGAGAGCAAGTTGGGTGAGAGAGCAGACTAGTGTGAACGATATTGTGGAGGCAGCAAAAGAGAGAAAGTGGAATTGGGCCGGTATGTTAGTGCGAATGACTGATGAGCGATGGAGCAAGTGTGTTACTGAGTGGACGCCGCAGGATAGGAAGCGTGGAAGAGGGAGACTAGAAAAAGGCGGAGAGACGAACGAAATTGAGAAGTTTGCAGGAGTGACGTGGCAGAGGATGGCGCGGTCGTGTGATTCATGGAATGCTATGAAGGAGGCCTTTGTTCAACAGTGGATTCAGAATATATATATATATATCTGTTGAGACATTCTGACAGGTTGACGTAAGCGGAATAGGAAACACAGGAGTCTTAGTCTTGAGTTTATTCCTGACTAGTTTCGCAGGTATGCTTTTTCAAAGGAATAGGTTTACAGATGGGCTGTGGGCATTATATACATGGGGTGGACCTCACCACCTCCCCGAGTTACCATAGTTGGTGACGAGTGTGAACATTACATCGTGGCTAACGTAACAATGATGATTCTTTTTTACAATTTAAATATTTAAGTAATAATAGTAACAATAATAATAACAAAAATAATAATAACAATAAAATAGAATAATAATAATAATGATAATAATAACAATAAAATAAAAGTAATAATAATAATAATGATAATAAAAATAATAACAATATAAATATGATAATACTAATAACAAAGAAATTAATATCAATTATAACAATAATAGTGATAACAATGATAATAAAAACGAAAAATTTAATATTAAATAAATAATAACAAAGATAATGAAAGTAATAATAATAATGATGATATTAATAATAAACATAATGATAATAATAAAAAATATATATAATAATAGTAATAATAATCATAATAATAATTAGCAATGATAAAAAAAATAATAGTGTTGAAAATAAATAGTAATGAATAATATCAAAAGAATAAATCATGATAAAAAAGTTGGGGATAATATTAAATGGTGAAGGAACAATTCACATATCCCTCACCATTGTTCCTTCACCATTTAATATTATCCCCAAAATAATTTGTTTGTACATTAATAATGGGTTGTAAATCTTTTATAATTACAGCCTCCAAGATGGTCAGACGTTGGAGGTCCTTCTCCTCTGTGACGATTTCTGTATTATCTAGCATGGTTTCCCTGTCTAGACGGCGTCTGTGGTGGGTTCAATGGTGTTGTTTAGGTCCTCCTTGTTGTAGGTGAAGGGTGATTTTTCTGGACAGGGTGGTAGCTGTCCTTCCCACGTAGGTAGATAGGGGCGTACAGTCCTCTTCTGGGTAAGTGAATTTGTACACTACGTGGGATTGACGTAATCCATGTGGTTTTGGGGCGGTGTGATTTCTCAGAATTAGAGAAGATGTTTTCTTGTTCCTATAGTAAATGATGAGTGATAATTTGTCATGTTCTTTCGTGGGGGTCATATCTCTTTTAATAACGTTCTTTATTATTTTCTCATCATCTTTATATTTAGTGGACATGTGGGACTTATAGAATATGCGGTGTGTAGTTCCTTCATGTTCTGTGGCAGTGTGATGAGGTTCTTGGTACCAGGTTTCAATAACTCTTCCGAGTGTAGATTGGATTTCATTGTTGGAGTACCCGTTATTGATTAGAACTTGGTGGACTCTGTCTATCTCCCTTTGGGTATGTGACCAAGAAGAACAATGGCTAAGAGCTCTTCTAAAAAGGGTGCTGATAGTAGAGTCTCTGTACTTTCTGGGGTACTCACTTTCTCCGCTCAAACATAGTCCGCGCTTGGTGTCCTTAACATAAACGCTGGAAGAAAAGGAGCAATTATTCTGTTTGAGGAGGACATCCAGGAAGGGGAGGGAACCACTTTCACTATGCTCGACAGTAAAATCAATCCCCGACACCTCCATGAGCTTCCTCCTCAAGGTTTCATCGTCTTGGTGGAAATCAGTTTGGATAAAAATATCATCAATATATCTACAGTAAATATTGGGTTGGCTAATTTCACTGAAGACTATTTCCTCTACCGCGTCCATGAGACAATTGGCAAAGAGAACCCCTAAAGGGGAACCCATAGCAACTCCATCCGTTTGTTGGTAAAGCTTAGCACGTGGGCAGTGAAAAGGAGACATTTTAGTACAAGTCTCGAGTAGAGAGCGTAGAAGTTTTTTATGTATGTCTAGTCCGGGGGCAGGTCCATTTCTGTATACTTTATCACAGATAAAGTTTATAGTTCTGT
>NC_134786.1:45672581-45682581 GCF_046742065.1 Oratosquilla oratoria
TCCCCGTGTCCAGAAACCTCTTGCGCTGACATCCACTCTTGCTTCATCTGATGTGTTGGACGTGCGGTATCTGAAGTTCTCCCCTCCCAGTGGGAGTAATGTTGGTTCGATATTCACATCCTTGCATACCTCCTAAAGCATTTGGGCAGTGAGATCTCTTACTTCATCATGTCGCATGCAAATAAATCCACCCTGCTTGCATATCATCGCATGGTCTGGAGTAAACTGTATACCACAGGAGCATTTGTTAGGCAGCCCTCCCAATGGCCATCCATACCTCAGGGCAATCGCATCCGTGATTTTTTTTTTTTTTTTGTATAAGGTGAATCCCTTTGCCCTGATTGGTTACAACTACTACTACTGCTACCATTACTAACGAAATATAAAGTAACTCAATAATTAATTTATTCATTTGAAAACATAACATTTATTGGATTTTTTTTTCTCCTTTTGCTGGGCCGTATTCCAATAATAATGCTTAGCAGGGTGGCGGGTCAGACGCTAGGCCTTCACGGGCCGGATGTGGCCCGCGGCCCGGAGGTTGCCCGCCCCTGGTCGCATAAGTTTTTGTCCTCTGTGAGGTACTTATTTTGAACCTCTGTGGGTTGCCTGTGTGTGGGTGTTCTCTAAACTAGGGGCTCTATTTTTGTGGCCAAATGTCTTATACGTGTAGGTTTCATGCTGGGGAGGAGAAAGAAATAATTTTGTCTGTGATAGAGGAAAACTCTGTTCATAGAGAAATGATGACACTTTTATACGACTGTCCCTCCGTTATGCCATCCCCCAACCCTTTGTTACTGTCCTGTACCATTTCTCTGAATATTAATTTCCTTTTTTCGCCTACCTACCCTGTGGTGGGGGGGAAAAGAATACTGCCACCAAGGATTTTCCACTTGAGTCGTAAAAGGCGACAAGAAAGGGACGGGGGATGGGATCAAGAGTCCTACTACCTGTAGCCCAAAGGGGGACATTCCTAAAAACGAAAGTAAAGGCATAAGAGGGTCTGGGAGCTTTCCAACCAGTACCCTAAGGTTTGGGTCTTTTAATTAACCCTTAACAGGTAAAGGTCTTTTTGACAAACGATTCAGGTAAAGCGGGGTCTGACAGACCCCATACACAAAAAATAAAAATAAAATACTTCTACTGCATTTATTGACATAGAAATCAAAACATATGTACTTCAACTTATATTCTTCCATTTACATGCTTAAAAGTGACTATAATTGTTAGACATATATTTTAATGAAAATTACAAAACAAATTATGAAAAATAATATATTGTTGACTTCAGAGGGTGCTTGACTGAAAGCATGAAACATGAAGCGGTTGGTCATCATCATTTTGTAGAGACCAATGTCCCAACTATCTTTAAGGAAAAGCAGAGCTACAACAAATGAATAATAAATGTGTTTCATAAACCATGAAATCTGAAGAAAAAAACGAGGTGATTATTTTGACTTTGACCAATTTTACGCAAAAATTATGGACTGGTTTTAATGAAATTTTCAGGGAAGGTTGATACTAGGTCCAGCAAACAATCTATAAGTTTTTAATGGTATCTAAGTTTATTATTTATAAGTTTTTATGGCTCTAAGCACTCCTACCCTGACTCAGCAAAACCCCATCCTTCGTTGACGGAAGTTTGTGGTCTCAGAGGGTTTTGAGTTTTCTTGAGAGGACATGAGTCGAGCAATTCATACATAATGCTAGTGATAATGAAGAACATATTTTATTGGATATACAGAAAGTGGAATTTGTGATACTGAAGAATCTAATTGCAGTCATCGCAGATGGGGGTTGAATGGTCCTGACACATTGGTCTTTTGCAGTGTAGGCAGTAGTTCTTGGTCTTCCTGTCAGACTTCCGGTCACACAAGGCACATCGCTTTCTCATAGAAGAGGTATCCGCTTGCTGATGGGGCATGTTCAAGCCAAAGACCGTTCTGATGGTCATCAAAGTACTTTTGTGCATCCCCTTGAAGTTCATCCTCTCCTCTGCCCATGGCCGTATCATCTCTTCTGCCAGCTCAATCAGATACTTCCGGCGTGATGAAAGTTCCGCCTGTCCATCACGTTTCCTCATTTCATTGCAGGTGATATAGGAGTTGACACCGGTGGCGTTGACCGGTCCGTACATTATGCACAAAGGCCACCGTTTGGTTATTCGGCTGCACGTATATCGGGCACACATTTGATCAAACGCGTCAACCCCTCCTTTTGTGTTGTTATAATACAAGATGATTTCTGGCTTCCCACAGTCATCCATAACAGGTTGTTGGTGCATTGAGGAGATCAACTGCACAAATTTTTTCTTCTTCTTGTCAGGTAAATGTGACACAAGTGCCATGGTTGTGTCAAAGAGGAAAGCCGTGCACCCTTTTCTGATGACCGTCTTGTCTGTCATCAGAGCTGGTACTTGTGGCTTATTGTCCCTCAGTGTGCCTACATATGTGAGCCCATAATTTTTCAAAAGATCTTGTACAAGGGGGATAGATGAGAACCAGATGCATATGTGGGAATAGAGTGGCTGAGGTGTCCTAAAATGTGGCGAGATGTCACATCTTATGATGATATGAGAATAGTGTGAGAAGAAACATTATCAACAGAACAGAAAATATCAAACATTTATATGTGATACAAAATATGTGATACAAATTAAATTTGAACTAAAAGAGGGGAAGGATGAAATAAATTACGTTGTATGTGTGGGAATAGAGTGACTTAAGTGCCCTAAAATGTGGCGAGATGTCACATTTTATGATGATATGAGAATAGTGTGATCTTGTTGTGAGAAGAAATATATTAACAGAACAGAAAATATTAAGCATTCATATGTGATACAAAATATGTGATACAAATTAAATTTGAACAAAAAAGGGAAGGATAAATCAATCAAATAAAATGTGGCGGAATGTCACGCTTTATGATAATATGAGTATAGTGTGACCATGATATGAAAAGAAATTCACATTACCAGAACAGAAATTAAACATTGTGATAAGAATTAATGTAATCAAAAGAGGGAAAATGGAATAAATTAAATAAATAAATTAAATACATTAAATAAATTAAATATATAAATTAAATAAATTAAATAAATAAATTAAATAAATTAAATAAATAAATTGAATAAATAAATAAAATAAATTAAATAAATAAATAAAATCAAACTCGGATGTATGTTTTTCTGTTGATAAAAAAGAAGAAATTATTATTTACCCATAAGTATAAATGATAAAACATTTATATGACATGAACAAACCTCAGGTAAAGTGGGGTCTGACAAACCCCACGCTACTCACACCTCAGGTAAAGTGGGGTCTGACTGACCCCACGGTACTCACACCTCAGGTAAAGTGGGGTCAGACGGGCTCAAAAGCTCTATAAAGCTTATATAGAGCAAGATTCAGGAATGACCCTATCACCCCATTAAACTACTCCACTGATCAAGAAGGTATATGGGAGTACATATCTGTATGTAATATATTAGTATATTAAAATTAAAAAACAAAAAAGTGTGGGGTCTGTCTGACCCCACTTTACCTGTTAAGGGTTAATGTACGTGAATGTGGTACAGATGAGAGTAAAAGGGAAGAGATAGGCAGTATGTTTGTGAGAAGAAAGATGGATGTACTGGCTTTGAGTGAAACTAAAATGAAAGGAAAGGGCAACTGTGAGTTTGGGAGTGTAACTGAGAGGTACTCAGGAGTGAAGAGAGGACGAGGGAGAGAAGGGGTGGCTATACTAGTAATTGAAGAGATAAGTAAGCGGGTAGTGGAGTGGAAGGAGGTATCATCAAGGTTGATGTGGATGAAGGTGAAGCTAGGAAAGGAGATGTGGGTTTTTGTAAATGCGTATGGGCCTGGTAGTGAGAAGAGCGTAGAGGAAAGGGAGGCATTCTGGGTAGATATAAATGAGTGCATAGAGGGATTAGGGAAAAATGTGAATGTAGTTGTATTGGTAGACCTAAATGCTAGGGTAGGAAATGAACCTATTGACGGAGTGATTGGGAAGTATGGAGTTCCAGGTAAAAATCGTAGTGGATAATTGATGGTGGAGATGTGTCTTAAAAAAAAAGTTGATGATAACAAAATACAGTGTTTCGGAAGAAAGTCAAGCATAAGTATACATGGGAGAGGGTGGTGGATGGAAGGGTGGCAGATAGAACGTTATTGGACTATATAGTAGTGACCAGGAGTATGGTAGGAAGAGTTAAGGATGTACATGTTCTAAGGGGAGAGAGTGGGGGAATATCAGATCATTTCCTGGTGGAAGGTAAATTGAAAGTGGACAATAGATGGAGAAAGAGGAAACGGGCAGAAGGTAGGGAGGTACTTAGAGTGAACTGCTTAAATGAGGAAAAAAAGGAAAATGAGTATAAGAAGAAGTTGAGAGAGGAGTGGGAGAGAGTAAAGGATAGAGTGGAACTAGGAGTGGAGGAGGAATGGGGATGGTTCAACGAGGGAGTCATAAGGTGTGCAAAGATGGTGTGTGGAACATGGAGGGCGGGAGGAAATAGAAGGAAGGGTAGTGAGTGGTGGGATGAGGAAGCAAAGAACGGTGTAGAAGAGAAGAAGCAGGCATTCATAGATCGGTTACAAATTAAGACGAGGGAATCTTATGAGAGGTAGAAAGTAAAGAGAAAGGAAGTTAAGCATAAGATAAAGGAAGCAAAGAGGAGAGCAGATGTGAAATGGGAAAGAGTATGACAGCAAATTTTGAAAGTAATGAAAATATGTTTTGGAAGGAAATTAAAAGAGTAAGAGGAGCCGAATCAAGTAGAGAAGAAAAGATAAAAGTGCTGATGGAGAGATGATAATGGAAGAGAAGGCAGTGAGAGGAAGGTGGGCAGAGTATTTTAGGGAGTTGCTAAATGTGAATGAGGATAGGGAGGGAAAGGTAGTTGCAGTGGGAAGCGCTAAGAAAATGAGAGTGATGAGTGAGGAAAATGGAGGAGAAATAAGGAAGGATGAAGTGAAAGCAGCTGTTGATGGTGAGAGCAGGCAAGGCACCTGGGTTGGATGGATGACATGTAGAATGTCTGAAGAAAGGAGGTACAGTTATGATGGACTGGCTGGTAAAGTTATTTAATGTTTGTTTAAGAGAGGGTAGAGTGCCGGAGGACTGGAGGAGTGCCTGTATAGTTCAGATTTACAAAGGAAAAGGGGAAAAGTGTGAGTGTAGTAGTTACAGAGGGATCAGCTTGTTGAGTGTAGTTGGGAAGTCTTATGGGAGGGTCTTGATTGAGAGGACTAGGAGAGGAACAGAGGGAGTAATTGGTAAGGAGCAGTGTGGTTTTAGGACAGGTAGGGGTGAGTAGATCAGTTTTTGTGGTAAGACAGATATGTGAGAAGGCTATAGGAAATAGTAAGGATGTTTTCTGGGCTTTTATGGATATGGAAAAGGCTTACGACAAAGTAGACAGGAAGACGCTGTGGGAGGTATTGCAGATATATGGGATAGGAGGAAAGCTATTAAGAGCAGTCAAGAGTTTTTATGAGAGTAGTAGAGCTTGTGTTAGGATTAAAAATGGAGAGAGTGAATGGTTTGAGGCAAAGGTGGTACTTCGTCAGGGGTGTGTTATGTCGCCCTGGCTGTTCAATCTTTACATGGATGGGGTGGTGCGAGAGGTGAATGCAAGGGTAGTGGGTCAGGGGTTGGAGATGATTAAAGAAAATGGAGAAAAGTGGGAGGTGAGCCAGTTGTTGTTTGCTGACGACACTGCGCTTATAGCAGGATCAGAGGAGGGATTAAGAAAGTTAGTGACAGAGTTTGAGAAGGTGTGTGAAAGAAGGAAGCTAAAGATTAATGTGGGCAAAAGTAAGGTGATGAGATGTACAAGGGGAGAGAGTGAAAGCAGGCTGGAAGTGAGCACTAAGGGTGAGAAACTGGAGGAAGTGGATACTTTCAGATACTTGGGTGCGAATGTGACAGAAAAGGGAGGAGTGGGGGTGGAGGTAGAATGTAGATTGAGAGAAGCGAGTAAATACCTTGGTGGATTAAAAATTGTAATGAGAAATAGACATCTGGGAATGGATGCTAAGAGGAGGTTATATGAAGTAGTGATTGTGCCAACAGCAATGTAAGGGTCAGAAACATGGAACATGAGAGAGGAAGAAAGAAGGAATTTGAATGTGTTTGAGATGAAATGTCTGAGAAGTATGATAGGGGTTACTAGGCTAGATAGAGTGTGAAATGAGGAGGTGATGAGGAGAACAGGGGTGGAAAGGGAGCTGAGAGATAGGGTTGATGAAAGAGTATTAGGATGGTTTGGACACATGGAAAGAATGAGTGAAGAAATATTAGTAAAAGAAGTGTGGAAGGCGGAGGTGAAAGGAGTGAATATGAGGGGGCGTCCTAGGAGGAGGTGGATGGATGGGGTGAAAGGGGCTTTACAAAAGAATGTCTTTTACAAAAGGAATGTCTGTAGAGGAAGGACGGGAGAGGACAGAAGATGGGGGTGAATGGAGAAGGGTTGTGTATAGATGAGGCTGTGATGCATGAGGGGGAGTGGGTGGGGAATGGGGGATGAGGAAGTATGTATGAGAAAAAAAATTGACGCAGTCCGAAGGGATTTCTCCCCGTCTTCTCCTTTTCTGCATTAGTGGACGGAGAGGGGGAGGGTTGCCGAATTTATGAAGCGGCCTTGCTGTGGATGTGCTGTGTATTGCGACACTGCGTCTGACCCAGGGCAGTGGACAGGATGCAGGGATGACCCATCATCCAGGAGGTGCCAAGATAGGAGGGAGGGAGGAGGGTGGAGGGGAGGGGAATATATGGGAAATTAAATGGGTGGGAGTGGTTTCTATGCCTTTTTCTTTTTGGCTACCCCCCGTGTAAGGGGGAAAAAGCCTTTGGTATATGTATGTATTTATATTAATAACAGGTTATAAATCTTTTATAACTAAGGCCTCCAGGATGGTCAGGCATTGGAGGTCCTTCTCCTCGGCGACAATATCTGTTTTACTTATCATGTTCGGAATCTGTTCGGAATAAATGGTGTTAAGAGATAATTCATTTATTGATTTTTTTTAAGCTAATTTGTACGTAGGAGTAGGTATCTGACTAATTATGGGTCGCAGAGGGTTATTAGGTTTGTGGATTTTTACATTGCCATAATAATACCCTGGTTTGTATTCACCAGACAATTTACACAGCTTGACTCTAGTGACTATTTAAGGGATAGGATTTTTCTGGATGGGTTGGATTTTGGATCTATTCTCTAGGATTTTATAAATCTTTCCAAGATATTCTGATGTGGGGATTAGGACGAATGCCGAGGCTTTATCGCAACGTCTTACTGTCACTTCCTGATTATTTCTTAAACGTTGGGCGGCCTCAATGTGTTTTTTCTGTAACATCGAGCTAGTGAAAGTACCTCGTTGCTTACCGGCCTCAGCAATAAGTTCTGGCTGTAGGTGTTGACTGATTTCAACTTTACCTTCATCGGCAATTTTGAGTATTATATCAATAAGGATTTCTATCTCTACCCTCTTTTGGTAAGGTTTGGGGTTGGAGAGGACGTGACAATTCAGTTCCAGTTCAAGAAGCTCCTTCTGATCAGCATCTAGGTCGATATTGGCCAGGTTGACGTAGCCTTCCGTAGGTTGGGGGATTTTGATCTGACATCCATTCATAGTACTCCATTTTCGTATGCCTTTTCTCTCCATTGAGTTCTTGTACATGGAGAGGATAGATTCTAGTGTAGCATTGATCCTACTTTTGTGAGAAATATCAATATTCTCACGGTTCCATAGGAGCTGTTGGTCCTGAATCTGATTATATAAGTAGGAAACAATGGTCTTCTTTCTTTCCATTTCGTTGACGACCAGGGTCCTTCTGTACTCCAGGGTTGTCGAATTCTTCTTGACTGCCTCGTCATAGAATCTAATATTCGTGAAGCGTGGCAAGAGATTCTCTTTCAAGCATATTTTGTTGAAAACGAGAGCATATGCACTAGAAATCAGTTTCTTTCGTAAGAGTAAGGGGGATCTGTCGCTGTCGTTGTTGTCGCTGTCACTATTATTGTCGTCGTCGTCTTCTTCTTTTTCCTCCCCCTCCATTTCCTATTCCTCTTTCTTGTCGTCATTATCATCGTCATCGTCATCCTTCTCCTCTTCCTTCACCTCCCTCCTCCTCATCTTCGTCACCATCGTCATCATCATTGTCGCTAGAATATCTCTACATGACAGTGATTATGTCTCAATCATTAGGGGACGTAAGGGATTGGGCCAGCGCCCATCCGTTGATTGAAATACCAAGTGACGTGCATACGGAGAGGGACTCTAACACGAGAACCTTATTGGTGCTGCTATGGAATAGCTTACCAACGCTTCTATTATTCTGAGCAAAATCCCAGTGCTTACATATGTTTTATTTATTTTATTTTATCAATTTAATATTACCATTTTTTCGCCCTCCTCCTTTCACGAAGTGGGAGGTTGTGGCAAGCCTATTTATTTAGGCCATTATTTGGGTCGCTTACCCCTCCTCCCCATACACACACGCACACAGGCCAGTGTTGTCGGGAGTCAAGGCGACATAGCACGCAGCGGGTCCTGGAAATCGAACTCACGACCACCTGCTAATGAGTTCGATACGGTATCTACTGGGCTACCGCGCGACCCTTGTGTTGTTTATATACCTATTTAATTATTCTGATTCAGGTGCTGGTTGATGTAGTTCGTACATTCGTGCATAAATATATACTGGTGATAAATCTGCAATATACATAAATTTTACACAGAATCCTACCCTATATATATATTGTCACGATCAACCTACGGGCTAGGTTAATCGCGACAAATAAATAAATAAATAAATAAATAAATAAATAAATAAATAAATAAATAAATAAATAAATAAATAAATAAATAAATAAATAAATAAATAAATAAAATTGTGCAGTTCCCACGAGGAGGATTGAGAATAACAAGTGGGTTAATTAAACACTTCATTAAAGTTAATTTTTATTTACATTAGTAAAATAAACACAAACAACATACATGGACATAAAATAAGAATAATGTAGCAATGCACATCAATCATCAAAATTTAGATATACATGTTACATCAATTATGAAAGGTTACAACAGATACCAGGCAGAGTAGCTAGTTGTGCACTTGTATGCAGCACGTAAGAACAGGTGGGCAAACAGAAGTCTTGATTATGGTGGAGACGAGCATCTTGATTCTGGTAGAAGTCGTACCAACGGAGAGTCGTCTGATCCGATCTTCGAGTCTCGGGAACAAACGAGTCGTTTGAGGAGAGACTGATGCACGATAACTTCTGGTAGGGAAGTCTTCTGGAAGTAGGGAAACACGTTGGAGATTTGTTGGTGTTTCGTAGTGGAGAAATAACAGAGAAAGAGAAAGAGGGTGTAGAGCCGTAGATGCTTTAGTCTAGTAGTAGTTTAGAGGATATCCGAAATAATTTGAAGAGGCAAAGACTTTGCGATTAGATTACCCCAATTCACGTATTTTGGTACTTGAAGATTCCGTAGTGCAGTCGTAGAGGTACAAAAGGATTTGTTCAATCGAGTTGTTGTAATCGACAAATGTAGAAAAAAATTACACGTAGTTTTCAGATGAACCGTGGGCGCCTGCTTCTCTTTTTGTCTTATCTCGGCTCTCATTTTTTTGTCTCGGCTTTTCTTGTCTCTCAGCTTTCTCTTGTCTCTTTTCTTCTCTCGTCCGGTTCGCCTTATATAGCCAGGGTAGTGCAGCTCAAAACCTATTTCGCACACTAATATGTCGGTAGTTCAAGTCGCGACCCAATCAGCGGGTGAGTTCCCTCTTCTCGCTGAAGCTACACGTTTTGGGTTCCAGAGAAACGAATTGAAGTGCGTAACAACAGGAGTAAAAAGATAATGAATAAATAAGCAAATAGATAAATTAATTAATTAAATTACACATACATCTTATAAAGCATTACTAGTAATTAAATGTCTAAATATACATTTTTATTCATGCAAGGGCGTGACACACTCTTTTACACACA
>NC_134786.1:45695081-45707581 GCF_046742065.1 Oratosquilla oratoria
TGGAAGCGAGCTGTACGTTAATTTGTTCATTAACTTTTTGGAGTTCATTTAAATAAAATAATTACTTAATTTTTATATTTTTATTTCTATTTTTGCATGTATGTTTTCAATGGACCTCGTCAATCGATGAGTTTTACATAACTGGGCTTTATTTTATTTTTTTATTTTTATCTAATTTATTTATTCATTTATCTAATAATCTATTCTTTTGTTTATTTCCCTATTAATTTATTTATATTTTTCTTTCTATATTTGCCTATTTATTTGTTTATTTCATTATCTCTTTATTAATTCATTCACCTATTAATTTATTCATTTATTTATATACCTATTTCTTCATGTATTCATATATTTATTTGTTCGTTTTTTTATGATCCTTAATTGGCTTGAATTTAAAGGTTACTTTTGAGTTTGTTAGTACTTGAGTACTATTGAGTACTTAATAGTGCTTAAGTACTATTAAGTACTTATTAGTATTTAGGCTTGAGTACTTGTTATGTAAGTCAAATCTGCTATCCTTTCGTAGTTACCATCTCATGAGAACATAAAAGCTTAAGAATGAAGGAGACTGCAAAAATATTAAGTCTATTCTATTCGTTAACCACTCTATGGATAAAACAGTTCTTGCCCATTTCCTTTTTAAATTAAGATTTGTCCAATCTAAATCCAATACTTCGAGTCTGACATGATATGGCTGACCCTCATAACTGACCCACCGTATACAGAAGAACGCAAATATTCAGTCAGGTAAAAAGATCTCCTAAGCGTCCCATGAGCTGACCCGATTATATATATCAAGTCTCTGCTGTACTTTAGTTGTCAGCTTTGTGATCAAGACCCTGCGGGTCGAAACGTAGTATTAAAATTCTTCCATTTGATCCTCGTCTACTGCAATAGAAATGTCTAATTACGACTTTACACCCACCATTTCTTGTTTTTTTATTTGGAATAGATATTTCATAACCTTCTCTTACAAGCTAGAATACATTATTGTCTTTGTTCTACCTCAAGACGCATGTTTTTTTTACTAGAAGGCAAATGATCATAGATATGATGTAATATGAGGCCAGGTAAGTACACTGTATTACAGAATTGTTGCTAATTTTCTCCCCTGCCATAATTATCTTATTTTTCATTTACTTTTATACTACATCTATGTAGTTATCTATTTACATGTTTACCAATTTATTTATTCATTTATGTTTTTATCTTATTTAATTTAATTATTTTTTCGATTATATATACATTTACTCCTTTACTAATACATTTATTTATAATTCATTCATTTATTCACCTAGTATCTTGTTACTTTATTCATTTAGCTGTTCATTTATATTTCATTCAGACCCCCCCTTCCATCCCTCTTATCTTGGCATCCTGTCCACTGCCCTGGGTCAGAAGCAGTGTCGCAAGGCACAGCACATCCACAGCAAGGCCGCTTCATCAAATCGGCGACCCTCCCTTTCCGTCCCCTCATGCAGAAAAGGAGAAGACGGGGAGAAATCACTTTGGGCTACGTCAAAATTTTCTCACACATAATCCATCTCCCCGCACCCCACACCCATTCTACCTCATGGATCACAACATAACCCACACACAAATATTTTCCATTCACTCCTGTCTTCTGTCCTCTCCCCTCCTTCCTCACCAGACATTTTCCTCTTCATAAAAGCCTCTTTTACCTCATCTATCCATCTTATCCTAGGCCGCCCCCTCATGTTCACTCCTTCCACATCTGCCTTCCACTCCTCTTTTACAAGTCTTTCTTCACTCATTCTTTCCACGTGTCCAAACCATCCCAATGCTCTTTCATTCACCCTATCTTCCGATTCCCATTCCACCCCCGTTCTCCTCCTCTCCTCCTCATTTATCACTCTAAACAGCCTGGTAACCCCTATCATACTTCTCAGACACCTCATCTCAAACACATTCAAACTCCTTTTTTCTTCCTCTCTTATATTCCGTGTTTCTACCCCATACAATACTGTCGGCACAATCATTCCTTCATATAACCTCCTCTTAGCATTCATTCCCAAATGTCTATTTCTCATTACAATTTTTAATCCACCAAGGCATTTACTCGCTTCTCTCAATTTACCTTCTACCCCAGCCTCCACTCCTCCCTTTCCTGCCACATTTACACCCAAGTACCTAAAACTATCCACTTCCTCCAGTCTCTCTCCCTTAATGCTCACTTCCAATCTGCTGCCACTTTCATCCCTTGTACATCTCATCATCATACATTTACCAACATTTATCTTCAGCTTCCTTCTTTCACACACTCTCCCAAACTCTGTCACTAACTTCCTCAACCCCTCCTCTGATCCTGCTACAAGTGCAGTGTCGTCCGCAAGCAATAGCTGGCTCACCTCCCACTTTTCTCCATTTTCTTTAACCATCTCTAGTCCCTGATCCACCATCCTTGCATTTACCTCTAACACCATCCAATCCATATACAAATTGAACAGCCAGGGTGATATAACACATCCCTGACGAAGTCCAATCTTTACCTCAAACCACTCACTCTCCATTTCTAATCATGACACATGCTCTACTACTCTCGTAAAAATGCTTGGCAGCTCCTAAAAGCTTTCTTCTTATCCCGTATATATGCAGTACATCCCACAATGCCTTCCTGTTTACCTTATCATAAGCTTTTTCCAAATCCATAAAGACCTAAAAAACATCCTTACCTTTTCCTACAGCTTTCTTGCATATCTGTCTTACCACAAAAATCTGATCTACGCAATCTTTACCTGTCCTAAACCCACACTGTTCCTCACCAATTACTCCCTCCGTTCCCTCCCTAATCCTCTCAATGAAGATCCTCCCATAAGCCTTCCCAACTACACTTAACAAACTAATCCCTCTAATACTACTACACTCTCACTTGTCCCCTTTTCCCTTGTAAAGTGGAACTATATAGGCACTCCTCCAGTCCTCCGACACTCTACCCTCTCTAAACAAATATTAGATAACCTCTCCAGCCAGTCCACCATCACTGCATCTCCTTTTTTTAGACATTCTGCATGACATCCATCCAGACCAGGTGTCTTAACGGCTCTCATAATCTTAACAACTGCCTTCACTTCATCCTTCCTTATTTCTCCTCTATTTTCCTCACTTATCACGGTCATTTTCTTTGCACTTTCCACTGCAACTACCTTTCCCCCCCTAACCTCCTTCACATTTGGCAACGCCCTAAGATATTCTGCCCATCTTCTTCTAACTGCCTTCCCTT
This sequence comes from Oratosquilla oratoria, assembly GCF_046742065.1. Classification (NCBI taxonomy): domain Eukaryota; kingdom Metazoa; phylum Arthropoda; class Malacostraca; order Stomatopoda; family Squillidae; genus Oratosquilla; species Oratosquilla oratoria. Next base: position 45,698,323 of record NC_134786.1, read on the forward strand.
CCATTATCATCTCTCCATCTGCATTTTTTACCTATTCTTCTCTACTTGATTCACCTCCTCTTCCTCTCTTAATTTCTCTCTTAATTTCTTTCTAAAACATCTTTTTATTATTTTCAAATTTTTCTGTCATACTCTTACCCCATTTCACATCTACTCTCCTCCTTGCCTCCTTTATCTTATGCGTTACTTCTCTTCTCTTTACTTTGTACTTGTCATATGATTCCCTCGTCCTATTTTGTAACCAATCTGTGAAAGATCGCTTCTTCTCTTCTACACCCTTTTTTATTCCTCTACTCACTAACCTTCCTTCTATTTCCTCCCGTCTTCCTTGTTCCACACACCATCTTTGCACAACTTGTGACGCCCTCCTTGAACCATCCCCATTCCTCCTCCACTTCTAGTTCTACTCTACCCTTCACTCCCTCCCACTCCTTTATCAGCTTCTTCTTGTATTCCTCCTTTTCTTTCTCATTTAAGCAGTTCACTCTAAGCACCTCATTACCTTTTCTCCTTTTCCTCTTTCTCCATCTATCCTCCACTCTCAACTTACCTTCCAACAGAAAATTATCTGATATCTCCCACTCTCTCCCCTTAGAACATGTACATCCTTAACTCTTCCTATTGTACTCATATCTACCACTACCTAGTCCATTAACGCTCTGTCTACTAACCTTCTATCCACAAACCTCTCCCATGTGTACTTATACTTGACTTTCTTACTACACACTATATTTGCTATCATCAACTCTCTTTCTAGACACATCTCCACCATCAACTCTCCACTAAGATTCTTTCCTGGAACTCCACACTTCCCAACCACTCTGACAATTGGTTCATTCCCTACCATAGCATTAAGGTCTCCCAATACTACTACATTGACATTTCTCTCTAATCCCTCTATGGACTCATTTAAATCTATCTAAAACGCTCCCATTTCTTCTAAACTTTTTTCACTACCAGGCCCATATGCACTTACAAAAACCCACATCTCCTTTCCCAATTTCACCTTCATCCACATTAACCTCGAAGAAACCTCATTCCACTCCACCACACGTTTACCTATCTCTTTATTTACTAGTATAGCCACCCCTTCTCTTCCTCGTCCACTCTTAACTTCTGAGAACCTCCCAACTACATTTCCAAACTCACACTTGCCCCTCCCTCTCAATTTAGTTTCACTCAAAGCCAACATATCCATCTTTCTTCTCATAAACATACTGCCTATCTCTTCCCTTTTACTCTCATCTGTACTACATTCATGTACATTAAAAGACCCAAACCTTAGGATACTGGTTGGAAAACTTCTAAACCCTCTTATGCTTTTACAGGGAGAAGGATGTATAGTCCCAATCCCCGTCCCGTTTTTCTCGCCTCTTACGATTCAAATGGAAATTCTTGGTGGTAGCTTTCTATCCCCCTACCACAGGGTAGGCGAAAAAAGGAAATGAATATTCAGAGAAGTGGTATAGGACAGTAACAAGTGGTTGGAGGACAGCATAACGGAGGGACAGTCGCAGTATAATAAAAGTGCCATAATTTCTCTGTGAACAGAGTCCTCCTCTTTCACAGACAAAATGATGTGTGACTCTGGTCCGTAGGGGCGCCCCATATAAACCCTATAGTATCAACTGCATGCTACTTTACCACAATAACATGATCCCAATACCTAAGACACTTGACAATAAAGACAAAAAATTCCTTTTGGGTCATGTACCTCAAAATCAAGTTGGTAAATTTGTCAGACTCTTTTTCATTTTTTTTTTTTTTTTTTTTTACATAACTTCCGGGTCGTGAGATGTTGACTAAAAGAATATATATCGTGTTAAAAAAACATATCTGTGGAAGTACATGTGTTCATACATATATACTGATACACATGGAATTGCATGAGAAATATCAAGTAAGCGTACATGTATGAATACATACAAACACTCACACATATATACACACACATATACATATGCGCGCGCACACACAGACACGCACACAAACATATACAGTACATATACGCGCGCACACACAGGTACACACACACACACACACACACACACACACACACACACACACACACACACACACACACACACACACACACACACACACACACACACACACACACACACACACACACACACACACACACACACACACACACACACACACACACACACACACACACACACACACACACACACACACCACACACACACACACACACACACACACACACACACACACACACACACACACACACACACACACACACACACACACACACACACACACACACACACACACACACACACACACACACACACACACACACACACACACAACACACACACACACACACACACACACACACACACACACACACACACACACACACACACACACACACACACACACACACACACACACACACACACACACACACACACACACACACACACACACACACACACACACACACAACACACACACACACACACACACACACACACACACACACACACACACACACACACACACACACACACACAGACACACACACACACACACACACACACACACACACACACACACACACACACACACACACACACACACACACACACACACACACACACACACACACACACACACACACACATATATATATATATATATATATATACATACATATATATATATATATATATATATATATATATATATATATATATATATATACATATATATATAAAACGCAAAGCGAAAGGAATAATGACACACACACACACACACACACACACACACACACACACACACACACACACACACACACACAAATATACACACACACACACACACACACACACACACACACACACACACACACACACATACACACACACATATCCTCGGTTGTTTATTGCCGGAGAAGGCTGCGATGAGGCATACGAGGATGAGAGGTAGGCGTGTCCTGGAAGTTGGGGGAGTGTGGTTTGGTATCTTATTTCCGGATGTGTTTTTTGTTTAAATATTTCTTGTTATGAGTGTGATTGGAGTATGATTCTGCTAGGTGAACACGATCCTGAAGGATGTGAAGAAATATTATATAGTTGGGGAAAGGTTTGATGGATAGGGATCGTGATCACTTCCCACTTAGGTGAGCAGGACGTCCTACCCTCTAAGGGGGTAGAATCTGGACTAGTATAGAGAGTTAGCGCTTGGAGCTTAGTGTCATACGAAAGGTAGGGGGTTGAGGCTTTGTGGTTGTGGGTGGAGGTTGGTTTGGTTGGACACCGTGTCTGTCTAGGATGGACTTTTCCTCGAAGGTTGATTTGATTGGTTTCAGTTTTTCTCCATGTGCTGTGATGAGAGTGTCGTCTGACGGGTCAATAAGGTGGTAGTTGTTATTGCTTAGCGTTTCTGCTACTACCGGGGGGTCAAAGAGCTTTGGTTTAAATTTGTTAGATCTGTTGTGGCTTTTAAGCATGGCAACATCATTTGGGGTGAGAGACAAGGATCGAGAGTGTTTATGTTTTGTTTTTTGTTTTTTCTCTCTCTTTTGTTCGAGGTTCTTTTTGACTTCTTTGTGGATCAAGTGCATGATAAATTCTACGCGTTTTGCGTAATTTTGTATGTTGTAAAGGTGGGGAGGGTTTCCAGTATGTCATAAGGCATACGGATGGGTTAGCCGAAGAGTACAAAGTGGGGAGAGTTCTTTGTCGCTGAGTTTATGGAGCTATTTATGCTGGCCTGCAGTTGTGGGAGCCAATATTCCCATGTGTCGCAAAGGCATTCCTGCAGGGGACGGAGGACTTCGATTTTTTTTTTTTTTTTTTTTTTTTCTCTACTAGTCCGTTTCCTTGTGGGTGGTACGCTGTGGCGTATAACCTGTTGATGTGGTATAATTTGGCTATGTTTTGGAGGACATCGTTCTTGAACTCGGATCCGTTATCCAAAAGGATTTGACAAGGAATGCTATACTTACAGAACACGTGGTCGACTAAGGCTTGGGCTACCTTTTCCGCCGATTTGTCTGGTAGGGACACTAGTATTGTATACTTTGAAAAGTAATCTACTGCCGCAAGGACTTATTGAGAACCTTGGCGGCTTAGGGGTAGTTTTAAGAGATCAATGCCCATAGTATCCCATGGTTCTGAGGGGATGGGTACTTCTCCAATTTGGAGTGGTTTCGGGTCTGGCCCACTAATTTGGTTACAGGTAGTGCAGTGTTCAGTATGATGGTTGATGTCAGTGGTCATCTTGGGCCAGTAGTACGCTCGTCTGGTGTTTGCAAGGCATTTTTCCTTGCACGGGTGGCCTGCAATGGGGCTATTGTGTACCATTAGGAGGATTCTTGGAATCAGTGAGCTTGGGGTTACTGTTTGAGTTGGGGTAGTAGTGCCTCTTTTAAGAAATCCATCCTTTAGATGTAATTCCCGGAAGGGTACAGGAGGGGGGGAAGTTGTAGGTTGGCTCCCGTTTCTATGTGGAGGATTACCTGTGACCAATTTGGGTCTTTTCTATGTTCTCGGGGTTCTTGGGGGGAAATGCAATGGGTGGTTGGGACTGTTGCGATCAGGGGGGTTCGGCTAAGTGTGTCTGCTACGACGTTTGCTTTACCTTTTATGTAGGTGCTTTTTGGGTTGAATTCTAAAATGGTCATATGCCATTTTGCTATCTTACCTTGTAAGGTTTTTCCTTTGAAAAATTCTGTTAAAGGTTGGTGGTCTGTCATGACTGTGATTTTGTGACCCAGTATGAGTTCCCGGAAATGTTTTAGAGCCCAGACTACTGCTAGAGCTTCCAAGTGGGTGGTAGAATAATTACGCGGCTTGCGTACACTGTCGCTCTATGTTTCCCGTTTGAGTCTATCTATTGTAGAACTGCACCTATCCCAAGGTTGGATGCGTCCGCGAACAGAAATAATTCTTTTGTAAAGTTTGGGAAGGCGAGTATGGGTACCCTGTATAGTGCTGTCTTTATTTTCTGGAAGCATTCTTGTTCTTCAGAGTCCCATTTGAAAGATACGTTCTTACGTGGAAATTTGGTAAGTGAGACAGCTAAATCAGCAAAATTTCTGATAAAATGTCTAAAATAGGCACCCATGCCAACAAAAAAACGGAGTTGATTCTCGTCCTTTGGAGTGGGGAATTCAGTAATGGCTCATATTGTCTGGGTTTGTGTAGATTCCATCTTTGTTCACTGTATGGCCAAGAAAGGTAATTTCCTCTTTTAGGAATGAGCACTTGTTAAGTTGGATTTTGAGGCCAGCTTTTTTTTATGGTTCGTAAGACGTACCCAAGGGTGTCAAGGTGGTCTTCAATAGTAGGGGAGGATATCATTAGATTGTCAAGATAGACGAAAAGGGATTGGCCTAGTTTGTTTTTGAAAAGGCTATTCATGAGTCTTTGTAGTGCACTAGGGGCATTCTTTAGTCCAAAGGGCATTCGATTAAATTCGAAATGATCTTTGTCAGTACTGAAGGCTGTAACTTCTTTTGACTCTTCTTCTAGGTCAATCTGCCAGAAGGCAGATTTGAGGTCTAGGGTTGAGATAACCTTGTTTCCTTGGTCCAGTGATTCGAAAACATATGTCATTACAGGTATAGACATGTTGTATGGAGGGGGTTGTCGTTAATGTTTACTTTATGAAAATCTATGACTGGTCTAAAGGATCCATCCTTTTTAGGAACTAGGAAAATTCGGGAGTTCCAAGGGGATTGAGAGTGTCTGATGACACCATGTTCCAGCATCTCGTCTATGTTGTCCGTGACAAGTTGTTTTTGCTCTGAGGAATTCTATAGGCTTGTGTGTAGATGGGAGGGGTGTGGGGTGGTATGTGTATATGGTGTTTAACCAAGGATGTTTTACCTAGTGGTTCATCGTTCAGGGCGATTGCTTCATGATGGGTTTGAAGAATGTTCCTAAGATTGGTTCTGGCTTGCTGAAAATTTATAACTGGGACATCTTCGAGAGGGATTGGAGTGGGGTTTGGTTTGGTGGTGATGGTGTTGATAGGAGTGGTGTGTGTTTCCTGAATGGGGTTTATATATAATATGGCTGTTCCTATTTGTGTGTGTTTGTTTAGCTTAACTGGGGTATGTGAGATGTTCTCTAGTAAGATTATTGCCTCTTTCTTCTGTCTAACTGTATCCCATACAGCAGGCATATGGAGATTTTTTTTTCTCCTACAGGTATCAGGAGACAATTATATCTTGGCCTGGAAGTGCACCAGGTATGATTGTTGAGATAATCATACTTATCCCTGGGGGGGGGGTGTAAGTTTGCTTATGGTGAGAATTTGTGTGTTGAGAAAGGAGGGGGGAGTGGGCGGTGTAGTGTTGTCTGATTTGGCATGTGTGGGTGGATGGGGAAAGGTATCGTAATGTTGGTGGTATTGCCTGATGTCGAGTCAGCGATTTGCGGAGGCATCCTGTGTTCTGGTGAAGTCAACAGAGGCTGAGTTGAGCAAGCTTGGTTGCAGGCAGGATGCTGTGACACTCCGGTAGGGTGATGTGGGGGATAGTGGTGGATACTGAGGGTATTCACTCGGGCGCCTGGAAGCGTCGGCATAGGTGAGAGGAATTTTTATGTCACCTAACTTGAGCATAGCGGGGTTTGTACATACAGTGATTTTGTGATTGGTTAAGAATTCCAATAATAAAATGCCATCACATTCGAGGGTCCAGTTTTCGACAACGTAGAAGGTAGTGGGTGGGAATGGGTCATTAACAATGGTTATGGGGGGAGGAGTTATAGTTGAGGTGAAGTTTAGGTGCGTACCACTTATCATGGTTCCCGTAAGGTGTGGTCTGTCAGTAGGGTAGGAGTTATCTAATTGTGCGCATATGGATTGTGAAAGTATGCTTATCTTTGTACCTGTGTCTATTAGGAATGTATATGGGACGTTTCCTAATATGCCCATGAAACATAGGGCTTCTGGTTCATCTATGGGTGATGTTATGTTTTTTCTTGTGGGAGGCTTGTATGGATTCCCCCAACCGTCTGTTTTGTGTGTGTGTGTTACGTGGGTGGGGAAGGGGGTGTTTGGTTGGTGAGTCCTCTTGAAGGTTGTGGGGTGTTCCTGTTGGGGTTGTTGGGTTGTGGTTGTATTGCTGGGTTTTAGGCTCGGCACTTGTTGTCGGAGTGGAAGTATGTGTTATGGACCGAACATTTTTTGTTCTAGTTGTGATGGGTAGGTTTGGGGATAGATTGGTGGTTCTGTTGTGGCTATCTGAATGGCTATAGGAGTTATGTAGAATACAGTAAGTATAACTTTGGTTGTTTGGTGATCTTTGGGGTCTTGTCTGACTACTACCCATAGTAGTTGAGTGGTTGTGGGTCGTTGGGGTTTGCATTCAGCGTCTGAATGGGATGCTGTGTTATGAAGACCTTGCCTGCAGTCCTATGTGTTTTGGGAATTTGATTTGTGGATATCGCACCAAGTGATGCTGAGGTTGTTATTTATAGGTACTCTTGGGTTGCGGGGGTTAGGGTGGCTTGGAGCGTTGTTTATGGAGGATATTGATGGTTGCTGTTGATGGCGTTCTACCTATTTTTTTTATATATATAATTAGAAGTTTGATGAAGATACATTCAAACTTATTGCCCACTTTCAGAGAAAATCGAAATCAGGGATGAAGTATACTAACTTAGACTATTACTTATGTACTACTAGAGCACATTATTCTAATGAGAATATGTATGTATGTATGTATATATACATATATATACGTATATATATATCTATATATATATATATATCTGTGTGTGTGTGTGTGTGTGTGTGTGTGTGTGTGTGTGTGTGTGTGTGTGTGTGTGTGTGTGTGTGTGTGTGTGTGTGTGTGTGTGTGTGTGTGTGTGTATGTGTGTGTGTGTGTGTGTGTGAGTGTGTGTGTGTGTGTGTGTGTGTGTGTGTGTGTGTGTGTGTGTGTGTGTGTGTGTGTGTGTGTGTGTGTGTGTGTGTGTGTGTGTGTTAGTGTTAGTGTTAGTGTGTGTGTGTGTGTGTGTGTGTGTGTGTGTGTGTGTGTGTGTGTGTGTGTGTGTGTGTGTGTGTGTGTGTGTGTGTGTGTGTGTGTGTGTGTGTGTGTGTGTGTGTGTGTGTGTGTGTGTGTGTGTGTGTGATTATGATTTAACCGAAAAAAGGACAAAGAATGTTATTCATATAAATATGAGTTTGACTGGGAAACAGTTACTTGAGCTGCAGACCATAGGATTTGTAGAAGTAGGGCGTCGTGAAGATGGTCGCTGTGCCGATGTATAAATTTGGTAGGTGGTCTTGGAATGTTGTGGAAGGCTAGGTGACTAGCTAGTTACGTAGGGGCTGCCGGGGTTGTGAGAGCAGGGTGATCTGTCAGTTAGGCGGGTGACCCTGAGTCGATGCAAATCTACTGTAAATTTCGGTTGATTCGGGACCACCGGGAGTTTTTTTTTTTTTTTTAGGAGGTGGAGGTGTTGGGAGGGGGGGGGGGTGATACATAGCGGATGTCGTTGTCTGTTAACGAATAATAATTGTCTTGGTTGCCCTGAGGGGAATAAAATCGCGGATTCAAAAATTTTCGTTGTAGCGGGGTTGATTATGACAGCTCGCGGAATTCTGCCGAGTTGCTGGGCTGAAGCAACTGATACAATTATATGAACGAAATATTTGGTTTCTTTTTCGGTTATATCCACACAATGTGTTCGAGCGAACTATAACTAAACCAGTAATCAATTTTGGCACCCGTTTATATGGGGGAAGAATACTCGAAGTCACTTGTTCCTGGATATTATTACAAAGGCAAACAATGGCGGAGCATGCCAACAGGAGACCTTTTGGTCCATATCTAGGTCGGATGCGAAAAAATCATAATAATAATAATAAATAAATAAATAAAAACTATAATAATGTAAGTATCAAATAAAATACATAAATAAACGCATAGGCACAGTCAAACAACAAACAGGTAAATAGTAAATAATAATAAATTGACATATAACTAATAATAAATGAGAATCAAACAGACAAATGATAACAAAACAAAAACAAATAATATAAAATAAATTATAATCATTACAGCATCTTGCTTAGGTGTTTATCTAAATGATTTTTAAAGCTTCGAACTGAACTACATTGCACTGCCTCTGCAGGAAGTTTATTCCATTCATTAACTACACGGTTGGCGAAATTGTTTCTACCCACTTCCAAATTGAATCTATTTCCGGACAGTTTGAGACCATTGTTTCTTGTCTGATTCTCATTCAGTGTGAAAATTTTGTCACTTTTG
>NC_134786.1:45720081-45730081 GCF_046742065.1 Oratosquilla oratoria
ATGTAGTAGCCGTTTCTCAAGCTCCCTCTCCGGAATCGAACCCTGATTCCCCGTTACCCATTATAGCCATTGTAGGCGCATAACCTACGATCGAAAGCTGATAAGGCAGACACTTGAAAGATGCGGCGCCGGCGCGGGGGGCGTGCGCTCAGCCCAAAGTTATTCAGATTCACCAAGTGTGGCGGACCGAGGTCTGATTGGTTTTGATCTAATAAAAGCACCCCACCCCCGGCCACCGTGGACAGACAACAGCAGTCGGTCGACATCACTTACACCGTCAACGGGGTGCTCCGCAACGGTCAGCGTCCGGGACGGGCCGGGCCGGGACGGGGTGGGGCCGGGCCGGGCCAATCGTTCGAAAGAAGTGGACACCCCACCCCCGGTCACCGTGGACAGACAACAGCAGTCGGCCGACATCACTTAGCCCGTCCGCGGGGTGCTCCGCCACGGTCCGAGGCCGGGACGGGACGGGACGGGGGCACGTCGGCCGAAAGTAGTGGGCACCCAACCCCCAGCAACCGTAGACAGACAACAGCAGTCGGCCGATATCGCTTAGCCCGTCCGCGGTGTGCTCCGCTACGGTCCGGGGCCAAGGCACGTCGGCCGAAAGAAGTGGGCACCCCACCCCCGACCACCCTGGACAGACAACAGCAGTCGGCCGACATCACGTAGCCCGTCAGAAGGGGTGCTCCGCCACGGTCCGCGGTCGGGGGACGTCGGCCGAAAGAAGTGGGCATCCCACCCACCCCCGGACACCCTGGACAGACAACAGTAGTCGGTCGACATCACTTAGCCCGTCCATGGTGTGCTCCGCGACGGTCCGCGGCCGGGCCGGGCCGGGCCGGGGCGCGTCGGCCGAATGAAGTGGGCACCCCACCCCCAGCCACCGTGGACAGACAAACAGCAGTCGGCCGACATCACTTACCCCGTCCACGGGGTGCTCCTCAACGTCAGCTCCCGGGACGGGCCGGGATGAAAGTAGTGGGAACCCCACCCCCGGCCACTGTGGACAGACAGCAGCAGTCGGCCAACATCACTTAGCCCGTCAGAAGGGGTGCTCCGCCACAGTCCGCAGCCGGGGCACGACGACAGAAAGAAGTGGGCACCCCACCCACCCCCGGACACCGTAGACAGATAACAGTAGTCGGTCGACATCACTTAGCCCGTCCGCGTTGTGCGCCGCAACGGTCCGCGGCCGGGCCGGGCCGGGGCACGTCGGCCGAGAGAAGTGGGCACCCCACCCCCGGCCTCCGTGGACAGACAACAGCAGTCGGCCGACATCACTTACCCCGTCCGCGGGGTGCTCCACAACGGTCAGCGTCCGCGACGGCCGGGACGGGAAGGGACGGGATGGGGCCGGGCCGGGCATGCCGGCCGAAAGAAGTGGGCACCCCACCCCCCGGCCACCGTGGACTGACAAACAGCTGTCGGCCGACATCACTTACCCCGTCCGCGGGGTGCTCCGCAACGGCCAGCACCCGGGACGGGCCGGGACGAAAGTAGTGGGCACCCCACCCCCGGCCACCGTGAACAGACAACAGAAGTCGGCCGACATCGCTTAGCCCGTCCGAATTGGTGCTCCGCCACAGTCCGCGGCCGGAGCACGTCGGCCGAAAGAAGTGGGCTTCCCACCCACCCCCGGACACCGTGGACAGACAACAGCAGTCGGCGGACATCACTTAGCCCGTCCGCGTTGTGCTCCACAAAGGTCCGCGGCCGGGCCGGGCCGTGACACATCGGCCGAGAGAAGTGTGCACCCCACCCCCGGCCACCGTGGACAGACGATAGCAGTCGGCCGACATCACTTACCCCGTCCAAGGGGTGCTCCGCAACGGTCAGCGTCCGGGACGGGCCGTGACGGGACGGGATGGGGCCGGGCCGGGCATGTCGGCCGAAAGAAGTGGGCACCCCACCCCCGGCCACCGTGGACAGACAACAGCAGTCGGCCGACATCACTTAGCCCGTCCGCGGGGTGCTCCGCCACGGTCCGCGGCCGGGACGGGACGGGACGGGACGGGAGGGGCCGGGCCGGGGCACGTCGGCCGAAAGAAGTGGGCACCCCACCCCTGGCCACCGTGGACAACAGCAATGACAAGAAACTTAGCACTCGAATTGAGCCTCATTTATTCTGTCAAGAAGTTGTTTGACATTATCCTATTTTCCTTTCTCTCTTGCGTACGGAGTGTGTAGGAGGCAAAGACGGATATTTATTTTCATTGGGGAGCAAGACTGCTTTGAGACTTGGTGTTGAGCTATCTATGAAGAGTAGTCATTTTGCAGGATCATGCTTGAGTCTAAGAGCAGTAAAGAAACCAATGAGACATTTACAGTATGACAGATCATTACTAATATCCTAGTACAATTTAAAATATGGATGTCATTTCCGTAACACAGGAAGGTGTTATTGGTGGGTGTGTTGATGTCATACCGTACTGATGGTTGATGTGGTCACAGAGCAATATTGCAGAATCCGTGATGTCTGTTACCGAGTACCCAACCCGGTTTTATAATTTTATTTTTCGGTTAATAAAGAATAGAGATAATATTGCCTTGTGAGTACCTGCTTCAAGGCGCACTATTAAGTACAGTTGCATACAATGCGAGGCATGGGCAATCTCAAGACAAGGATAAAGGGGAAGTTAACATCTGACCTCATTATCTTAGCCGTCGGCCGAAAGATGTGGGCACCCCACCCCCTAACACCGTGGACAGACAGCAGCAGTCGGCCGAAAGAAGTGGTCACCCCACCCAAGCCACCGTGGACAGACAACAGCAGTCTGCCGACATCACTTAACCCATTCGAAGGGGTGCTCCGCCACGGACCGCGGCCAGGGACTGGTCAGACTGCACCGGGCCGGGCCGGGCCGGGGCACGTCCGCCTAAAGAAGTGGGCACCCCACCCCCGGACACCGTGGACAGACAACAGCAGTCGGCCGACATCACTTAGCCCGTCCGAAGGGGTGCTCCACCACGGTCCGCGGCCGGGGCATGTCAGCCGCAAGAAGTGGGCACCCCACCCGCGGACACCGTGGACAGACAACAGCAGTCGGCCGACATCACTTGGGCCGTCCGCCGGGTGCTCCGCCACGGTCCGCAGCCGGGGGCGGGACGGGCCGGGCCGAACCGGGACGGGCCAGCCGGGGCACGTCGGCCGAAAGAAGTAGGCACCCCACCCCCGGCCACCGTGGACAGACAACAGCAGTTTGCCGACATCACTTAGCCCGTCCGAAGGGGTGCTCCGCCACGGTCCACGGCCGAGACAGGCCGGGGCACCTCGTCCGAAAGAAGTGGGCATCCAACCACTCCCGGCCCCGGCCACCGTGGATCAGCAGTTGGCCGACATCACTTAGCCCGTCCGTGGGGTGATCCGCCACAGTCCGTGGCTGGGGATGGGCCGGGCCAGCCGGGGCACGTCGGCCGAAAGAGGTGGGCACCTCACCCCCGACCACCGTGGACAGAAAACAGCAATCGGCCGACATCACTTAGCCCGTCCGACGGGGTGCTCCGCCACGGTCCGTGGCCGGGACAGGCCGGGACACCTCGTCCGAAAGAAGTGGGCACCCCACCACTCTCGGCCCCGGCCACCGTGGATCAGCAGTCGGCCGACATCACGTAGCCCATCCCCGGGGTGCTTCGCCAAGGTCCGCGGCCGGGTACGGGCCGGGCCACAACGGGCTTGGCCCGGGCACTTCAGCCGAAAGAATTGGGGACCCCACCCCGGGTCACCGTGGACAGAAAACAACAGCCGGCCGAAATCACTTAGCCCGTCCGACAGAGTGCTCCGCAACGGTCCGCGGCCGGGACGGGCCGGGGCACTTCGTCCGAAAGAAGTGGGCACCCCACCACTGCCGGCCCCGGCCACCGTGGATCAGCAGTCGGCCGACATCACGTAGCCCGTCCGCGGGGTCCTCCGCCACGGTCAGCGGCCGGGGACAGGTCGGGCCGCACCGGGCCGGGAAGTGGCACGTCGGCCGAAAGAAGTGGGCACCCTACCCCAAGTCACCGTGGACAGACAACAGCAGTCGGCCATCACTTAGCCCGTCCGAAGGGGTGCTCCACTACGGTCCGCGGCCGGGGCACGTCGGCCGAAAGAAGTGGTACACCACCACTCCCGGCCCCGGCCACCGTGGATCAGTAGTCGGCCGACATCACTTAGCCCGTCCGAAGGGGCGCTCCGCCGTGGACAGACAACAGCAGTCGGCCGACATCACTTAGCCCGTACGAAGGGGTGCTCCACCACGGTCCGCGTCCGCGACGGGCCGGGCCGGGGCACCTCGTCCGGAAGAAGTGGGCACCCCCCACACACCCAGACACCGTGGACAGACAACAGCAGTCGACAGACATTACTTAGTCCGTCCGGAGTGGTGCACCGCCACGGTCCGTGGCCGAGACGGGCCGGGTCACCTCGTCCGAAGGAGGTGGGCACCCCCACATTCCCGGCCCCGGCCAACGTGGATCAGCAGTCGGCCGACATCACTTAGCCCATCCGAAGGGTTGCTACGCCACAGTCCGCAGCCGGGGCACGTCGGCCGAATGAAGTGGGCACCCCACCCCCGGCCACCGTGGACAGATAACAGCAGTCGGCCGACTTCACTTAGCCCGTCCGAAGGGGTGCTCCTCCACGGTCCATGGCCGGGGCACGTCGACCGAAAGAAGTGGGCACCCCACTCCCGGCCACCGTGGACAGACAAAAGCAGTCGGCCGACATCACTTTCCCCGTACAAAGGGGTGCTCCGCCATAGTCCGCGGCCGGAGCACATCGACCGAAAGAATTGGGCAGCCCATCCCATCTACCGTTGACAAACAGCAGCAGTCGGCCGAAATCACTTAGCCCGTCCGAAGGGGTGCTCCGCCACGGTCCGCGGCCGGGACGGGCCGGGGCACCTCCTCCGAAAGAAGTGGGCACCCCACCACTCCCAGTACCGGCCACCGTGGATCAGCAGTCGGCCAACATCACCTAGCCCGTTCGAAGGGGTGATCCACCACGACCCGCGCCCGGGGCACATCGGCCGAAAGATGTGGGCACCCCATCACTCCCGGCCCCGGCCACCGTGGATCAGCAGTCAGCAGACATCAATTAGCCCGTCCGAAAGGGTGGTCCACCACGGTCCGCGGCCGGGACACGTCGGCTGAAAGAAGTGGGCACCCCACTCCTGGCCACAATGGACAGAAAACAGCAGTCAGCCGACATTACTTAGCCCGTCCGAAGGGGTGCTCAACCACAGTCCGCGGCCGCGGCACGTCGGCCGAAGGAAGTGGGCACCCCATCCTGGCCACCGTTGCCAGACAACAGCAAACGGCCGACATCACTTAGCCCATCCGGAGGGGTGCTCCGCCACGGTCCGCGGCCGGGGCGGGCCGGGGAACCTCGTCCGAAAGAAGTGGGCACCCCAACACTCCCGGCCCCGGCCACCGTAGATCAGCAGTTGGCCGACATCACTTAGCCCGTTCGAAGGGGTACTCCGCCACGGTCCGCGGGCGGGGAAAATCGGCCGAAAGAAGTGGGCACCCCACCACTCCCGGCCCCGGCCACCGTGGATCAGCAGTCAGCAGACATCAGTTACCCCGTCCAAAAGGGTGCTCCGCCACGGTCCGCGGCCGGGACACGTCGGCCGAAGGAAGTGGACACCCCAACCCAGGCCACCGTGGAGAGACAACAGCAGTAGGCCGACATCACTTAGCCCGTCCGAAGGGGTGCTCCGCCACAGTCCGCGGCCGTGGCACGTCGGCCAAAGGAAGTGGGCACCCCACCCCCGGCCACCGTGGACAGACAACAGCAGTCAGCCGACATCACTTAGCCCGTCCGGAGGGGTGCTCCGCCACGGTTCGCGGCCGGGACGGGCCGGGGTACCTCGTCCGAAAGAAGTGGGCACCCCACCACTCCCGGCCCCGGTCACCGTGGATCAGCAGTCGGCCGACATCACTTCTCCCGTTCGAAGGGATGCTCCGCCTCGGTCCGCGGTCGGGGCACATTGGCCGAAAGAAGAGGGCACCCCCCACACACCCGGCCAGGGTGAACAGACAACAGCAGTCGGCCGGCATCGCTTAGTCCGTCCGAAGGGGTGCTCCGCCACGGTCCTCGGACGGGACGGGCCTGACCGGGACACCTCGTCCGAAAAAAGTGGGCACCCCCCACACCCCCGGACACCGTGGACAGACAACAGCAGTAGGCCGACATCACTTAGCCCGTCCGAAGAGTTGCTTGCCACGGTTCGCGGCCGGGACGAACCGGGCCGGGGCACCTCGTCCGAAAGAAGTGGGCACCCCCACACCCCCGGACACCGTGGACAGACAACAGCAGTCGGCCGACATCACTTAGCCTGTCCGGAGGGGTGCTCCGCCACGGTCCGCGGCCGGGGCACGTCGACTGAAAGAAGTGGGCACCCCACCCCTGGCCACCGTGGAATGAAAACAGTAGTCGGCTGACATCACTTAGCCCATCCGAAGGGGTGCTCCGCCATAGTCCGCGGCCGGGCTACATCGGCCGAAAGAATTGGGTAGCCCATCCCCTGCCACCGTTGACAGACAACAGCTGTCGGCCGACATCACTTAGCCCGTCCGGAGGGGTGCTTCGCCACGGTCCACGGCCGGGACGGACCGGGGCACCTCGTCCAAAAGAAGTGGGCACCCCACCACTCCCGGCCCCGGCCACCGTGGATCAGCAGTCGGCCAACATCACCTAGCCCGTTCGAAGGGGTGATCCACCACGACCCGCGCCCGGGGCACATCGGCCGAAAGATGTGGGCACCCCACCACTCCCGGCCCCGGCCACCGTGGATCAGCAGTCGGCTGATATCAATTAGCCCGTCCGAAGGGGTGCTCCGCCATGGTGCGCAGCCGGGGAACGGCGGCCGTAGGAAGTGGGCACCCCACCCCCGGCCACTGTGGACAGACAACAGCAGTCGGCCGACATCACTTAGCCCGTACGAAAGGGTGCTCCGCCACGGTCCGCGGCCGGGGCACGTCGGCCGAAGGAAGTGGGCACCCCACCCCCGGCCACCGTGGACAGACAACAGCAGTCGGCCGACATCACTTAGCCCGTCCGAAGGGGTGCTCCGCCACGGTCCGCGGCCGGGACGGGCCGGGGCACCTCGTCCGAAAGAAGTGGGCACCCCACCACTCCCGGCCCCGGCCACCGTGGATCAGCAGTCGGCCGACATCACTTAGCCCGTCCGAAGGGGTGCTCCGCTACGATCCGCTGTCGGGGCACATTGGCCGAAAGAAGTGGGCACCCCCCACACACCCGGCCAGGGTGGACAGACAACAGCAGTCGGCCGGCATCACTTAGCCCGTCCGAAGGGGTGCTCCGCCACAGTCCGCAGCCGGGGCACGTCGGCCAAAAGAAATGGGCACCCCACCTCCGGCCACCATGGACAGACAACAGCAGAAGGCCGACATCTCTTAGCCCGTCAGAAGGGGTGCTTCGCCATGGTCCGCGGCCGGGGCACGTCGGCCGAAAGAAATGGGCACCTCACCCCCGGCCACCGTGGACAGACAACAGAAGTTGGCCGACATCACTTCAGTGTAGCTCGCGTGCTACCCAGAACATCTAAGGGCATCACAGACCTTTTATTGATCAATCTCGTGGGGCTAGACGCCGCTTATCCCTATAAGAAGGTGCGAGGGACACATGGTATGAGATCCGTCGACTAGTTAGCAGGCTAGAGTCTCGTTCGTTATCGGAATTAACCAGACAAATCGCTCCACCAACTAAGAACGGTCATGCACCACCACCCACCGTATCAAGAAAGAGCTCTCAATCTGTCAATCCTTCCGGTGTGTGGTCCTGGTAAGGTTCCCCGTGTTGAGTCAAACTAAGCCGCAGGCTCCATTCCTGGTGGTGCCCTTCCGTCAATTCCTTTAATGGACTATATAGTGGTAACCAGGAGAATAGTAGGAAGCGTTAAGGATGTACATGTTCTAAGGGGAGAGAGGGGGGAATATCAGATAATTTTTGGTAGAAAGTAAGTTGAGAGTGGAGGATAGATGAAGAAAGAGGAAAAGGGCGGAAAGTAGGGAGGTACTGCTTAAATGAGAAAGAAAAGAAAGTATAAGAAGAAGCTGAGAGAGGAGTGGGAGGGAGTGAAGGATAGAGTAGAACTAGAAATGAAGGAGGAATGGGGATGGTTCAAGGAATGAATCACAAGGTGTATCGTGTTAAACGGACGGTTACACAACCCCGAAAATAGACACAGCTTACATAATACGCTTTTAGAGAAAACTGAGTGCGAGAGAGACTTGGGAGTTCTAGTGAGTCCGGACCTTAATACCAGGAAACAGTGCATTAGCGTCAGGAATAAAACTAACAGAGCATTAGGTTTCATTGCTAGGACGGTAACGAATAGAAGTGCAGAGGTAATTATCAAACTCTATCTAGCGATAGTTAGACCTATCCTTGACTATGCGGTACATTTTTGGTCTCCGTCCTATAGAATGGACATCAATTCACTAGAATCAGTACAGAGAAGAATGACCAAAATGGTACATGGAGTTAGAAATTTGCCTCACGAAGAGAGGCTTAGGCACCTTAACTTACAATTTCTAGATAGACGCAGAGTGCGGGGTGATCTAATGAAGGTGTTCAAGTGGATCAAAGGTTATAACAAGGGTGATGCAAGCAAGGTCATCATATTAAAACAACAGGGCAGGACTCGCAGTAATGGTTATAAACTGGACAAATTTAGATTTAAAAAGGAAATAGGCAAGAATTGGTTTACTAATAGGGTGATCGACGAATGGAATAAACATAGTAACCATGTAGTGAGCGCTGAAACTATCAGTTGTTTTAAGAAACGATTAGCCAAATTTATGGATGGGGATGAGAGGTGGTGATGGATACGCAGCTGCCTAGTGTAGGCCTTATGGTTTCTTGCAGTTCCCTTCATTCTTATGTTCTTATGTTCTTATGTGTGGAATAAAGAGGACGGGAGGAAATAAAAGGAAAGGTAGTGAGTGGTGGAATGAGGAAGTAAAGAAGGGTGAAGAAGAGAAGAAGCAGATTTTCATAGATTGGTTACAAATTAGGTCGAGGGGATCATATGAGAGGTAAAAAGTAAAAGTAGAAAAGTAAAGCATAAGATAAAGAAGGCAAAAAGGAGAGCAGATGTGAAATGGGGTAAGAGTATGACAGGAAATTTTGAAAGTAATGAAAATTATTTAGAAATAAATTAAGAGAGGAAGAGGAGGCAAATCATGTAGAGAAGGAAAGGTAAAAGATGCAGATGGAGAGATGATTATGTAAGGAAAGGTAGTGACAGGAAGGTGGGCAGAATGTTTTAGGCAGTTGCTAAATGTGAAGGAGGATAGTGAGATAAAGGTAGTTTCAGCGGGAAGTGCTAAAAAAATGACCGTGATGAGTGAAGAAAATGGAGGATAAATAAGGAAAGATGAAGTGAAGGCAGCTGTTAAGATTATGAGAACAGGTAAGGCAACTGGGTTGGATGGATCCCATACAGAATGTCTGAAAAAAAGGAGGTACAGTGATGGTGGACTGGCTGGTGAGGTTATTTAATGTTTGTTTAAGAGAGGGTAGAGTGCCGGAGGACTGGAGGAGTGCCTGTATAGTTCCACTTTACAAGGGAAAGGAGGACAAGTGTGAGTGTAGTAGTTGGGAAGGCTTATGGGAGGGTCTTGATTGAGAGGATTAGGAGAGGAACAGGGAGAGTAATTGGTGAGGAACAGTGTGGGTTTAGGATAGGTAGAGGTTGCGTAGATCAGAATTTTGTGGTAAGAGATATGTGAGAAAGCTATAGGGAAAGGTAAGAATGTATTTCATGCTATTATGGATCTGGAAAAGGTTTGTGACAGGGTAGAGAGGATAGCATTATGGGAAGTATTGCAGACCTTTGGGATTGGAGGGAAGCTGTTAATAACAGTCAAAAGTTTTGACGAGAGTAGTAGAGCTTATGTTATGATTAGAAATGGAGAGAGTGAGTGGTTTGACGTAAAGGTAGGACTTCGTAAAGGTTGTGTTATTTCGCCTTGGCTGTTCAACTTATAT
>NC_134786.1:45732581-45735081 GCF_046742065.1 Oratosquilla oratoria
TATATCAATAGTGGAGGACAAAATATCACGATGGGATATAATGATAGGGGAAGAAAAATATCACGATGGTATACAATGATAGCAGAGGACAAAATGTCACGGTAGGATATAATGTCACTGGAGGACAAAAAAGCACTTTAGGAAAGGATGTCGGACAGAATGTCAGCGAACGACGGGTGGCCGGTGTGGAACGCGATGACGTAGTGGGGCAAAGTGTACACAAGAGATCAAATGACCAAGAGGGGCTAGATGTTCGTGATATGGTAAATGTCGATGAGGCATTGAATATCAGTGAAGTACCAAATGTCATTATAGACCAATGTGTCAATAAAGAATAATTTTATAATGTAAGACATCATGTTGAAATACAAAACGTGTCAAAAAGAAATAATCACGATTTTCTTAATACCATGTACTTTAATGCTCGTAGTATTAGGAATAAATTCCAAGAAATGCTGGTATATGTCAAAAGTTAAAATCTCGATATGGTAGGAATAATCGAGACATGGTTAAATCCTAAAGAGTTTGAAGCTGAATTTGATATTGCGGGATTTAAACACTTTCATCAGGATAGAAACCACAAGAAATGCTGGGGTGTTCTGTAATACGTTAAAAGCAATGACCATCCTTGTGTTTTAGAGAAATTAAACATGATGCATATAATAGTTTGTGGTTAGAATTATCCCAAACAAGTGGACAAAAAATGAATGTAGGTGTAATATATAGGCCAAAAACATTATCATTAGCAGACGACAAACTGTTGTTTCAAGAACTGTTAAGGTTCTACGACCGGGACTTATTGATAATGTGTGATTTCAATTTATTGACATTGATTGGCTGACGCTTGAAATTGGCCATATAGGTAGTCGCTTGGTAGATTTTCTCGGTGACAGTTACTTAGTTCATCACGTAAAAGAACCCACAAGACATGGAAAGCTACTCGATCTATTGATTACTAGCCGTGAAAGCATGATAGCCGATGTGGAGGTTGGTGAAACTATTGCAAAAAGCGACCACAACTTTGATTGGGAGACAAAATTAAGCGAAAGCCCTTTAGATCAGATGTGGGAAATATTTCAAAATACGCTTACTAAGATGATTTATACTTATATCCTGTTTAAATCAGGCTCGCCCAAAATGGCTCGACAACGAAACTAAAATAAGTATTACTAAAAAGAGAGAGGCTTATAAGAAATACAAGTGCTCGGGTGCACCTAACGACTATCAAAGTTATGTAATAATACAGAGAGATTTAAAAAATACAATAAAAATAAAAACGACAGAACGAAATGAATATCGCTGATAAATCCAAAGATAATCTCAAAGGATTCTACAGTTACATTAGAGGCAAAAAGGTTATTAGGAATCACATTGACCCACTATTATCTGATGACGGTCAACTTGAGTATTCAAACGAAGGAATATATAATATTTTAAACAACTATTTTAGCTCAGTATTCGTAAACGAAACACCTCAAAGTGAACTCCAAACTGAAACCTGTGAAAAATCTAGGGTAAAATAACTCAAAGGAGAGCCACAAAACTGATTCCAAACATAAAAAATAAATCATGCGAAAATCGACTAAAACATATAAATCTGTTTTCCCTAAAAAAGTGTAGACTCAGAAGTGACTTAATACAGGTATTTAAGATTCTAAAGGGGATTGACAACATAAAAAGTGACAAAATTCTTACACTGAATGAGAATTCGACAAGAAATAATGGTCTCAAACTGTCAGGAAATAGATTTAATTTGGAAGTGGGTAGAAACAACTTCGTCAACCATGTAGTTAATGAATGGAATAAGCTTCCTACAGAGGGAGTGCAATGTAGTTCAGTTGCTTTAAGATTCGTTTAGATAAACATTAAAGGAAGATGCTGTAATGCCATTTACTTCATATTAATTGATTATTTGTTTGTTATTGTGTGTTTGTATATTATTTGCTTGATTTCCTTTTATTGTTGTTTGTTTGTCAATTTGTTGCTGTTTACTGTTTACCTGTTTGTTTATCGTTTAACTGTATCTGTGTATTGTTTAATTTATTTGTTATTATTTATATTATTATAATTTCTATTTTATCTATTTTTTTTTTATAATTTGTATATATTTTTTGGCATGCAACCTAGTTATGGACCAAAAGGTCTCCTGTCGACATGCTCCGCCTTTGCAATCCTTTATGATAAATATATATATATATATATATACATATATATATATATGTATATATATATATGTATATATATACATATATATATATATATACATATATATATATATACATATATAAGATTGAAGGTGAAAGAAGTAGATGAGGAGAAATGGGAGAATTTTACGCCTTAACGTTTAGACCCGCAGGGTCTTGATCACAAAGCTAACAACTCAAACGTAACCGGATATTTTATACACGGACGGGTCATCTTATGGGACGCTTCGGAGAGCTTGTTATTTTATTTGCGTATTCTTTTATTATTAATAAGCTTGTGGCTTTTGCTAAACATA
>NC_134786.1:45757581-45762581 GCF_046742065.1 Oratosquilla oratoria
TCTCTCTCTCTCTCTCTCTCTCTCTCTCTCTCTCTCTCTATTTCAATATGTGTCTCTATTTCTCTGTTTGTCTCCATCCCAGATACATTCCATCCAGCCCCATTTTTTTTTTCTTAAATCTTGCTCATCCCATCCCGAGGTTTTATTTCTTGCGCGAGTAAAAATAATTGAAAATTTATTTTGCAAATCTTTTAATCACACAATGTTCTTGCAAATCAGCTCAGACTGAAGAATGCTCGAAGACGAAATCTCCCCCAAATACTTTTCTTTTGATTTGATTTTCTATTTCATATTATTCTATTTTTCATTTTATCTTATTTATTTGTGTACTGTATTCATCTCTATTTTTGTATCACATTATATATTCAGCTATGTCTATTCATCTATTTTGATATCTATTCATAAATCTGTCTAATCTAATCTGATTTTAATCAGTATTATTTTACTTTATTTTGTTCTATCTTACTTATCTAATTCATTTTATTGTATTTCGCTGTATGTCACCAGCATCCTTTTGTAAAATATAGAAATCTTCCCTCTCGCCAATCTATTTCATCCATTTCCATCCCCACCCTTCCAGTACAGAAGTAGGGTTATAGCCCGTCTCCATCCCCCTCATTACCGCGTGACACTTTTCTTCCTATGATTACCAGGATCCTGGACATAATCCCTCCCGGACACAATCCCCCCGGACAAAATACCTCCGGACAATATTCGTCCTGGACAGAATCCCTCCACAAAGTGAGCAGGCTGGACAAAATCCCCCACATTATTGTATCAAAATTATTTGGAAACTATAAATGAATATGTAATTGATTGGTCATAAAATTTATTTGTTACCTGTTGTAATCCTGAAGTCAAGGTTAGTCATTAAAGACTTTATGGTGTTTATTGGCTATTCTTGAAAGTTCAAGACCTAACGATATTGGCTCAAGATCGGGAAAGCGGGAGTTCCATGGTCGCCGACCTCAGAGACATGGCACCTCGGTATGGTAAGGTAAGATGTTAATTGCTTTGCACGTGATGGTATATAAGGGAAGAGCTGCTAATCTGTAGTCATGCAGTTATCTGCAACCATGGAAGTCATTACTAGTAACAAAGGTGCTAAAAAAATATTGTTTGAAGGTAAAATGTACACTAAGAAAAAGAGTACTATGTCTACTATTCGTTGGGAATGTTCTCAGCGTATTGCTCAAACATGCAAAGGTGCCATTGTCACAGATTTGAATATCTCTACAACTTCCAAGAAGACTCCTCACAGCCATCCAGCATCATCAGAGCTCACAGTTGCTACCAAGATCCGCTCCAACTTGAAAGTTCAGGCCTCCAACTCCAGAGTCACCCCTTCACAGATCCTTGCTGACACCACTTCCATCCTTCCTGTGGAGGTACGTGCGGCACTTGGTGATAATGACAGCATCGAGCGGGACATCCGCAGACAGCGTTCCAAGATGTTTCCCCCTGCCCCTGGATCAGTGAAGGACCTGGTTGTGGATGGTGACTTTGCCCGCACCATTGGCCCCAACCCTCAGCAGTTTCTGATCCATGACAACAACTCCTTCCCCAACCGCATCATAGTGTTTGCATCTGACTCAGCCCTCCGCCATCTCTCTGCAGCAGATGTCTGGTACATGGATGGTACCTTCAACACCTCACCACCTGGTTTCAAGCAACTCTATGTTATCCATGACCAGCTTGGTGACTCTGCTGTCAGTTGCATCTATGCCCTCCTGTCAGACAAGTGTTAATGGACCTACATAGATGTCCTCAAAGCTGTCATCCACCGCTGCACAGTCCTTGAATACCAGCCTGCTCCAACAACTACCATCACTGACTTTGAGCTTGCTGCCATCAATGCTACCAAAGCTGTCTTTGGTCATCACATAACAACCCATCTGTGTTTCTACCATATGACACAGTGCACCTGGCGTAAGGTTCAAGATCTTGGCCTCGTTGAGGTCTACCGTTCTTCAGAAGAAATCAAGTTGTTTGTTGGGGTGTTGGATGGCCTTGGCATGGAATATTTCAAAGACAACACTCCTGATGGCCTGGAGCCACTTGTGGACTACTTTGATGCTACCTACGTCACTGGCATCTTCCGCAAGCATCGACCTGCTGCTGCTGCTGATGGCTCTGTTCCATCGCTCAGCCTCCGCCCAATTCCACCTATGTACCCTGCATCAATGTGTAATGTTCATGCTATCACCCTTGATGATGGATCCAGGACCAACATCACCTCTGAAGCCTGGAACAATGGCTTCACCCACCTTGTAGGCCATAAGCATCCAACCATCTTCCACTTCATAGACAATATTCAGAAAGAGGCTGCAGATGTTGAAACAGCACTATACAAGGCAGACCGTGGCCAGCCCCCCAAGAAATGCATCTACCGTGGAGCTAAGCAGAGACAAGAAAGACTGTAAGCTTTGCCAAGATTACAGTGGTGTAAAAAAAGACCATCCCAGATTTCCTCCGTGCCATAGGACACAGCATTCGGTTCTGAGTTGTATGCTATGTGTTACTGTCTATACTGTATGCTAATGTATTGTACGCTATGTGCTAATGTCTGTACTGTATGCTAATGCATACAGTACAGACATTGATATACTTGTTTGAATAAATCATTTATGAAAAAAAAATTGCCTCACTACTACACCTTACAAACATATATGAAAATATTATATATATCAAAATACATAAATAAACATATACAGTCAAATATTACATGAGAATATATATTAAAATACATTAATATATCAACAATATATAAATACATTAATATATTGAGATACATAAACATATACTCTAGGAGGGATTCTGTCCAGGGGGGATTTTGTCTTGGGGGGATTCTGTCCAGGAGGGATATTGTCCGGAGGGATTTTGTCCGGGGGGATTGTGTCCAGGAGCGATTATGTCCGGATATCGATTACCAATAGGCAATTTCTTTACATATCTGTGGTACCCCTTTAATAAGTAAGTGGTTGGTATTTTCGTATTAGTCTGTATATAAGATTATATTAAGCCTAAAAACAGACGATTTCATTCAGCCAAGGTCTGGATTCGGGACAAAATGGTTTCCTACTTAACCTAAATAAAATATTCAATGTGTGTGGCTAGTGCAACGCAACATTACTTTGTATTAAGATTAAATTAAGTTAAACTGAGTTGAGTTAAAATGACAGGAGTTGAGTTAAGGTTAAGTTTGATTTTAAATAGTTTAGTCTAGTAAGGTAAAATAGAATAGAATGAAATGAAAATATATGGAAAAGTATATATAAATGAATACACAGATAAATAGGTAATATAAATGAAATAGACAAATAAATAGATGCATACAATATGATAAACGAATAAATATAATAAATGAAAAACAAAATAAGAATAAAGATTGTACACTTGCTTATCTCCTTTCACTTGCAGATATTCATTTCCGCTTATCACTTTTCTCTAATATTTCCTTTTATTTCCGACGTCTTTCACTTGCTATTTTTTCTTTTGAAGAAGAAGAACCGGTTTCGTTCATAATTATTGTTTCATTTGTTCAGGAACTCTTCAATTTATTTGAAGATAAAGTTGCAGATAACATCCACTCAGATAACGAAAAGTTTTCATTATGTTTGACAAAAAAAAAAAAAAAAAAAATATTATGAAAAGAATGTACAGTGGATACACAAGAAGAGGTATATATACATAGAAAAAAAAAATCCTTGATGGAAGAGTTCTAAAAATCTTCCCCTGGATGTCGCTTGGTGATTTTATCCAATCCTTTCAACACGATGAATTCCAATCGACATTTATTTCTTCGACCTTTACCTTGAACTCGACCTTATCTTACCCAACCTGACCCGACTTGACCCAATCCTAACCTAACTCCAAACCTTGACATCGACCACGCCTTTTACCTCAGCCAGGACTTGACCTCGACCTAGTCTTGACATCAATCTCGATATCAGCCTTCGGCTTTGACTCTAGTCGATCCGATCTCACCCTGACCTGACCTCTACTTCAACCTCGACAATGGCCTCAAGCTCGACCTCAATCTGAACTTAGACCTCGAATTTGGTTTTGATCTCAAAATTGGTCTCGACTTCGATCTTGGCCATGATCTTGACTTTGGCTTAGACCTTGACCTCAACATCAACCTTGACCTCGATGTTGAATTTGACCTCGAACTTGACCCCAACCTAGACCTCATCCAACCCAACTTGACCCGAGTTTATCCAGCCCAAACCTCGACCTCCATCTGAACTTTGACCTCGACCTTGGTTTTGATCTCAATCTTGGTATCGACATCGATCTTGGTCTTGATCTTGACTTCGTCCTTGACCTTGACTTCATCCTTGACCTCAACCTCGACCCCATCCTACCCAACTTGACCCGAGTTGACCCGAGTTGACCCAGTCCAAACCTAACCCCAAACCTATTTGTGCTTTTCTTTCTCAAAGACCCCTATATGCCGTTTCATCACGCAGCATTATGCAGGAGGAGGAGTACAAGAGATGATAGATCCACCTTCCTCCTCCTCCTCCTCCTCCTCCTCCTCCTCCTCCTCCTCCTCCTCCTCCTCCTCCTCCTCCTCCTTCCGTTCCAGAGGTAACACCTGTTGAGGACCCGAGTTCGATTGTGTGACTTCAGCGTGTCACTGCGCTCATTCGATTACACCTGTTGAAACGCAGGGGCAAAGTGCTCACTCACACGCGCGCACACACACACACACACACACACACACACACACACACACACACACACACACACACACACACACACACACACACACACACACACACACACACACACACACACACACACACACACACACACACACACACACACACACGCGCGCGCGCGCGCGCATAGGGGTAGCGATCGCAACTCTTGTCACAGAGGTCCGGGTTCGAATCCCTCCCATGGCTGAAATAATTTCAGTATCACTGCTTTGCGAGTCGTTACTCTAACTCTCGTAGGCAGGGAGTTGGGTGTGTGAATGCATGTTAGGTCAC
>NC_134786.1:45765081-45772581 GCF_046742065.1 Oratosquilla oratoria
CTTCCCTTTATCTAAATTGTTCTTAATATCATTTTCATTTTTCGTTGTTTATTCCTTTCTATCTCCATTTTTGTTTTTTGTTTTTCTTCTCTTCTTTATTTATTCAGTTTCTTCTCTTCTCCTCTCTTTTTTGTTATCTTTCGCATGCTCCTGTTACCAAATTCTTGTTCCTCTCCACAATTCTTCCTTCTTCTATTCTTACTCTATTTTCTCAAACTTCTATTTCTTATCAGTTATTTTTTGCATATTTCATTTTTCCTGGTCCTTTTTTCATCTACGTTTTTATTTTCGTTGTCTTCCGTTTCCTCGTCCTCGTCCTCGTCCTCGTCCTCGTCTACGTCTTCGTCTTCGTTTTCGTCATCCGCTTTGTCTTCTTTGTCTTCTTCTTCCCGTTCGTCGTATTTGTTTTTGCTTTCATCGTCTTTATCTTCATTCCCTTTGTCTTTATCGACTTCTTCATCGTTTTTGGCTTCTTCGTCTTCTTCATCGTCTTCACAATCACCGTATTTGTCTTCATCGCTTTTAGCTCCAACGTTACCTTCATCCTTTTCATCTTCTTTTTTACCTTCTCCTTTGCCGGCTTCTCCTTCTTGTTCTTCCCCCACCCACCCTTTCCACCTTTCTTGAGTCCTATTTTTCTCTCTATTTTGATTCCCGTTTCTCAGGATTGCCAATCCATTATTTAATCCTGGATTCTGCATTCCAAAGGAGATATTCCTCTTCTCCATTCCCCTTCGCTCAATCTCTTCTTTCATTCTCCTTCTATCTTTATTTCCCTCCTTCCCCCCCCCCCCCTCAGCCCTCTTCCTTTTCCTCTTGCTCCTCCTCTGGTATTCTTTCTTTACATCAACTTCTCTTCGATCTCCTTTTGTATTGTCTTTCTTGTTTATTCTTTTTTTTACTAACATTCTCCTTTGCATTTCTCCTTTGTTAGCTTCCTTCGTCTTCTTTTTTCCCTTTCTATTTGCATACTGCATTATCTTGGAAATAAATTTATATTATTTTTTTTTCTCTCTGTTCCTTTATGTATTTCTACATAAAATCATTCTAGAACATTAGCACCTTGAAGTTTCTTTGAGGTGGTTATGTTCCAAAAGAGACATTTTGCTCTGAAAACTCCTCCGACAATGCTCCATATTAGAGGGAGAACAAACGATGGAGAAGAAATAAGAAACAGGAACAGAGAGACAGGGATAGGGACAAGGACAGAGAGAGAAACAGAGGCTGAGGTATAGAGACAGAGAAAGAGACAAACAGAGAGACAGAGACAGAAGGCAGAGAGACAGACAGAAGACAAACGGACAAACATGTACGCACACACATGCACACACGCACACACACGCACACACACACACACACACACACACACACACACACACACACACACACACACACACACACACACACACACACACACACACACACACACACACACACACACACACACACACACACACACAACACACACACACACACACACACACACACACACACACACACACACACACACACACACACACACACACACACATACATACACACACACAACACACACACACACACACACACACACACACACACACACACACACACACACACACACACACACACACACACACACACACACACACACACACACACACACACACACACACACACACACACACACACACACACACACACACATCCACGTACGCGGTTGTTTAATGTTCCTATCCGATTTTCCGCCCTACTGACGATGAATCCGTCGCTGTAGGCGCTATCATTTTTTCATTCCCCTCTTCTGTTCAAAAAAGAAAGGAGAAAAAAAAAACACCTCACCCCCTTCTTAAGAATACTGCACCAACGAAAAATCTGCTTCAGGCAACCGAAATAATTTTTTCATTGTATCTGTTCTATATCATTCACCTATTTGTCTGGTATCTAATATCATTCTATTTACATACCTTCCTATCTACTTATTGAATTATTTATCTATTTATATATTTGGATATTCATCTTATCTATTTAGTTCTTTTATTACACTGGCCTACCCTGTTTTTAAGGTCTAATATATAATACCTGATTTTAGGCCAGTTTTTTTGCACTGAATTAAAAAATCATGGCCATTTTCCTCAATCAGATCAAGTTCATGAAATATTAGCACATTGAATATACTATAAATTCCGATCTATTTGTAGGTGAATGAAACACAGAAGGCTTACAAAATATTTTGAATATATAGTAGGGAGTATAATAAACTAAGGAAACTACTTATGGATGAATGGTCTCTTCAGGGACTTCTTTAGGCACCACCAGCAGCTGCCCAGAAAGTTGACATCCCATCGGCCTTGATAGCGTTCCTCCATAACACTGATATCTCTGTGAAAACGCTCACCCTGTTCTTCACTAAAGTCTCCATGATTCTCTGGAAAATAGTCCAGATGAGACCGGTGGAAGTACATTTTTACTGACATGCGCGCACCAAGTTGGCGGAAATTCTTCGTTAACTCATCAACTACCTTCTGATACTGGGAACTTCTGTGTTTACCAAGGAAGTTTGCAATGACTGACTTAAGAGACAACCAGGAAGAGAGTTCAGAAGGATTCAGTGCATCATCAAAACTAGTGTCCTTATTTAAGAACCATCAAATATACCTGCCTTAAGTTTCTCCATGCTTTTTCGTTGAAACTTCCGATGAAGGAAAGGAAATCCTCTATCTTCCCTGTTCAATGCCTTTACAAAGTTCTTCATGACACCAATTTTGATGTGAAGGGGTGGAAGTAATATCTTGTTCGGTTCAACCAAAGGGCGGGACAAAACGTTGTGTGACCTAGGTTTTAATCCTTCTCTTGATAGGCCACTCTTGTCTGACATAATGTTGGTCATCATCACGGCTATCCCATAAGCACAGAAAGCATGGGTACTTTGTGTAACCACCTTAAAGTCCTAGGATGAGACCAACAACTTTAAGATTTCCACAGATCAACCATTTATGTTCCGGGTAGTTCAGAGCAGACATGCTTTTGTGGGATTCTTTTATTTCAACTGAGTGCCCAACAGGGATCGATGAAAACTTATTTCCGTTATTCAAAAGAACTGCCTTGAGAATTTTGTTAAATAAGTAAATGAAAAGTCTCCATTCCATAGTATTATACTTTAGACCAAGTAATTCAATCAGGTCAGCAATATTGTTACAGTAGACCAATGAAGATGCTTCATCGAACGTGAAGAATTTTCTAAATTCTCCATTGCGGTCCTAATACCAACCAAATGTTGTTCCTGGTGCCAGTGGACGTTTCTCTCGAAAACGAGAACCCAGTAGCTGGGCAGACTCCTTGCAAAGTTTCAGGTCTTGTGTCAGGTCATTGAGTTCGGCTTGGGTCAAAGGCACCGGTTGATCGTCCTCTTTTGGCCTGTATGCACCACACTCAGCTGTATCAGTCATGTCACTTGATTCGGAATCTGAATTAGATTCAATGGTGACATTTGGCTCAGGAATAGGAAGATCTGGGCCATGGGGGACTGGTTTTATGGCAGAAAGAACATCAGGATATTAAACATGGTGCTTGTTCTTGCGACTGATGTCTTCTAGACTTGTCATGCAAAAAGTAGAAGTCGGTAACGTGATCTTTTCCTTCCCTCCACACAATTGGGACACCAAATGACATACTCTTCATTTTCTTGTTCCTCTAATCCCGTAAGTTCTCTACACATGTTTTGCAGCAGATATGGGTAGCGAATGGCTTATCCTGGTCCCCTAATTTGACTCCAAAGTAAGCTTTATATGCCTTCTTCACAAAATCCGTAAATTTTGCTTGACGGTCTGGAAGAACCACATGTCCACAGATGTAGCAGAACCTATTAGGATGTATTTTACACTTTCAATCCATTTTTATACATATCTAGGCCTGAAAAGAGAAATAAAAATCATTATTAAAGGTTACCCACGGCCCGGTTTTGCAAAAACAAAGCCCATAAACGCTTAGATAGTTGCGATATTTTGGAAAAAGTTCTGGAATAGAAATAGACTATATCTTAGAAACCAGACCTAACCCAGTAAAATGAACTGTATTTTTTAATTCAGCATGTAAAAAAAAGTTTCGAAACGCAGACCAGTGTTATCTAAGTATTCATTTGTTTATCTCTATTCATTTACAAATTAATTTACATGTTTGATCATATCTCTATCTTTTTATTTTTCTTCAACCTCAAAGTCTGCTCCACAAAGAAAGCGGCCCTTAGCAAGAATGAAATATGCAAAGTACAGCAACATGCTGAAGGGATATGTCTTCTCTCTCCCTTTCTCTTTCTCTTTCTTTCTTTTTCTATTTTTCTATCTCCTTTTTCTTTTTTCTATTTTCTTTTTACTCTGTTTTTTTCTATTCTTCTTCCTTTCTATTTTTCTTCCTCCCTCCCCACCCTCTCTCTTCTTCCCTCTCTTCCTTTCTTTCTTGCATTCTTCCTTTGCTTCCGAGCGAGTTTATTCCATTCTCTCCTTCCCACCACCATCCCTATTTGCATTTCTCCATTGCCTTAACCTTATGCCTCGCTGTTGCTCCTTGTTGGTCTCTGAGCCTTTGTTGGTATTTATCCCTCTGTAGACATCAACCCCTCCCCCACACACACACACCCCATCAGCGCTTGCAGATTTCATGTTATTGATAGTTTATGTCGCTTTGGGGTATTGGTTGCATGTTATTGTGGCAGAGTAGCATGCAGTTGATACTTTAAGGTCTATATGGGGCGCCCGTACGGACCAGAGCCACGCACCATTTTGTCTACGATAGAGGAAAAATCTGTTCATAGAGAAATGATGACACTTATATATTAAAACTGCCCCTCCGTTATGCTATCCCCCAACCCCTTGTTACTGTCCTGTACCATTTCTCTGAATATTCATTCCCTCTTTTTGCCTACCCTGTGGTGGGGGAAGAGAATGCTACCACCAAGTCTTTCCACTTGAGTCGTAAGAGGCGACAAAAAACGGGACGGGAGATGGAATTAGGAGTCCTACTACCTGTAGCCCCACAGGGGACATTCCTAAAAAAAAAGTAAAGTCACAAGAGGGTCTGGGAGTTTTCCAACCAGTACCCTAAGGTTTGGGTCTTTTAATGTGCGTGGATGTGGTACAAATGAGAGTAAAAGGGAAGAGATAGGCAGTATGTTTGTGAGAAGAAATATGGATGTGCTGGCTTTGAGTGAAACTAAAATGAAAGGGAAGGGGGAGTGTGAGCTTGGGAGTGTAGCTGGGAGGTACTCAGGAGTGAAGAGGGGACGAGGGAGAGAAGGGTGGCTATACTACTAAGTGAAGAGATAAGTAAGCGTGTAGTGGAGTGGAAGGAGGTTTCATCAAGGTTGATGTGGATGAAGGTGAAGCTGAGAAGTGAGATGTGAGTTTTTGTAAATGCGTATGGGCCTGGTAGTGAGAAGAGTGTATAGGAAAGGGAGGCTTTTTGGGTAGATATAAATGAGTGCATAGAGGGATTAGGGAGAAATGTCAATGTAGTTGCATTGGGAGACCTTAATGCTAGGGTAGGAAACAAACCAATAAAATTCCAGGTGAAACTCGTAGTGGAGAATTGATGGTGGAGATGTGTCTTGAAAGAGAGTTGATGATAGCAAATACAGTGTTTCGGAAGAAAGTCAAGCATAAGTACACATGGTACAGGGTGGTATATGGAAGGTTGGCAGATCGAGCGTTAATGGACTATATAGTGGTGACCAGGAGTATAGTAGGAAGAGTTAAGGATGTACATGTTCTAAGGGGAGAGAGTGGGGGAATATCAGATCATTTTCTGGTGGAAGGTAAGTTGAGAGTGGAGAATAGGTGGAGAAAGAGGAAAAGGGCAGAGGGTAGGGAGGTACTTAGAGTGAACTGCTTAAATGAGAAAGAAAAGAAGAATAAGTATAAGAAGAAGCTGAGAGAGGAATGGGAGGGAGTGAAGGATAAAGTAGAACTAGGAGTGGAGGAGGAATGGGGATGGTTCAAGGAGGGAGTCATAAGGTGTGCAAAGATGGTG
Source organism: Oratosquilla oratoria (assembly GCF_046742065.1). Lineage (NCBI taxonomy): Eukaryota > Metazoa > Arthropoda > Malacostraca > Stomatopoda > Squillidae > Oratosquilla > Oratosquilla oratoria. The sequence continues at coordinate 45,771,085 of NC_134786.1, forward strand.
TGAGGAATAACGAGGACGGGAGGAAATAGAAGGAACGGTAGTGAGTGGTGGGATGAGGAAACAAAGAAGGGTGTAGAAGAGATGAAGCAGGCATTCATAGATTGGCTACAAATTAGGACGAGGGAATCGTATGAGAGGTAGAAAGTAAAGAGAAGGGAAGTTAAGCATAAGACAAAGGAAGGAAAGAGGAGAGCAGATATGAAATGGGGTAAGAGTATGACAGAAAATTTTGAAAGTAATAAAATGCTTTGGAAAGAAATTAAAAGAGGAAGAGGAGGCGAATCAAGTAGAAAAGAAAAGGTAAAAGGTGCAGATGGAGAGATGATAATAGAAGAGAAGGCAGTGAGAGGAAGGTGGGCAGAGTATTTTCGGGAGTTGCTAAATGTGAAAGAGGATAGGGTGGGAAAGATAGCTGCAGTGGGAAATGCTAAGAAAATGAGAGTGATGAGCGAGAAAAATAGAGGAGAAATAGGGAAAGATGAAGTGAAATCAGCAATTAAGATGATGAGAGCAGGTAAGGTACCTGGGTTGGATGGATGACATGTAGAATGTCTGAAGAAAGGAGGTACAGTTATGGTGGACTGGCTGGTGAGGTTATTTAATGTTTGTTTAAGAGAGGGTAGAGTGCCGGAGGACTGGAGGAGTGCCTGTATAGTTCCGCTTTACAAAGGAAAGGGGACAAGTGTGAATGTAGTAGTTTTAGAGGGATCAGCTTTTTGAGTGTAGTTGGGAAGGCTTATGGGAGGCACTTGATTGAGAGGATTAGGAGAGGAACAGAGGGAGTAATTGGTAAGGAACAGTGTGGTTTTAGGACAAGTAGGGGTTATGTAGATCAGATTTTTGTGCTAAGACAGATATTTGAAAAAGCTATAGGAAAAAGTAAGGATATTTTTTTGGCTTTTATGCATCTTGAAAAGGTTTACGACAGGGTAGACAGGAAAGCACTATGGGAGGTATTGCAGATATATGGGATAGGAGGAAAGCTGTTAAGAGCAGTCAAGAGTTCTTACGAGAGCAGTAGAGCTTGTGTTAGGATTTGGAATGGAGAGAGTGAATGGTTTGAGGTAAAGGTGGGTCTTTGTCAGGGATGTGTCATGTCGCCCTGCCTGTTCAATTTATACATTGATGGGGTGGTGCGAGAGATGAAGGCAAGGGTAGTGGGTCAGGGGTTGGAGATGATTAAAGAAAATGGAGAAAAGTGGGAGGTGAGCCAATTGTTGTTTGCTGACGACACTGCGCTTGTATCAGGATCAGAGGAGGGATTGAGGAAATTAGTGACAGAGTTTGAGAAGGAGTGTGAAAGAAGAAAACTGAAGATAAATGTGGGCAAAAGTAAGGTGATGAGATGTACAAGGGTAGAGAGTAACAGCAGAATGGAAGTGAGGATAAAGGTGAGAGACTGTAGGAAGTGGATAGTTTTAGATACTTGGGTGCGAATGCGGCTGGAAAGGGAGGAGAGGGTGGAGGTAGAATGTAGATTGAGAGAAGCGAGTAAAT
>NC_134786.1:45777581-45785081 GCF_046742065.1 Oratosquilla oratoria
CTTAGCATCCATTCCCAAATGTCTATTCCTCATTACACTCTTTAATCCACCAAGGCATTTACTCGCTTCTCTCAATCTACATTCTACCTTCACTTTCACTCCACCTTTCCCTGCCACATTTGCACCCAAGTATCTAAAACTATCCACTTCCTCCAGTCGCTCTCCCTTAATGCTCACTTCCAGTCTACTGCCACTTTCACCCCTTGTACATCTCATCACCTTACTTTTACCCACATTTATCTTTAGCTTTCTTCTATCACATACTCTCCCAAACTCTGCCACCAACTTCCTCAATCGCTCCTCCGATCCTGCCACAAGCGCAGTGTCGTCCGCAAACAACAGCTGGCTCACCTCCCACTTTTCTCCATTTTCTTTAACCATCTCCAATCCCTTGCCCACTACCCTTGCATTTACCTCTCGCACCACCCCATCCATGTATAAGTTGAACAGCCAGGGCGACATAACGCATCCTTGACGAAGTCCCACCTTTACTTCAAACCACTCACTCTCTCCATTTCCAATCCTGACACAAGCTCTACTATTCTCATAAAAACTCTTGACAGCTCCTAGAAGCTTTCCTCCTATCCCGTATATCTGCATAACCTCCCACAGTGCCCTCCTGTCTACTCTATCATAAGCCTTTTCCAGATCCATAAAAGCCCAAAAATCATCCATCCCCTTTCCTATAGCTTTCTCACATATCTGTCTCACCACAAAGATATGATCTACACAACCTCTACCTGTCCTAAATCCTGTCCTAAATGTGTGTGTGTGTGTGTGTGTGTGCGTGCGTGCGTGCGTGTGTGTGTGTGTGTGTGTGTGTGTGTGTGTGTGTGTATACCTACGCACACACACATATATATATGTGACTAGATAAACACCATATGAGGACGGAGCCTTTATTTGTACGACGTTTCGCTTATTACAGCTTTTTCAAGTACAAGTTGAGATACAAATGCTTGAGATTAAATAAGGGGAAAGGAGGGAACGGGGAGAGAAAAAGGGGGGGGGGGAAGGAGGAGGAGGAGGAGGAGGAGGAGGAGGAGGAGGGTGGGGGGATGGACACTGGGAAAGGATGAGAATGCCGGCCCAAACGTCCGTGAGCGAAATGTCCACAAAGGGTGGTTTAAGTATTTAATATTTTGCTGGCCATGGGTATTAGGGGAATAATGTGAGGAGATATGTTAAACATGCCCCTGTTTTGTTCAATAGTGTTCGTTCCTTGAATGATTGCTGCTTCTAAACACTTCCTGCGGATTTTGTCTGGTTCCCGCATCAGCAGCTCTGCATTCTTCCAGTCCATAAGATGGTTTTCCTTGTTTCTATGTGTCACACATGCATTGGTGGTGACATCATGCCTGACGTCGTAACGGTGTTCACGTATTCGTGTATTCAGGTCACGTGACGTTTCTCCGATGTAAACTTTATCACATCCTGAACACGGAATACGATAAACACCGGCTTTGGTGCTCGGTGTCTGATTGTTGTGTGTTTCCGTCTTCGTGATGTCTTTTATTGTTCTGCTTGTCTGACACACTATTTCCAAGTTGGTGGTTCTTAAAAGACGTGTCAGGTTGGTGGCAATGTCGCCGGTTGGCAACACGAGACGTCTAGTTGTGCTGTCCTGCTGCCTACGGCTTTCCCGAATCTTAGCGGCCTGCTGTTTGCAATTATCTAAAAGAAACTCTGGAAATTTTAGTGTTAAAAAGGTCTCTTTAATAAACCTGCACTCTTCTTCTAAGTATTTTGCACTACATATCCTAAATGCCCTAAGGAAAAAACCTATTACTACTCCTCTCTTGGTCCTTATATCATGGTGGGAGTAGAAATGAATTAAATCATTTTTGTTGGTAGGCTTTCTATACACTTTGAATTCAAATTGGTTACCGTACTTAAAGATGTGTGTGTCCAGGAAAGGAAGAGAATCGTGGATTTCTTCCTCTAGGGAAAACTGAATGGTGGGCTCCACTTCGTTTAAGGCCGTCTGCAAGCGCTGAAGATTGAAACGCCTGGGTGTGATGAGTAAGATATCGTCCACATATCGCAGCCAGGTCACATGCTCGGGAACGATGTTGGCAAAGGGTCCTGTTTCTAGAAATTCCATGAATAAATTAGCCAGGACTGCACTTAATGGAGAGCCCATGGCCATGCCAAATTTCTGGTGGAAGAAACTGTCCTGGAATTTAAAATAATTAAATTCAACACAAAGTTTGATCAAATCGACAAAATGGTTGGGGGGCAGGGGGAAGTCGATTTTCTCCTTCTCGATTCTATCACTAAGGAGCTGTATTACCTTATCCGAAGGGACACATGTGAAGAGACTTTTCACGTCCAGGCTGGCCAACTTCTTGTTTCTGGCGGAGATATCTCGGATTCTGTCTAGTAGGTCCCCTGAGTGTCTGAGATGAGCTCCACTGATGGTTCCCAGGAGGGGGGACAGATGTCTGGCCAACGTACCTGCTAATCTGTGGGGAGCACTCCCTATCCCTGATGTTATAGGTCTCATTGGAATATCATTTTTGTGTGTTTTGGGCAGACCATACATCGTAGCTGTGCGTGGGAGATTGGGCAATAAGTAAAGGAGCTTTTTACCTGCAACTGAACTTTTGAGAATTTTTCTTACCTTTTCTTATCTTTAAGTACGGTAACCAATTTGAATTCAAAGTGTATAGAAAGCCTACCAACAAAAATGATTTAATTCATTTCTACTCCCACCATGATATAAGGACCAAGAGAGGAGTAGTAATAGGTTTTTTTCCTTAGGGCATTTAGGATATGTAGTGCAAAATACTTAGAAGAAGAGTGCAGGTTTATTAAAGAGACCTTTTTAACACTAAAATTTCCAGAGTTTCTTTTAGATAATTGCAAACAGCAGGCCGCTAAGATTCGGGAAAGCCGTAGGCAGCAGGACAGCACAACTAGACGTCTCGTGTTGCCAACCGGCGACATTGCCACCAACCTGACACGTCTTTTAAGAACCACCAACTTGGAAATAGTGTGTCAGACAAGCAGAACAATAAAAGACATCACGAAGACGGAAACACACAACAATCAGACACCGAGCACCAAAGCCGGTGTTTATCGTATTCCGTGTTCAGGATGTGATAAAGTTTACATCGGAGAAACGTCACGTGACCTGAATACACGAATACGTGAACACCGTTACGACGTCAGGCATGATGTCACCACCAATGCATGTGTGACACATAGAAACAAGGAAAACCATCTTATGGACTGGAAGAATGCAGAGCTGCTGATGCGGGAACCAGACAAAATCCGCAGGAAGTGTTTAGAAGCAGCAATCATTCAAGGAACGAACACTATTGAACAAAACAGGGGCATGTTTAACATATCTCCTCACATTATTCCCCTAATACCCATGGCCAGCAAAATATTAAATACTTAAACCACCCTTTGTGGACATTTCGCTCACGGACGTTTGGGCCGGCATTCTCATCCTTTCCCAGTGTCCATCCCCCCACCCTCCTCCTCCTCCTCCTCCTCCTCCTCCTCCTCCTTCCCCCCCCCTTTTTCTCTCCCCGTTCCCTCCTTTCCCCTTATTTAATCTCAAGCATTTGTATCTCAACTTGTACTTGAAAAAGCTGTAATAAGCGAAACGTCGTACAAATAAAGGCTCCGTCCTCATATGGTGTTTATCTAGTCAATCTTGTCGGCAGACTGCCACTTTTAAGCATATATATATGTATATGTATATATATGTATATATATATATGCATGTATATATATATACATATATATATATATATACATATATGTATATATATATATGTATATATATAATATATATATATATATATATATATATATATATATATATATATATATATATATATGGAGGTGAGGTGGCAAAATGAAACGTTAAGGCTAGAGTATGGAGCTTTATTCAGAACCAGACATTTTGACCTCTTGGGCCTTCCTCAGTGGAATGAATACAGAATAAGAATCGAAGTCCATCAACAGCTTACATTATGATCTGATGACCCTGTGTGACCTCATCCTGGTCTCGTTGTCCCCCCACACTCGCCAACTGCCAGCTGTGCGGACGTTTGGGCCCAGGACATAAACCCCTTACAAGAATTTGTTGTTTTCGCAGTGGCAATGCATGCCGCCTCCAAAGCTTTCCTTTTCTTTTATCCCAGTTTCCTATGTAGAATGTGGGCTTCTTTCCAGTTTGGCAAATGATTTTCTTCATCGATATGAACTATTAGGGCATTTGATGTTCTGTTATGTTTCACATCCCTCTTGTGTTCTTCTAGTCTTTTGTCCATGCCGCGTCTTACCGATTTAAGCTTTCTCATAACCTGTACAAGGAATTCTATAAAAAAACACTTTTATTTTCTTGTAAATTCTCTGTTTCTGGTAAACTCACCAATTCTCTCTCCCACTGATGTTACTAAATTTATTCTGGTGTTCTTTAGAAAACTACTAATTATTGGTGTTTATCTAGAGTTAGGAACTGAAATAAATATTTTGTCCTTGCTGGTGCTGTTGTCTGTAGGTGTTGTGCTCTTGCTCCTTTCCATAATTTTGATGGCTTTGTGTTTTAATTTTATAAGAAAGCCTAAAGGATATGCCAATTCTTGGAGGGATTTAAAGATATGGTTAAGTTCATCCTGTAAAAACTCTTTGCTACATATCTGTAGGGCTCTTAACATGAATCCGATTATTATCCCTGATTTTACGCTAGTACTTTGAGCTGAATAAAAATGAATGTAATCTTCTTGGTTTGTTGGTTTTCTGTATACTCTGAATTTTATTCCATTCTCTGTTTTCTTTATTATAGTATAAAGAAAAAGAGGAATTTTATAATTTATTTCTTCCTCTAGTGTAAACTGTATTTTCTGTTCTATGTTATTTACCTGGGCGCATTTCTGTCTTAACGAACTCGGGTACCACTACGAGAATGTCATCGACGTATTGCCACCAATATGTATCTTTACCCATGAGTTTGATGTAACTGGTACTTTCTAATTTTCCAAATAGAAACATGCCATCACTGAGCTAAGGGGAGACCCATGGCTAACCCACTATGCTGAAAATATTACGGGGCTTTGTTGTGGTGGATAGGCTTGAGAATCTTAATGACTACAAAAGCTCTGTCGATTGAGAGGAAATCTTTGTAGGGTCACCCATATCGAACATGTTTTGTAAGAAAGATCAAGCAAAGAGCACTGCTAACTCATACGTCCTTTATAGCTAACAAAGAAATTTCTCATAGATGTGTGGGGTACCGTCATAATGACTTCGTGGACCATTGGGTACCCTATAGATATATAGGGCTTCACCTAGTATAATGAATAAGTCGACACAAGAAACCAGTTGGGAGGGAGGTGAAATTACTACTAGAATTTCTTCGTTGAAAGCATGATTTGCACAACCATAAGAAAACCGGGCTTACCTGTTGGATTATCGTTCCGTTGAGATCCAACCGTATTGCCTCGTGTGCTTACGGGCAGTGGGCCACCGAATGTGAGTAAGCACTGTCCAAGCAGATCCATATTTTGGACATTAAAGAGCATGAAGAAAAAGAAGATCTATACTTGCAACGTGAGAACATCTCAGAAGATCACAGGCTGGAGAGTTTACTGGAAGAACTAGGCAATATCAATTGGACATCGTGTGACTGAGCAAAGTCCAAAAAGCGGAAGAAAAACTAATACAGTTACAAGATAGTCACCACATGTTCTATTGTAAAGGTAAGGAAAAAAAAAAAAACTCATTGGACTAGGATTCTTGATCATCCAAGAGGTTGCTGATAACATAAACAAATTCAGTAGTTTATTAGACAGAGTTGCTTGTATTGTGATTAGGCTGTGTTAAAAGTACACTCTAAAAATAGTTCATATCTATGCACCAACTTCACAGACGACATTGAGCTCTATGATGATTTAAGTCGGGTAATGGTTTAAGAAAAAAGTAAGTGCGTGTTGCTAAAGTGGGGAGAAAGATAGGAAATGAGTCGTGTAATGGGAAGTTTGGAATTGGTGAAAGAAATGGCAAAGGCAAGATGCTAGTAAAGTTTGCAGAGAACTACAACATGAAAATTATGAACGCTTTCTACCAAATATGTGTAGGTCGCAAATGAATCTAGAGAAGTCCAAGTGGAACAATAAAGAACGAAGTGGACTTCATATTAGGAGATGAAAGCAAGAGCATTAGCAATGTTGCTGTCATAAATAAAGTGAATATAAATAGTGATCATAGAATGGTAGGATGCACAGCAAAATTTAATATCACAGCCGAGAGAAATAAACTAGCTTTGGAAAACAAAATAACCCTTGCGAAAGATAAAGATAATAATAAGAAAGTTCAGTTAGAGATTGAAAATTGATTCGAGGCTCTAAGAACTAGCAAGGACGCCTTCGAAAGTGTAGAACTGAACAAGCTTATCAACCAAAGGCAGAGATCAGAGAAAAGAAAAATAAACATAGATGAAATAAAAGAAACTATTCGGAAAAGCAAAAGTATTAAAGGAGCTAAACGCAGACATGCTTTAGGAAGACAGTAAATGATATGTTTCAAAGGTAGAAATGGAGAGATCATGACATGCAGAGACAGAATGGTAAAAAGAGTAGAAGTTTTTTACCAAGAGTTTATTTGTCAAAGACCGTAGTTTAGTTTTTAAACCCATCTGTAGGCGTTAGTAGAGTACCAGATATTACAAAGGAATAAATAGAATTTGCTCTAAAAAATTAAACGCGGAAAAGCACTCAGGGAAGATGGTATATCGATAGATCTTCTGAAAGACGCAAGGAAAAAAGTTCATATTAAGTTAGCTCAGTTATACACCCATGCTTGCGTCATGGAAGCGTTCCTGAACCCTGGTACAATGCTATAGTGATTTTGCTTGATAAAAAAACGATACCAGAAGAAGCTTAGTAACTACGGACCAATTAGCTTGTTATCAAATGCATATAAAGTTTCTCTAAGATCCTTACAAATAAATTAAGTTAAATTTTATATGTAAATCAACCGAAAGAACAGGCAGGCTTTAGAAGTGGATATTCGACTCCAGATCATTTGCAAGCAATGAACCAACTAATCTAGAAAATGACAGAATACAATATACCTCTCTGTTTATCTTGTGTAGATTACGGGAAGACCTTTGACTCGGTAGAACAAATAGCTATATTAAACTCTCTACGCAAGTAGGGTACAAAAGAACAGATCGTTAAATCTATGTGAGAGGTACCAATATATTTCGACTGCATAAAGATACAGAAAATATCTACTAATAATAAAAATTAAACCATTTCAAAGGTGACACATTTTAAAAATGTTACATGTCTTGGAGAGGGGGACTTTAAGTCCTCCGAGGTCGTAAGTTCTCCGAGGCAGTAAGCCTTTCGAGGCTGAGTTTTCCAAGGGTGCAAGTTCTTCGAGGGTGCAAGTCCTCCGAGGGTGCAAGTCCTCCCAGGGTGCAAATCCTCCGAGGGTGCAAGTCCTCCGAGGGTGCAAGTCCTCCGAGGGTGCAAGTCT
>NC_134786.1:45790081-45795081 GCF_046742065.1 Oratosquilla oratoria
TGTCCATTAAGATCCTGATATTCCAGGTTCCAAATTTCAATGTTGTAAGTTTTGATCTGCATTTTCGACCGCATGATGGTGATCCTCCCGAACGCAGTTATTCAGACAGGATTTGTGATGCAGCAGACTATGTTTAGGGCACCTTTCCTAGCACCCTCCCAAATCAGGGTGAGCAGAGTGGATCCTTAAAAGGACTGCTCAGTCGTGGATACTGCTGCCGAACTTCCTCCCTGCTGCATCCGGAAGATAGAGCGACTGACTCAGGTAACCACCGCTTCCGTTCCAGCTCTGGACTAGGAGCTTCCAGTCTACACATAATCTCCCCCCGTCACCCATCGCCGGTCGCCTGAAGACTTTGAGAAAATAGGAAGATAGGAAGGGAGAGGCCAAACGCAGAGTATGGGATCCAACATATTTAACGTTTCGCCCAGCAGGGCTTCTTCAGAAATAACACAGTTGAAAACATCTTACTCCTTATATAGCCCGACCTTGCGGGGAGAAACAAACATAAAAAGGGGTGTACACACAATTTGCGCAAATTGCTTGTTACTTGGTTATTAAAATTGCCAATGGTTTATTTAAGAGCAGGGAAAATATTCGTCAAGCACGTACTCACTGTGTGCCATGTCTAGGTTGTGAAAAGGTCTACATTGGTGAAAGTTTTCATGATACTGATAAGAGAATATTAGAACATAAATATGATATGAAAATATACAATATGAATAATGTCATTGTTAAACATAGATTCGATACAGGCCACAATGCTGACTGGAGTAATTCCAAGATTGTAAAATATGAAAACCATACAATGAAACGTAGATGTTTTGAATCTGCGTTTATATCCCTCATTGATAATATAAACCAGAGCAGTGGATTTTTTGTAATAAATAAACCATTGGCAATTCTAATAACCAAGTAACAAGCAATTTACGCAAATTGTGTGTACACCCCTTTTTATGTTTGTTTCTTCCCGCAAGGTCGGCCTATATAAGGAGTAAAATGTTTTCAACCGTGTTATTTCTGAAGAAGCCCTGCTGGGCAAAACGTCAAATATATTGGATCCCATACTCTGCGTTTGGCCTCTCTCCTACAGTGCTGTTGCAGTCGTTGCTGCTTTTACTCAAGATAGGAAGAAAAGAGACACGAAGACGCCTGTGCGTGCATTTGTTTAAAGTCTATCTTACGTCGCACATACAGTAAAGCACACGTAAACTTTACAAGTCAGCAACTTGATCCAGTGGCAAGGCAAGCCAAGACGATTGGAGTTGTAGGCTTGCTGCAGCCTTTGTCTGCCTTCCCAGCCGTTGAGTCTGGCAACTTCATCCACCTGCTCCGCCGTTGAGGACTTACATAACCTGCAGGCAGCAGGTGGTTTGGATTCAGAGTTTTCCTTCTCCTAACTTTTGCCTAAAGAGGCCTACCCTACAAGACAGCAGGGACCCTAAACAGGTACTACCACTCCGGGTCGAGTGGACCTGGGAGTAATGTCTGATTAAGGGGTAGCTCCACTTTCCCCATATCTCCGAAAGTCCACAGTCAGAGCCTCGACACCAGTTGCAGTTTATAGTCACACCCAGGACTAGATAAAGAGATAAAGATAAACAAATACGTATGTTAATCAATTAACGTTTAATGAATGAATACATGAATAAATAGATATATGAACAAATGATATATGTATTAAGTAATTCAACAATTTATATTTCTTTCATTATATCTTAGCCTTTACCTTTACACTAAAGTTTATTTGACTCATTTCTTTTTCTCTTTCCTCCTTTCTCGCAAATATAATTTTCCATTTCTTCACACACTTTACACATTTTTACACTTATCATTTTCCTTTCATATTCTATGTTTAGTTTTGTTATCCCTTCTTTTTCTCATTTATCTACCTTTCACAAGTACATTACTTTTTCCCTCGTCACCTTATTCCCTTTTCATAGACTTTACTCTCCTCCCATTTCTTCTTTCCTTCTCACTGGTTTCTTTTCCGTCCTCTACCTCTTCCTTCTTTCATCTCTATTTTTCCTTTATTCTCCTCCTTCTTCTGTCGTTTTTCTGATTATTAATTAGTTTGTTAATTTTTTCAGGTTTATTTTCATGTTATTACCATTTTCTTCCAACATCATTCTGTTTTATACACGTTCTTCATTTCGTCTAAATTTCGTTTTCTTTGCAATTTACTCAATTTACTACAAATCGGTTGTCCTTACCATTTCTCTATTGTATTTGAGGGTTCTTCTACGTTTTAGTCGCATCTGCTCCATTTTCTTTGTATAGTTACTGTTTTCTTTATCTTGACTTTGTATTCTTTCAGCGCTATTGTCCGATACTGCCTTCCAGAGAAAGTGGCTTTCTTCTTTTTCCAAATATCTTTTCTTGTTCCTCTTACTCTTGTTTTTCAGTAATTCCTCTTAAGTTGTTTTATAAGTTGGTTCTCAGTTGTCCTAAGGAAGAAGATCCTTGACTCGGAGGTGGAAAAACATTCGTTGACTTCGCTCATAAAGATATTGCGTTTTCAATAACACTGTCACAGAAAAGCATACTTATATAAACAAGCACATATATTACTATAACTTTATGCATATGTACAGGAACGTGTACATGCACACACACACACACACACACACACACACACACACACACACACACACACACACACACACACACACACACACACACACACACACACACACACACACACACACACACACACACACACACACACACACACACACACACACACACACACACACACACACACACACACACACACACACACACACACACACACACACACACACACACACACACACACACACACACGCACACACACACACACACACACACACACACACACACACACACACACACACACACACACACACACACACACACACACACACACACACACACACACACACACACACACACACACACACACGCACACACACACACACACACACACGCACACACACACACACACACACACACACACACACACACACACACACACACACACACACACACACACACACACACACACGCACACACACACGCACACACACACACACACACGCACACACACACACACACGCACACACACACACACACACACACACACACACACACACACACACACACACACCACACACACACACACACACACACACACACACACACACACACACACACACACACACACACACACACACACACACACACACACACACACACACACACACACACACACACACACACACACACACACACACACACACACACACACACACACACACACACACACACACACACACACACACACACACACACACACACACACACGCACACACACACACACACACACACACACACACACACACACACACACACACACACACACACACACACACACACACACACACACACACACACACACACACACACACACACACACACACACACGCACACACACACACACACACACACACACACACACACACACACACACACACACACACACACACACACACACACACACACACACACACACACACACACACACACACACACACACACGCACACACACACACACACACACACACACACACACACACACACACACACACACACACACACACACACACACACACACACACAACACACACACACACACACACACACACACACACACACACACACACACACACACACACACACACACGCACACACACACACACACACACACACACACACACACACACACACACACACACACACACACACACACACACACACACACACACATACACACACACTCACTCCCTCTAATGGTTTCTGATCTTGTCTTACCTGACCGTCTTTGCCTCTTTTTGATTGCTTTCAAAGGCGCGGACTTCACATGGTGGGAAGAGCTTGAACGTTCAAAGCTTGTGTATTCAGCTTCTGTGCCAGTTCCTTGATGAAAACGGTGTAAGACGGCGCATTTTGTGATTCCTAGATTTTCTTTTTTGAGTCTTTTTTGTTTGGTGTGTCTTATATCGAAGATAGTCTCTGGGGGTTTCTATCATAAGTTGACAACTAATGCGTCGAATCGGTTTCACTTTTGTGATCCTGACACGGATCAAAGAATATTTATTAAGGCTATATATATATTTGAGGTCATCCTTGACTCGTGTATTTGTCTTTGCTTATAATTCTATTCCCAGAGATATTCCGTGAGGTGTAAGCCGTTTTATTTCATGTATTCCCTCCCTATTGTTCCTATCCTAAAAAAATATACTTCAAGGAATTGGAGACGAACCTCAATACGCAAATTTTGAACGTTCACGTTCATTCCAGAATGCTAAGTTCCTCTATCATTGAGAATATCCTTGTCTAATTTAATTTTTCTTTGATTATAATTCTGTTCTATAAATTCCTGGAGGTTTTGTATAAGATTTAAACTCTTTTATTTATGCATTCTTGACACTATAGTCTCTCAGAGTATCTCCTGCATTCTTCAGCCAATCTTCTCTCTTTCTCTTACATCTTTCTAGAACCCTGTGCAACCATTCAACCATGTCAGCTCTTTCTTTATTCAGCATCTCCGGCATCCAATTTTACATTCAGAATATCTATTGTACCTTTACTTTCTTCCCATTTTACTCTTCTTTAGAACGTTTCACCCCCAGTTTCCTCTACTCTCTTTGTTGACAAGGACGCATCTTGTTCTGTTTGTCCGTGGACAAACGTATTGAAACATTCCATTGTGTTTTATATTTACATTCTTTTTTATAACTACAATTCCTTTTCTGTCTTATGGAAACGCGCACACATACAAACACAGACATACACTCAGATACTAGTCATTGAAGTGAAAGTAAACCATGACATACCTCAAGATGTTAATGCATTGTGCTTCTTTTCCTTCGACATATTTGCAGCCCACAGCTTTTAGGAAGGAATAGTTTGCTATAGTGATATTAAGGCGGAAAAGTTGTGGAGGTGGGCGGTACCGA
>NC_134786.1:45810081-45820081 GCF_046742065.1 Oratosquilla oratoria
GGCCTCCTTCATAGCATTCCATGATTCACGCGTCAACGCCAACCTCTGCCACGTCACTCATGCAAACTTCTCAATCTCATCTCTCCACCTTCTGTCTGGTCTCCCTTTTCCACGCTTCCCATCTCGTGGCATCCACTCAGTAACACACTTGCTCCATCGCTCATCAGTCGTTCGTACTAACTTACCTGACAAATTCCACTTCCTCTCTTTTACTGCCTCCACAATATCTTTCACTCTAGGCTCCCCTTTCATCCAACTTGCTCTCTTTCGGTCTCTCAGCGTTATCCCTATCATTGATCTCTCCATTCTCCTCTGCGCAGTCCTTAGCTTTGTTTACATTGCCTTCGTCAGTTTTTGATTGTCACTCTCGTAGATTTTTGCTGGCAGAATGCATTGATTGTAAACTTTACGTTACAAACATAAAGGTAGACAGCCAAACACTTTCCAACCAATTGTAATACGTCTTTTTTACTTCATTATCATGATCTTTGGTCACTTTCACCATCTGACCTAAATAATTATACTCTTCAACTTCTTCAAGACTCTCACCATCGATTATAATGTCTTTACTTTGAACCATCGTGTTGAACATTGCTTTGGTTTTACTCTTATTAATTTCTAAACCTACTTTGAGACTTTACTTCTTCAGATCACTCAGCATATCTTGCAGGTCTTGCAGGTCTTCATTGCACCACGATTCAGGAAAGCTTTCTTGACGTATGCATTGGGTATACAACTGAGCCAGCCTAATATAAACTTCTTTCCCTGTGTTTTTCCAAAGATCTATCAATATACCATTTTTCCCAGGTGTTTTCCACGTTTCATATTTTTAGAGCAAATTCTATATATTCCTTTGTAATCTCTGGTATACTACTAACGTCTACAGATGAATTTATGGACTCAACTACGGTCTTCGACGAGTAAAGCTCTTGGTAAAAATTTTCTACTCTGTGTATCATTCTATCTCTGCATTAAATGATTTCTCCATTCCTATCTTTTAAACATATCACTTGCTGTCTTTGTAAAACATGTCTATGCTCGATCCTTTTAACACTTTTACCTTTCCGAATAGTTTCCTCTATTTTATCCATGTTTTGCTTTCTTTTCTCTGATCTCTGCCTTTTGTTGATAAGCTTGTTTAGTTCTACTCTTTCTATTTCGTCTCTCCTGTTTTTAATCTGCATGGTCCTTCTTCTTTTACTTAGGTCATTTGTAACTTTGGAATATTTGTTTTCTCTGATACTTTTTTTACTTACTACTTTCTCTGCCAATTCCCTAATGATATTCACCAAATCTAAATTCATATCATCAACGGTGTCCTCGTTAGTTCTTAGAGCTTTGAATCTATTTTTAATTGCTAACTAATCCGGAAATATTTTTAATTTGGGAGTGAGTTGAAACATCTTCGCCAACCGTGTAGATAATGAATGGAATAAACTTCCTGCAGAGACAGTGCAACGTAGTTCAGTTCGAAGCTTTAAGAATCATTTAAATAAAACTTAAGCCAGATGGTGTAATGACCGTCATTTATCTTATATTATTTGTTGATTTGTTTCGTTATCATTTGTCTGTTTGTTATTATTTGTTTGATTCTCATTTATTCTTAGTTATATGTCAACTTATCATTATTTACTATTTACCTGTTTATTATCATTAACTATACATATGCATTTATTTATTTTATCTATTATTATTTATATTATAATATTCATTTATTTTTCTATCGTTATAATTTTTTCGCATCCTACCTAGTTATGGACCAAAAGATCTTCTGTCGGCATGCTCCGACTTCGTAATCCTTTGTTTAGGTAGAAATTGACGGAATCTCCTTGAAGCAGACCACGGCACATAAATACTTGGGAGTTGTGTACGATGGCAAAGGAATCCACGAAGGAGCAAAACAAGACGGAATTCAGAAGTACACGGCAAATGTCAACTTCTTGTAGCCCCTGTTGAAGGACAAGAACTTACCGTTAAAAGTCAAGACAACAATTTATAAGACCATCCTCCTACCCATACTGATCTATGGTTGTGAAGTGTGGACGTTGACGACGGAAACGACATCCTGAGTGCAGGCAGCGGAGATGCGAGTTCTGCTTATGACCCATGGAGTCACAAGAAGGGAGAGATTAAGAAATGAGACCATCAGGAGAGAGCTGGATGTGGAAAGCATAATCACTTACGTTGAAAGGACCCAGTTGCGGTGGTACGGACATATGAAGAGGATGGAAGAACATAGGACGCTGAGAAGGCACTGGGACCAGAACGTTGACGAAGCCCTCAGAAAAAGGGGAACATCGCTCGACGACGTCCGTGAACGGGAGACGTTCCTACCGGGAGATGAGTGAGGTGAAAAAAAAAAATATAATAATAATAATAAAAAAAAAAAAATAATAAATAAATAAATAAATAAATAAATAAATAAATAAATAAATAAATAAATAAATAAATAAATAAATAGATAAATAAATAAATAAATAAATAATGAATAAATAAATAAATATATATATATATATATATATATATATATATATATATATATATATAGAAAAACACACACACACACACACACACACACACACACACACACACACACACACACACACACACACACACACACACACACACACACACACACACACACACACACACACACACACACACACACACACACACACACACACACACACACACACACACACACACACACACACACACACACACACACACACACACACACACACACACACACACACACACACACACACACACACACACACACACACACACAACTCGTGGCGCGGTTGGTAGTTTCCAGCTGCCACTACGGAGGTCCGGGATCGAATCCCGCCCAGGGCTGAAGTAATTTCAGTATCGCTGCGCTGCGGGTTACTCCAACTCTCGTGGGCGGCGAGTTCGGGGTGTGTATACGTGTAAGGTCACAGCATAGCCCATAGATCAGTCATATAAGAGCTCTGAGCTCTCTTCCAGAAGGGAAATAGCTGTCGATCACGGGTCCAACCCGTGATCTAAAGACCATGGGGAATCACACACACACAAAAACAAACACACACACACACACACACACACACACACACACACACACACACACACACACACACACACACACACACACACACACACACACGTGACTCGGTGGCGCGGTTGATAGAGTCCTCGACTGTCACTACGGCGGTCCTGGTTCGAATCCTGCCAAGGGCTGAAATAATTTCAGTATCGCTGCGCTTCGAGTCGTTACTTCAACTCTCATGGGGGGGGGAGTTGGATGTGTGTGCGTGTAAGGTCACAGCATTACCCATAGATCGGTCATACGAACTCTGAGCTCTCTTTCGGGATGGAAACAGCTGTCGATCACGAATCCACCCCGTGATTCAAAGACCAAGGTGAATCACACGCGCACACACACACACACACACACACACACACACACACACACACACACACACACACACACACACACACACACACACACACACACACACACACGCACGCACGCACGCACACACACACACACAAACACACACACACACACACACACACACACACACACACACACACACACACACACACACACACACACACACACACACACACACACACACACACACACACACAGACACACACACACACCAACACACACACACACACACACACGCACACACACACACCCAAACATATATATATATATAATATATATACATTGATATATTGATATATATATATATTATATATATATTATATATATATATATATATTGATATATATATAGATACATATGTATATATCAAGGACTACTATTAAACAGGACGTGCACACCCAGATTCGTAGCTACGCTAGCGGAGGCCATTGCTTTCTTTGTAACCTAACATTTTATATTGGATAAATGTATGAAAACTAGAAACCCGACATTATATATAGGACAAATATATGAACTATTGACTTGTTTAATGCAGTATAAGTTAATATAAACCTTTATAGTGAAATAAGAAATTATTTTTAAGGCACTGTAATGCTTTGAAATACCAATTTTAGCCGGACTTAACATGTATTATTGTATGAGGTTAGTGGACATTTTAAAGGAACCAAAGTTGCTGTTATTTTACATTTTACGAAATGGATTATAGTTAAACCTTTGTGATTGCAAACAAACATTCACACAAATAAACAGACATAAAAGCAAAAGCTTACCAGACTGCAGCGATTAACCAGCGAGCCGGGCCTTCTTTACAGAGGTCTGGAGAAGGACTGCATTCTTCTGCTGGTCTTTCTCTAGGTTGTGGAGTCCATTCAGAAGAACATTTGCCAGACGACGGAACATCTTGGGACAGTCAATGTCAATCCCACTAAAGCTGGCCAGTGTCGACAAGATCTCCATCAGTCTTTTCTGGCAGCAGGAACGGTGACGGGCTTCCTTGATGAAACACAGTCTACATCTGACAAGATAAAAAATGCACACATGTGGAGTTGTCAGGAAACCTCTGGACACTGTCTCGATAAAGTCCTTAACGTCACTGATCTCAAGAGGTTCCTCGGCGCTGAAGACCACATCGTCCGCGCACTTCGTCTCAAGCCACCCCGCCACATAGGCTGCACTGCACTCTTTATTCACGGTCAGTGTTACATCTGTGGTGCACCTCTCAATAGAGGCTGCATCATCTGGGTCAATTACAGTCCCCAAGCAGGTATGTTCCTTCGACACAGGGTGGACATCGATGGACTGGAGGTTTACGGCATCATATCTCGTGAGGCGCTGCTTGCACGTGGAGAACACATTCCCAGTGGTCGTGAAAGCGTTTGCACCAGTTGATTGACGGTAGACTGAGAACTCCCCCTCAAGCCGGTCACTCTGGATCTCACACAGCAGGACATAATGGGAGTCAGCGTTTCTGAACAAGTAGTGGCAAACGGCAGTCAGGCCCTGCATAGTCTGCACTAGTTAATTCTTGGCGTCATGGGTGAAACACTTGATTCAATATGCTCCATGTCCTGAAGAAGTCTCTTGGAAAATCAACAGGAAAGTCTGCAGGCTAGTTGACTGGGGATCCTGAACAGCTCAATATGGATCGTTCATGCGCTGATCTTGCCCCTTCCCAGATACATTCACTAAATTCCACCAGTTGAGGATGATTTGGATGAACTTAGCAGTGCCATGACATCCTCTGAGCTTCAATGAAGCCACAACCTTTTCAATGAAGACCTTCAAGACATGCTGCACATTTTGTAGTTGAAGTCTTGAGGGGTTGACAACAAATTTAGTGAGGGGAGTAGTCTTCAGAATACTGCCTTTCTCTGACTCGTACAGTTCCTTGACGTCGGCAAATGATGCTGTTGTTTTATTGTCAAGACTGATCTTCTGGTACTTCTCACTGATCCAGTTGTTGCGGATGCACTTCAGAAGATGCACTGTGTCAAAAAGGAGAAACAAGACATGCTCTTTGTCAAGAGGATGCTTGGCTGTGGCACGGCAATCACCCGGAAAATTGAACAGCTTACAGTACTGCTAGTTTATCTTATGGTTGTCTGTGATAGACCCGATGACACGCCCACCTGCCCTCTCAACAGCAGCTGCTGCTTCCTTCGCACGCTCAAGCTGGTATGCTGCTGTGAGCTTGTGGACTGGTGTCACAGAAATCATAATACTAGGTCCCCTGTGCAGTGATTTCATCATAATACATAGCATAGAAGTGGCCTTGCAGTCTGGCTTGTTCACTGCCACGCCACTTAGAACCCCACCAGAAAAATGCAACATTTAGCCGAATCTATACTTCATCTATCAAGAGAAATACATTCTTCTGCTACAGTGTCTTCATTTTGGCA
This sequence comes from Oratosquilla oratoria, assembly GCF_046742065.1. Lineage (NCBI taxonomy): Eukaryota > Metazoa > Arthropoda > Malacostraca > Stomatopoda > Squillidae > Oratosquilla > Oratosquilla oratoria. The sequence goes on from NC_134786.1 coordinate 45,815,920, forward strand.
AATGGTTTCCCACAGCACCTGATCCTTGCCAATAGATGAAGTGATGTATTGCAGCTTGCGTTTCCTTTGCAGCACCAAAAAGTCTCTGAGCTGTTCATAACTACACTTGGGGTATGATTCAAGAGCAAAACAATAATAATTCATGGAAAACTCACAAATGAAAAATCTGTCAGAATCAACAAAAAAGTTATTACGTGGTGGTAGCACATCAAGCCACTTTTGTCTTTCATAACGGTCTTTTGGCAGTCAAAATACTCAGCACCTGTTATCCTTCTTATGATTACCGTTGCAGTTCACAACACCACACTTCTTCGGCCTTTTGAATACACAAAATCAGCAAGAAAGAACCTATGAAGAGCCAAACAAACAAACAAAATCGGCAAGAACCTATATAAACAAACACTATCCACTTCTAAATGCAGCCACGCGTGAAAGACGCAGGGACACAACCTTACACCTCCACTGCTCATACCGCACTGGACTGGCCTCCGCTAGCGTTGCCAGGAATCTGGGTGTACAAGTCCTGTGTATTAGTAATCCTTGATATATATATATATATATATATATATATATATATATATATATATATATATATATATATATATATATATATATATATATATATATGATGAAGACAAAAAGAAGTCACGGGTCAAGTTCCGAGTTCGTGAGTTTATTCCTGACCGGTTTCGCTCTATGAAGAAGCATAGAGAGAAACCGGTCAGAAATAATCTCACGAACTCGGAACTAGACCCGTGACTTCTTTTTCCACCTTCAACTTGTCACAATGTATCAGCATGTATATATATATATATATATATATATATATATATATGTATATATGTATATATATATGTACATATATATACATACATACGTATATATATATATGTATATATATGCATATATATATGTATACATATATATATATATATGTATGTATGTATAAATATATATATATATAATATATATACATATACATACACATATATAGACACATATATATACAGCATTGCTGTAGTTATTCAGTTTTTTCTCCTCGAATTTTCGATTTTTCTCTAATCAGGACAATCGAAAATACAAGGAAAAAACTGAATAACTATATATATATGTATATATATATATATATATATATGCATATACATATATATATATATATATACATATACATATGTATATATATATATATATATATATATATGTATATATATATTTATGTATACATACATATACATACATATATATACATATATATATATGTATATACATATGTACATATATATATACATATATATATATATAATGTATATACATATATATATATATTATGTATATACATATATATATATATATATATATATATATATATATATAGACACACACATACTCAATGTACAGTATACATATACAAATAAAGCTAGTCATGAATATACACATGTATACATAACCAATCCAAAACTGAGTTGCAGTTACTGTATCTATAGCAAGTAAGAATATGAAATATAAAGACTATAGAAAAATACAAACTCTGAACCTAAAGTAAATGTCACGTCAACGAACCAGGAACCCCTCCTGAACCTTAGAGGAAAATCTTACTCGGGACGAACGTGAAACAATGCCAAGGATCAGGAAGAGGAGGAAGGATACGAGGAAGAAAAGGAAGAGGAGGGAATGGAGGAGGAAGAGGAAGGACGAGAAGAGGAGGAAAAGAAAGAAAATGAGGAAGATGAGTAAGATGAAGAGGAAGAGAAAGAAGCAGGTGACGGAAGAACAGGAGGAGAAATAGGAAGGGGAAGAGGAGGAAATGGAAAAAAGGAGGAAGAGGAATAAGAAGAGGAGAAGGAAGAGAAAAACGTAGATGTCGTACAAGAAATAGGAAAGAAGTTGAAAGAGGAGGAAGAGGAAGGAGAAAAAAAGAAAGAGGAGGAAGAAAGAAGAAAAGAACGAAGATGAAGAAAAATAATTGGGGGAAGAGGATGGAGAAAGGAAGAAAGGAAGGACAACAAGTGTGAAGAGAAGGAGGAGGAGAAGAAAGAAAAAGAGAAGGACAAGAAGAAGGAGATGGTTGTGATAGTAGTGGTTTTGGTCCAAAGATTTCTATTCTGAGAAAGCAGCAGATGGAAACACGAACGAAAAGAAAGAGTAGAAGGAAGAGAAGAAGGGAAAGGAGGAAAAGAACAAGGAGGAAAACGAGATAGAGAAGGAGGAGGAGGAGGAAGAGGTGGTGAAAGATTAGGAAGAGGAGGAGAAGAGGAGGAGTAGGAAGACTAGGAGGAAGAGGAGGAGAAGGAAGAGAAGGATGAAGAAGAGGATGAAGAGAAGGAGCATGAAGAGGATGGTGATGAAGAGGGAAATGATGAAGAGGGGGATGATGAAGAGGAGGATGATGAAGAGGAGAAGAATGAAGAGGAGGGGGAGGAAGAGGAGGTGGTCATGATCTTGGTCCGGAGTTTCTGAGAAAGAAGCAGATAAAGAAGATGAAGGAAGGAAAAAAAAACGAAGAGAAGGAAAATAAAGGAAAGGAAGACAATGACAAAGACAGGGAGGAAGAGGAGGTGGAGGAGCAGGATGAGGAACAGGAAAAGGAGAAGCAGGAGGAGGAGGAGGAAGAGGAAAAGAGAAGGAGAAGGAAAAGAAAGAGAAATTGGAAGAGGAGAAGGAGGAAAAGAGGGAGGAGGAGGAGGAGCAGGAGGAAGAGGAGGAGGAGCAGGAGGAGACGGCAATGGCCTGGCTCCGAAGACCCGGACATCCTCCCACCTCTCCTTCCGGAATACCAATTCCGGGACTAAACGACTTGGGCGGCCAGACTCTTCGACGTGGCCTCCGGCAGGTACAAACAAGGGAGCTCAGGAGCGTTTTTTGGTGTTCTTCGGGGCTATAATCTTAAATTTATGTAAAATGCTAAGGCGTGAGGGCCCTCGATGGCTTCTGGTGGAGAAAGGCCCCCCGCTAAAGTAACCGTTGTGGAGAGAGGACAAGGCAAATTCCTCGACGGTTTCTTCTGAAGAAGGCTGAGAAAACTGTTGGGGTTGGAGGACCTGGGTGTTGGTGCAATTTGGGGAGGTCTTGAATGTTGGAGATCACATAAAAGGGGGGAGAATTCGTAAGAGATGAGGAGTTAGTGTTGGAGGATAGAGAGGGAGGCCTTAAGTGTTGGTGTAGTCTACGAAGACCATACAATGTTGAAGAGTCAATGGAGGAGAAAAAATCTGATTGAAGGAGAGTTAACGTTGAAGAATGAAGACTCTGGAAAGGGGGAGAGGGGGAGGGGGGAGGCGAAGAAGGAGGAATGACAAATCCCCCCGCGCCGTCTATTTTCCCTATGGTGACACTCTTTACATATTTTATTCTCAACAAAGTCAAACAATTATATTCAGATGAGAGGATGCCACCATACCGAAAGCTTCATATCTTCCCCGCTCTCCTTCCTCTTCCCCTCCTCCCTCCTCCACACTTTTCCCATTTCTCCCCTTCTCCCATTTCTCCCACCCTTCCTTCACCTCCTCCACTCTTGCCCGCCCTCTCCCCTCCTCCTCCCCCTCTTCCTCTCCTTCCTCTGGAAACAGCCTGGGTCCTCTTGAAGGCTTCCTGGGTACATCCTGTAAGACGGAGTGTTGCCTACTTTCAGGTCTTTTTAATTAGTCCGGTACGTCTGAATTAGTCGGTACTTCTAAGCAGGCCCCGGTGGAGTCATATATTATTCATGGCAATATGTAACGACACTCCAGTTAGTTTGTGTTAGAGAAGCAAACTTAGGAATGTTCTAGAAGAACATGGGATGAGGCCATGCCCCTTAGATACAGCGGAGTATTCTGTCTTTGTTCCGGTTGACCCCAACCGGTTTTCAAGGGATCGCAATCGTAGAATTCCTGTTCAGCCCCGTGACCGTCACTCAACTGAATAAAGTCACTTAGCGTTAGTTAGAATAAAATATGTAAAGGATGGTACAATGCTAAAGAGGTTATCAAGACTGGAAGGGGGTGCGTGAGTGAGTGAAGGTGGGAAATGTGAATGGGTATACATATATATATGTATATATATATATATGTATATATATGTATCTATATATGTGTATATACATATATATATTTATATATATATATATATATATATGTATATATATATATATATATACATATATATATATATATGTATATATATA
>NC_134786.1:45840081-45842581 GCF_046742065.1 Oratosquilla oratoria
AAAAATTCACTCCAGTTTTATTTTGGAAGCTCCAATCAGAAGCTATAATCCACCGAAAACTGTCAATACAAGTTCAGAGGCTGCCCAACTATTTTCATTTTTCAAATACTCCTTCAGTAGAATTGTCATATTGACATTTCCTTATACATATCATGATAGGGTGTCGGTCCGCCTTCAAAACCCACACCAGTCTTGATGTAACATAAACTCCTGGCAGAAGGTATAGGCCCTATAATTTGTCAAAAAGATTTCCCATGCTTCCCCTTTCCCTCTCACCCTCTCCACTTTCCTGTCTCCGTCCTTTTCTTCCTTCTCCTCCCCTTCCTTTCATCCGTTCTATCCTTCCTCCTCATCTTCTTCTCTCACTCCCTTCCATTCTCGTACCTTCCCTCCCTGTCCCTCCCCAACGTATTCCTCCCTTCTACTTCTTATTTTCTCTTTCTCTTCCCTCTCTCTATATCTCCTTTATCCCTGCTTCCTTTCCCCAGTTGTCCTTTATTTCCAGTCAACGACCCCAAGTGTAATCTTGAGTTTTTGTTCTTTTTCTATACTATCCTTTGCTTGTATCTCGCCGTACGGCTTCTATAGACAGGATGGAGCAGAGTGTAGTAAGGAAGCAAGATTAAGTAAAGAAATGGAGGAAAGAAGACAGGACTAAAAAGAGAATTGGAGAGAAATGGAGGGATACTTATAGTGTGAAGAGAAACAAAGGATATAGGGTAAACAGTTATATATATGTATATATTATACATATATGTATATATACATATATATATATATATTATACATATATGTATATATACATATATATATATATATATATATATATATATATATTATACATATATTTAAATATACATATATATATATATATATATATTATACATATATTGAGACACACACACACACACACACACACACACACACACACACACACACATATATATATATATATATATATATATATATATACAGCATATAGCAGACTGGAAATGAGTATTAAGGGAGAGAGACTGGAGGAAGTGGATAGTTTTAGATACTTGGGTGCAAATGTGGCAGGAAAGGGAGTACTGGGGGTGGAGGTAGAATGTAGATTGGGGTGAAGTGAGTTGATGCCTTGGTGGAGTAAAAAGTGTGATGTGAAATAGATATCTCGGAATTGATGCTAAGAGGAGATTGTATGAAGGAGTGATTGTGCCGACAGCACTGTACAGGGCAGAAACATGGAACATAAGGGGGAAAGAGAGGAGGAGTTTAAATGTGTTTGAGATGAGGAGCCTGAGAAGTATGATATGGGTTAATAGGCTGTACAGAGTGAGAAATGAGGAGGTGAAGAGGAGAGCAGGGGCTGGAAAGGGAGTTGGGAAATAGGGTTGATGAAAGAGTATTGGGATGGTTTAGACACATGGAAATAATTGGAGAAGAAAGACTAGTAGAAGAGGTGTGGAAGGCAGAGGTAGAAGGAGTGAACATGAGGGGCCACCATAGGATGAGATGGATGTCTGGGGTAAAAGGGACAATGGGAAAGAGAGGAATGTCTGTTAAGGAAGGACTGAGAGGACAGAAGATAGGGGTGAATGAAGAATGGTTGTGTACGGATGATGCTGTGATGCAAAAGGGGGAATGGGTGGGGGGATGTGGAATGAGGGAGTATATATGAAAAATAAAGGGTCGACTATTGAATGAAGTGGCCGTGCTGTGGATGTGCTGTGTCTTGCGACACTGCTTCTGACCCAGGGCAGTGGACACAATGCAGGCATGACCCGTCATCCAGGAGGTGCCAAGATAATAGGGAAGGAAGTGGGTGGAGGGGGGTGGAATATGTAGGGGAAGGAATGGGTAGGATTGGTTTCTATGCCTTTGTTTTTTTGGCTACCTCCCTTATAAGGAAGAAAAGGCTTTGGTATATATATATATATATATATATATATATATATATATATATATATATATATGTATATATATACAGTATATACATAAATATATATATATATATATATATGTATATACATATACAGTATATACATAAATATATATATACATATATATATGTATATATATATCTGCTGACGGTCAACTTGAATATTCAAATGAAGGAATGTATAATATCTTAAACAATTATTTTAGCTCGATATTCGTAAACGAAACACCTCAAGGTGAATTCCAAACTGAAACCTGTGAAAAGTCTAGGGTAAGCTTACTCACTACGGTAAATATAACAAAAAACAAAATTAAAAGGTGTATAGACAAACTCAAAGTTAATAAAACACCAGGGCCTGACGGTTGGCATCCAAGAATCTTAAAGGAAATGAAAAATTAGATTGTTGTTCCATTAGAAATTATTTTCAAGAAATCCATCATATCCGGAGATGTCCCAAGAGAATGGAAGCTAGCTAACGTTACTCCCATATTTAAAAAAGGTGACAAAAAGAAACCAAATAACTATAGGCCTATAAGTTTGACTTCAATCGTAGGAAAAATAATGGAAACTATCATCAGA
>NC_134786.1:45847581-45852581 GCF_046742065.1 Oratosquilla oratoria
CACCATATCGCTCCCCATCTTCCTCTCACTTTACCTATCCCATTTACCTTCTTCCTCTTCTCCCTTTCCTTCCCTACTGTAGCCTGTGGTTCTCAGCACTGCATCTGAGCCACTATTTACTTTCTCTGTTTACCTTTAATCATCTCTCCCAAAACTCCAACGCTGTTTTAGTCTCAGCGCGTGCCCCGCCCTCCCGCCCGGACCAGCAGAACGCAACCGGCGGCTTATGAAATGCTGTTGGCCGGCGGGGCCCGCGGCTTCGTCCGGCAGCCGTGGCCGCCCTCGGAACTGATGAGAGAAGTGTGTGGGTGTGGGTGTGAGGAAGCGTGGATGTAAGGAAGTGAGTGTGTGAGGAAGTGAGGGTGTGGAGCTATGTCTATGAGAAAGAAGAGGATGGAGAGAAGGAGGGAGAGGGTGAGTATGGTGGAGATTAGGGAGAAGGGAAGGAAAGAGAGAAAGAGAGAGAGAGAGAGAGAGAGAGAGAGAGAGAGAGAGAGAGAGAGAGAGAGAGAGAGAGAAGGAGAGAGAGAGGGGTAAGGAGAGAAAGAGAGAGAGAGAGAAGGAGAGGGGGAGAGGGAGAGAGTGAGGGGGAGGGAAAGAGGTAGAGAAGGGAGAGGTAGAGGGGTAGGGGGAGGGGGTGGGAGAGGGAATGGGAGAAAAGGGGAGTGGAAAAAGGAGGTAGTGAGAGAAATAGGGAGAGGGAGAAAGAGGGGAGGGGAGGGAGAGGTACACACACACACACACACACACACACACACACACACACACACACACACACACACACACACACACACACACACACACACACACACACACACACACACACACACACACACACACACACACACACACACACACACACACACACACACACACACACACACACACGCACACACACGCACACACAAACACATACACACACATATACACTCAAAGATGAGAGAGAGAGAGAGAGAGAGAGAGAGAGAGAGAGAGAGAGAGAGAGAGAGAGAGAGAGAGAGAGAGAGAGAGAGAGAGAGAGAGAGAGAGAGAGAGAGAGAGAGAGAGAGAGAGAGAGAGAATGTGATGGAGAAGTAAAGGGAAACAGAGGAAGGTGAATTAAAAATATATGGTGAGAGAGAGGGAGAGGGGAAAAAGAGGATAGAAAGATGGAGAAAGATAGAGAAGTGAAAACAGAAAGGAGAAAGGATGAGAAAATAGAAATTGAGAGGGAGAGAAACATAAACAATGTACTGTATATATATACATATATGTATATATATATATATATATATACATATATATATGTACATATACACATATATATATATGTATATATATACATATATATATATATATATATATATATATATATATATTTATAATATAATAAAATTGTAACTTCTATCTGTCTGTCTGTTTGTTTGTTTGTTTGTTTGTTTGTTTGTTTGTTTGTTTGTTTGTACACGAACTCCTCCTGTACTTGGATAACTATATTTCATTCCCCCCCAAAAAAAAGATATATATATATATATATCATTTTGGCGAGGGATAAGGGTTAATGGGGTATAGTGGGGGGACACGCCACTGCTGTAGTCTCTCCTTCATAGATTTGGCATTTTGTGAAAAAATTACTATGATTAAACAAACCATTGTATATGTTCATAAATATAATTTATATTTGTGAAATTAATGTTGCCACAAACTATGATAGCCTTTATAAGGAGAAAGCATGTAATTGTAAAATTACTGTATAATTTTACCAAATGTTGAAATAATGGTGATTTTTATTTTCATTTTTTGTGGCCGGTAATTTACTCGAATTCAAAGATAATAAAAAATTAGTCCCTTTATTTTCTCTTTTAATTTTTTCTATATTGAATTTTGAATTTATTCCTCATTTTGTTACTTTTCTATTTTTTTGTATAAAATAATCAAGTAGATATATACAAGTAAATTAATGAATAAATTAATATATAAACAGATAAATAAGCAGACTAAGCAGATGAATAATCAATTATTAGAATAAATATTAAATGACTGAATAGGTCAATCTATCAACAATCAAATTAGGTTAGGTTAGGTTAGGTTAGGTTAGGTTAGGTTAGGTTAGGTTAGGTTAGGTTAGGTTAGGTTAGGTTAGGTTAGATAAGGTTAGTTAGTTGTTTATTTTTTGCCTATTTTAAAAATATTGAGAGCGCATACCAAAGCAAAATCCTAAGTTTTGAGATCACGCCATAAATGAGATCGCATACCAAAACAGCAAAAAAGATATGATAAACATAGATCGCTACTATCAGGTGAGATCGCATACCAAAACAAAAGCACGACTTTTAGATCGCATACCAAAACAGCACCGAAAAAAAAAATACAAAAAAAAAATCTGTGAATGATGTCATTGTGGCGAATGGAAATGGTTATGATCTTGACCCAGCGCACGAGCAACAGAGCCCATATGCTTCATCGTATTACAGAAATATATGGCTCACTTTTATGGCAACACTTCCAAAGTGGAACCTGCTACCATACAAATGTCCAACTTTTTTCGGACACTCGGAAATAGAGAATAACTCTTATCTATTATAGCATAAAATCCTTACAGTGAGCAATACTTTTTCCACAATCTACTAAAATTATAATGACCACCATTGTGTTGCAAGCATTCTAGAAGGATTTTGAAACTTTTGCTGTGTATGTTTAATCTCACTTTTGTTGATCCACTAAAAGAGCATATAGTGGCTAGATTTGTATTATAAAAATACTTGTATTAATTTTTTTTTGTCATATTTGTGAATATTAAATTTTCTAGACCCTCTCCGACAGAGTATACTAGAAAAAATTACATCTTAAATATACCGGAATTTCATTTTTTTTACCATATTAGTGAACTTCCCTTTTCTAGACCCATAGCAAGATAATTTAAAAGTTATTTTAGCTTAGAATATATATACATATATATATATATATATATATATATATGTATATATACAGTATGTATATATACATATATATATATTGATAAATTGTTTAAGACAAATGAGAGAGTGATAGGTGGGGAAGGGTAAACGAAGATGGGCTAAGAATACATTTATTGTTCTTACGTTTCGGTTATTATAACCTTCCTCAGAGAACTTGTTACAGAACATCTTGGTCACAACATTACCCGTAGTGGGGGAACTTGTGAAGCCTCCTCGACCTGACTCACCGATGTAAGCCGAGGGGCAGCCACTACATGGAATGCGGTAGATCACACTGAGGTCGTTGTTGTCATTAGTGTGGTTTTTAAATATTTTACCTATTTTATTGCATGATACCTTGGCGATGTTTATGCCACCTTTCAGTAAATATCTATCAATAATTTCGGTTTTATCAGAATTAGGTACAGTAATGAAATGCGGTGTGACTAGGTTTTTTGTTACTGTATGGTCATTTGATCCGGACGCTTGGTCGTTTGGTCCGCTGGTTTGGGCGTTCGATTTATCGTGGATTTTTCTAGCTTTGCCTTCTGTTTTGGTTATCAGGCCGCCTGGATATTTTAATTTTTTTTTAAAGTTTTTCTGATAAAAGACAACTCGTCTTCAAGGAGTTCACTGCTGCATATACGGTAGGCTCGAAGAAAGAAGCCTATAAGGACACCAGTTTTAGTTCGTTTACTGTGGGCTGAGAAAAAGTGAACAAAGTCGTCTTTATTAGTAGGCTTTCTGTACACTGAAAACCTAAGATGATTAGAGCCTCTGTGTATTAGTGTATCTAAAAAGGGGAGTTTGCAGTCTTTCTCTTTTTCAACTGTGAACTGGATGTCTTCATGAACTGCGTTAAGCCTTCTCATTTTGTTTTCAATGTTGGTGTCTTTTGGTGTTATTACGAGTATATCATCCACGTATCTCAGCATTATTAATAGATACGTTAGTAAATAAGGCTGTTATGTCATAGCTAATTAATTTCTTGTTTATTACATTCACATTCTCAAGCCTTCGGATTAAGTCAGATGAGTTTCTTAAGTGTGCCCCACTAATGGAACCCATGGTGTTAGATAAGGGTTTTGCCAAGCATTTGGCTAGTCTATGAGGAGCACTCCCGATCCCTGATGTTATGGGTCTCATAGGGATACCCATCTTGTGCACTTTGGGTAGACCATGCATTTTTTTTTTTTTTTTGGCGCTTCTTCTAGTAGGCCTAGAAGCTTTTTACCTCTGGGGGATTTACGTAATATTTTTCTTGCTTCCGCGTTAAATTTAGTTGCCTCTCTATCTGCGCTACCAACTGGTTGCCTTTCATATGTTGATTTGTCATTCAGCAGGTTATACATTTTCTCAAGGTAATCGATTTTGTTTAAAATTATCACTCCGCCACCTTTGTCCGCACGGGTGATTATAATATTATTATCTTTATTAAGTGTTTCCAGAGCTAGTCTAAATCTTTTTGGGATGACATAATGATTACAGTTGGCTAGAGCTTGATAACATGCTAAAATACCTTGGGTGAAACCTTTGTCAACATCGTTTACATTCCATTTATAGTTATTATTTAAGTTTGTGTTGTATCCACTACCTTTTCCACCTATGTCAAACTTAAGACCGAGACAAAGAACAAGTCTCTCATTCTTGGAAAGCTGCCTGTGTGAAAGATTAGTTACAAAGTTGTCCCTTTCTATCTTATTCCAATCACTGTAGTTACATAAGATATGGAGTTTACGTTTTAGTCTTTGTTCTTGTAAAACTGCATCTTTGTTGAGCCTATTTACTAACCAATGGGGTAAACTTAACTTAACTTTACCGTTGTCGTTTTCGTCTATCTTGTCTTGCAGGGCTTGGCATGCTTCTTCTAAGTAGGTTCTTGCAGAATTTGTGAAGGGGTGTTCAGCACTTCTTAGTTGATTCGGAGCGGATTTTGGGAGAACCATCTCTTCGATGCAATTCAGGAGGAACCTTCTACGAAGTTTAAAGCTTGTGATCAGATGTCTTCTGTGGTATTCTCTCCACATCTCCCCTCTTCCACCACCTCTCGACATGTTGATAAAT
>NC_134786.1:45855081-45860081 GCF_046742065.1 Oratosquilla oratoria
AACGTATAATGAGGAAGGACTAAAAACGACGTGGAGGACAAGGGGAAAGGACGAAAAAAAGAAAAGAGGACATGACGAGCAAAGAAAAAATAATAAAATGGAGACGAAGAACAATGATAAATTATTAAAAACAGGACATGAAGGCAAAAAAATGACATATAGGACAATAAAAACGAGAGTGGTAAGAACAAGATAGAAATAGAAAGAAGAAAAATGTACAAGGTAAAGAACAAAAAGTAAGGTAAAAAAAAGGACTAGAAAGAGGACGTGAAATACAAAAAAAGGACAAGATGAATATGAATGTATACAAGATTAAAGGACAAGAAGGAGAACAAGAAAAGGGAATAGAAGTAAGTAAAGACTATGAATAAGGAGAATGATAAGAACAAGGGAAAAGGAGAAGATGAAAGATATACACACAAAAAAAGGCAACAAGAACAAGAACAGGAGAGACAAGAAGGTAAGAATGAAAACAGAAGCAAGGCGGACAGGGAGAGAACACCATAAAAGACAAGAAGAATAGAACATTACAAAAAAGGACATAATGAAAGAGGAGTAGACTTAAAAGATGGTGAAGAAAGAGCAGAAGGCAAAGATTGGTGTGAAGGAGGACTATACAAAGAAGGAGGAGGAGAAGGGGGAGATGGGAAAAGGAGTGAGAAGAAGAGGAAGAGGGAGAGAAGAGGAAGGAGGAGGAGGAAAGAAAAAGGATGGGGAGGAAGATGAGGAGGATGTGGGGAAAAGGACAAGGAGGAGGGTAGAGAAGAGAAAAAGTGGGAGGAGGAGGAGGGAGGAGGAGGAGGAGGAGTTGGAGTAGGCGAGAAAGAATAAGGAGTGAAAGAATAAGGAATGGGATGAGGAGGAAGAGAAGAAGAGGGAAGAGGGAGGAGTAGGAGGAGGAGGGAGAAAAACAAATAGGAGGAGGGAAAGAAGAAAGAGAAAAAGGAGTAAGAGAAGAAGGAGGAAGGGAGGAGGAGGAGGAGACGGAGGAGGAAGAGGAAGAGGAGGAAGAGGGACAAAATAAATAAAAATGAAGGAGAGGAGGTAGAGGGAGTGGAGGAGGAGGGAGAAAAGGAGGAGGGACAGGAGGAGGAGGAAGAGGAGGAGGTAAAGAAAAAGAATGAGGAGGAGGAGGAGGAAGGAAAGGAAGAGTAGAAGGAGGACTGCACTCATGCATACCAGAACACCTGCTTAATAGGCCGAGTCGAGGACCATGTGGAGGATGGAATGCTGCTTATTATGGAGTGTGTGTATAGATTAAAGGAGCGAAGACTACATGTGGTTGGAGTAAGTAGGTTAGAAAATGCATTCAGATCCTAAGTAGAGAGATTCAGAAGTGTCCTCAGGATTCATGAAGATAAGAAAAAGGTACGATTTTTTTTTTTACATTAAATGTAACATAAGAAATTTGCTTATTCATTGGTGCATATGGGAAAAAGTTTAGAGGTGCACACTTACACACAAACACACACAAATGAAACTACACACAAACACACAGACACGGACAAACAAACACGCTCACAAACACACAAATGGACACACTCACACACACATACATACACACACACACACACACACACACACACACACACACACACACACACACACACACACACACACACACACACACACACACACACACACACACACACACACACACACACACACACACACAGTTGGTAGAGCGCTGGAATGGGAAGCAGAAATGCTCCTAGTACCCAGTTCGAATCCTGCCCAGGGCCGAAATTATTTCGGTATCGCTGTGCCTCGGGTCGTACTCTGACTCTCATGGGCGGGGAGTTGGGTGTGTGTGTGTGTGTGCAAGGTCATAGCATTACCCATAGATCGGACCTACGAGCTCTGAGCTCTCTTCCAGGAGGGAAATAGCTGTCGATCACGAGTCCAACACGTGATCCAAAGACCAAGTGAATACACACACACACACACACACACACACACACACACACACACACACACACACACACACACACATACACACATACACGCGCACGCATGCGCACACGCATACACACACACACACATACACACACACACACACACACACACACACACACACACAGGGACGCACACACACACACACGCACGTAAGCACGCACACACACACACACACACACACACACAAACACACACACACACACACACACACACACGCACGAAAGCACGCACGCACACACACACACACACACACACACACACACACACACACACACACACACACACACACACACACACGACTCCGTGGCGCAGTTGGTAGAGTTCTCTTATGGTGATGTTCAAGATGAGATAGACCACATCACCACTAAATTCAAAACACTTCACTTCCCACCAGGAATCATCGCCCGAGCCCTTCACAAAGCTAAGGAATTCAAACAAAGAAGCATCTCAGAACCACAAATCAAAAATAAAAATATCCTCCTCATAGCACCATCATCGGACCTAACTCACCTCCTAACCAAGAGTTTAAAACCCCTAGACGTCACAGTAATATCAACAAAGGACGACAAATACGCGGCTTCACAAATAAAAGACAAAATCTCACTCAACCAAATAGTATCCTATACAAAATCCCCTGTTCGGGATGCAACCTTGCCTACTATGGTGAGACGTACAGGGGATTAAAGAAACGCATACATGAACACAAAGCTGATATCCGTCACCACCGCACAACAAACGCTTGGGTAAACCACATAGATGATAAACAACATTTACCTCAATGGAACCAAGCTAACATTTTACATGAAAATCTAAACGAACCACAAAGAAAGACACTAGAAGCAATATACATAAACACCAACGATTGCATCAACAACAGAACAGGAGATATCAAGATTGCAAAACATGCCGCCAAATACGCCATGAGACAATTGCTCACACATAACAAACAAACAAATACATCCACCCGCCTCACACCTGACCCCACATGACCACCAAGCCTAGCAACATACGGAATCCCACCCCGCGTCCCTCATAAACCACAGCAACTATCCTACAAATACCTATGAATTCATTCTCTGTAAATATTACCTCTGAAGAAGCCTCAAAGGCGAAACCGGTCAGGAATAAAGTCTCTTGTTCCCAGTCGTGTCTTTCCATTCACACACACACATATATATATATATATGTATATATATGTATACATTTAATCATATATATATACAAATATATACTGTATGTTTATATATATCGGAGTAACGTGGTAAGATATTTTCTTTAAGGCATATTGAACTGTATGCAACAGCAAATTGAGCTCTGATGAGTTTCCGATGAAGATTTTCAAGTCTTCTGAAGATCTCTCTAGCATGGAGAGGTAAAGAAAAAACTAAGTTGCCGATAGAAGCCATCTCATAAGTGGAACAGGATACAAGACGTTTCGCTAATCACAGCTTGCATTTTCAATGTAATAAGAACAGAGAAAAGGGTGATTATAAAGTCAGAGAGTAAACATTGGGAAAGATCACAGTGTTGACCGTTACTCTTGTCTAAAACTGGGAAAGGACACGTTTGAATACCGGGAGAAGGATACGTGGGAGGGGGAACTGTGACCACTGGGAAAGGACACTATAGGTGCCCGTTACTGTGACCTGAGCGTCTGTCGCTGCCGGAGTGACTGCTCATGAGAGGGCTGATTTGTGTCGTAGCTGGGGCGTCTGGTTTGGCGGATTCTGAACGGTTTGAGGCTGGGAAGGATGGTGGGGGCTTCCTGCTGGGTATTCAATGTAGGCTGGCTGTATTTGATGTGGAGGGCCTCAAGGAGGGCAAGGTGGCGCTCGTCACTTTCTCGGTCTAAAATTATGGTATTATCGACTAAGATGGATCTGGTGATTGGAACGTTGAGGGACTCCTGGAGGTGCCGCTTAGGGGACTCCATTGTTGAGTTGGCATGTCAGCCGTCTGGAAGGGTGAATGGTAGTGAGTCCAATGTAGGAATCTTGGGGGGTACAGTCCCCAAAAGGACACTTGAACCGGTACACCAGACTCACACACTCGATGTCGGATGGGCATGGGGAGCTGTTATTTTTCATAATAAGGTCTTTAGTTCTCCTGTTCCATCCATTAGATGGCTTCTATCGGTAACGTAGTTTTTTCTTTACCTCTCCATGCTAAAGAGATCATCAGAAGACATGAAATTATTCATCGGAAACTCATCAGAGCTCAATTTGCTGTTACATACAATTTAATATATATATATATATATATACATATATGTATACATATATATATATATATATGTATATTTATATACATATACATATATATATATATATATATATATATACATATATGTATATACATAAGCATATATATATATACACACACGTATATATATAATTTATACATATATATATATATATATGTTTGTATACATACATATATATATATATATAAATATATATATACATACATATATACATACATATATATATATACATACATATATATACAAATATATATATATATATATATATATATACATACATAAAATACATATACCAAAGACATTTTCCCTCCTACAAGGGAGATAGCCATAAAAACAAAGGCATAAAAACTACTCCCACCCAATCCATCCCTAGCATACTCCACTCCCCTCCACCCTCTTCCTTCCCTCTTATCTTGGCACCTCCTGGGTGACGGGTCATCCCTGCATCTTCTCCACTGCCCTGGGTCAGATGCAGTGTCGCAAGACACAGCACATCCACAGCAAGGCCGCTTTATTCAATAGGCGACCCCTCCCCCTCCGTCTCCTCATGTAGAAAAGGAGAAGACGAGGAAAAATCCCTTCGGGCTGCGTCAATTTATTTCTCATACATACTCCCTCATCCCCAATCCCCCATCCACTCCCTCTCATGCATCACAGCATCATCCATACACCACCTTTCTCCATTCACCCATATCTTATGTCCTCTCCCGTCTTTCTTCAACAGACATTCCCCTCTTTTCTAATGCCCCTTTTACCCCATCCATCCATCTTATCTAAGGTC
>NC_134786.1:45870081-45872581 GCF_046742065.1 Oratosquilla oratoria
AGTGAGTGAGGAGGTCCAAGAAGGGGATGTGTACATCAACTTGGGTAAAATGAAGGTGGTGCAAATGGCCTTGAGATCTTCAGCCTATGCCCCTAATGTGTGTGTGTGTGTGTGTGTGTGTGTGTGTGTGTGTGTGTGTGTGTGTGTGTGTGTGTGTGTGTGTGTGTGTGTGTGTGTGTGTGTGTGTGTGTGTGTGTGTGTGTGTGTGTGTGTGTGTGTTCACCATTTTTCACCATGGTCTTATCACGTGTTGGACTCGTGATCGACATCTATTACCCTCCGGGAAGAGAGCTCAGAGCTCATATATGACCGATCTATGGGTAATGCTGTGACTTCACACCCACCCACATCCAATACCCTGCTCACGAGAGCTGGGGTAACGACTCGCAATGCAGCAATACTGAAATTCTTTTAGCCTTGGCCTAGATTCGAACTCGTACCGCCGTAGTGGCGGCCCGATTGCTACCGCTGAGCCATGCGAGTCGTATGTGTGTGTGTGTGTGTGTGTGTGTGTGTGTGTGTGTGTGTGTGTGTGTGTGTGTGTGTGTGTGTGTGTGTGTGTGTGTGTGTGTGTGTGTGTGTGTGTGTGTGTGTGTGTGTGTGTTTGTGTCCGTGCGTGTGTGTTAGTGTGTGTGTGTCTGTGTGTGTGTCTGTTATTTTGCCTGTCTGTTTGCCTTGCTGACTGCCTGTTTATCTCGGTCTCCGCCTCGGTCTTGGTTTCGTCCTTAGTCTCGGCCTTGGTCTCAGACTCGTTTTCGATCTCGGCCTCGATCCCTGTCCCGGTCCTGGTCCCGGTCCCGGTCCCAGTCCCGGTCGTTCCTCTACTGATTATATTTGTTTTAAGGCATTGTAAGATAAAAGATAATCTTTATTAATTCGTTTAAGACGAAATCTCAATTTATCTGAATGTTTCGACTTGACTTTTCTTCCCAGATGGTGGGCCTAATCCTTAATGTAATTTTCACTGAGTTTCAAAATATTTCATTCAGGTAAGGGGTGGAGTTCATATCAAACAATAAAGAAAAAAGATGGAATGACCAAAAACGTAAAAAACAAAACAAGATAAATAGATAAAGAACAAACGAGTAAATAGATAAACTGATAAATGAACAAATAGATTGAATTGAATGAATAACACCAATGGTAAATAGAGAAGATGAAATTAATATAGAATTATGAAAAGACTCCCTTTACGTCCAGCTACATCCTCCTCTGGTGTAATTTCGACCTAAACCCTTAAAGTGTCCAAAGAGTCTTTAAGGGACAATAGCTTTATACAGGGTGGTTCAATAGTTACCTTACCCAAAATAAGTGTTTAATAAATTGCATATTAATTATTGCTGGAATAAAAATAATATTTGGGAAAGGCAATTTTTGTCTAAAATAAGATAAAAAAATTTATTAATGTTTGGGTAAGGTTATTTATGTCTGAAATAAAACAAAATTAATTAATAATGTTTGGGTGCGGTAACTTTAGGGCCATCATGAATATTTCTTTCATTTTGTAATCACCATGGAATTGAAGGAAATACTCTGACATTTCACAAAATAAGATAATCGAAGAGGGTATGTTGGTAAGGCTTATTCCTGGTAATATATTTCATAAATCTTTCCCTGGTTGAAGAATGACGATTTTTATTAAATTGCAGTCGCAGACCATGGATTGCATTGGCTAAGCCTCTTTCTCTTTTCAATTTCCCTATGTGGAGGGACTACCTCCTTTTTTCGAAAATCTCCAAGCAATGGAAATAAAAGAAAAGAGAGATATAGATAGAGAGATAGATAGATAGATAGATAGATAGATAGATAGATAGATAGATAGATAGAAAGATAGATACATAGATAGATAAAAAGATCGATAAATAGATAGATGTATAGATAGAGAGATTAATAGATAGATAGATAGATAGATAGATAGATAGATAGATAGATAGATAGATAGAAAGATAGATACATAGATAGATAGATAGAGAACAGACCTACCCTTACTGTACATCTCTTTTCCCATCGCTGTTCCCCACCTCACCTTCAATTACTCATTCTCGATTGTTACACACACACACACACACACACACACACACACACACACACACACACACACACACACACACACACACACACACACACACACACACACACACACACACACACACACACACACACACACACACACACACACACACACACACACACACACACACACACATGCACGCACGCACGCACGCACGCACGCAAAAGAATGTGTACATATGATATTTGTGTTTGTGTATGCATGTATTTTCAAACTAGGGTTTCCCAACCTTCGGGAAAGGGGGGGGGGTTAAACCTATATTTCATTTAAAAAATATTTTGATTAGGGTTAAGGGTTAAAGTTAGGTGGGTATGGTTAGGATAGGGATTATTCACGGACTCCTAGCAACGTGCGGGTAATTTGGCTAATATATATACATATATATATATATATATATATATATATAAATATGTATATATACATATATAT
>NC_134786.1:45897581-45902581 GCF_046742065.1 Oratosquilla oratoria
GTTTATCTCGATTTTTTTCGTATGTTGCTTGTCATGACACAGTCGCCTGCTATTGTTTAATCCTTTGTATTTCTTTATTAATCTGGTTTTGATCTGAGTGGTGGATTTCTTGATATTTTTTGTCGATATGTCATGGTTACCTTACAAAGGATTACAAAGGCGGAGCATGCCGACAGGAGACCTTTTTTAAGTATTTTCATTTCTTTCTACATATTCTTTTTTATTGTTATTATTTATTTATTTATTTATCTATTTATTCATTTACCTATTTATTTAATTTTTGTACAACCTTTTTGGCTCAAGCTCTACATACCATTTTATGTGGGGTAGTGTAGAGGTAGCTCGTTATTTTTCCAATACGCTACATAATTCTGAAACTGCATTTGTCATCTGTAGCTACACGAGCTTCTGTTTAGTAGCTTTGTGCAGTCAACGTAGTTTCATGGTGTAATTAGTACGACTATTCTTGTTATTTTCTTTTGTAACATTCATAAATCAAAAAACACTTACACATTTTTCATCTATCATCATCTATTGCAATTCTTTGTCTAAATATCGCGTTTTTCTTAGATTTTTTCTTACTATCGTGATCTTTTTAAGAACTTCAACATAATTCATTCTGTCAACTTTTTCAAACTGTTATTAATGCTTTTGCATATGTTTTTTTTTCTTTTTATGTTTTTGGAAATATGCGTATTGTCAGTGAACAGCAACACAAAACCTCCGTATATACCAAGGATAGAAACATCTATCTGAAAACTAGTTTTGATATGGACTCCGTGTTGTCTAGCTCTAGCACCCCTCTCGGTTCTTTCAACGACTTTGTCAAATATAAGGGAACCTACAGCGGTTTGCTATTGTATCAGATTGTATTTTAGGAAGTTGCATTGTTCTTTCCCTTTACTGTAGTTCACCGGAGCCCTCCAATTTGGTTTGAACTGAAAAAGTTTCTATTCTTTGGTTTCTCTTGGTTCCGGTCACATCCCATACCACTGTCTTTTTCATTCATGCATGTGTGTGTGTGTGTATGTATGTGTGTATGTATGTATGTATGTATGTATGTATGTATGTATGTATGTATTTATGTATGTATGTATGTATGTATGTATGTATGTATGTATGTATGTATGTATGTATGTATGTATGTATGTATGTGTGTATGTATGTATGTATGTATGTATGTATGTATGTATGTATGTATGTATGTATGTACGTACGTATGTATGTGTACGTTCTTACGTGTGTACGTCGTGGCTTCAGTATTTATGTCTTAGTTTACATATGTTAGTATATATGTTTGTGCGTGCGCACACGCACGCAAGCACACGCACACACACATGCGCGCACACACACACACACACACACACACACACACACACACACACACACACACACACACACACACACACACACACACACACACACACACACACACACACACACACGCACCCCCCCAGCACAGCACAGCACAGCACAGCACACGCACACACACACACACACACACACACACACACACACACACACACACACACACACACACACACACACACACACACACACACACACACACGCACCCCCACACACACACACACACACACACACACACACACACACACACACACACACACACACACACACACACACACACATACACACGGTGGTCCGGGTTCGAATCCCAGCCAGGGCTGAAATAATTACTGTATCGCTGCGCTGCGAGTCGTTACTCCAGCTCTCGTGGGTGGGGAGTTGGTTGTGTGTGTACGTGTAAGGTCAGTATTACCCATAGATCGGTCACATATGAGCTCTGAGCTCTCTTCCGGGAGGGAAATAGCAGTCGATCACGAGTCCAACATGTGATCCAAGACCATGGTGAATCACATAAACTTTTTTCAACTGAATAAAATCCATTGGCATAATGCTGAAATAATAGAATTTCCTGATTCCAAAGGTTGACCAAAATACTGTAGTCCCAGGCCTTTAGCTGAATAAAGCCTTTTGCTTTAATCATTATTGAAGAAAAAACTTAGTTTTACTGAAAGAATTGAGTCGACCGTGCAATGGTACTTTTGCCTCATTAAATAACAGAAGACATATATAAGAAACCTTGTCAGCCATTATCTTTTATAAAATTGCAAAGAGTTTTTCAAAACTGAAATGCTCTCCACCGAGTTACAAAAGAGATAAAAGAGAAAAAGAGAAAAAGAGAGAAAGAGAAAGAGAAAGAGAGAGGGGGAAGCAAAATTCGAGAAGAAAATTTTTCAGAATTATTTATACGACGCCAAGGACCAAACGTCACCCCGCAGTATCCTTTATCGATCTTTTGCACCACCTGTTGCCCTGTGCACCTCACTGTTCCCTTAAGCTAACAAGGTCTAACAACTGGTTCAATGATTTTATTTAATAAAGAAGAACCTCTTTTCTTTTACGAGTTTAAGATTACTTCCATTAACTGAAGCTTCTCTTATAGTCTGCCTTCTATTTTTTCCTAATATTTATGAAATTCTGTTTCAGTTTTATTAGCTTGTCGTTCTACCGTTTATAATTTCTGTAGTAAGATTTGCGGATTGAGAGGTGAAAACAGGAAGGAGGAATAGAAGGAGGAGGAGTAGGGGAGGAGGAGTAGGGGGAGGAGAAGGAGGAGGAGTAGAAGGACAAGATGTCGGAGAAGGAGGAAGAGGGGGAGGAGGGGGAGGAGGAGAAGGAGGAAGAGGAAGAGGAAGAGGAGAAGGAGGAGGAGGATGGAGGAGAAGGAGGAAGAGAAGGAGGAGGAGGAGGAGGAGGAGGAGGTGTAGGAGGAGGAGGAGGAGGAGGAGGAGGAGGAGGAGGAGGAGGAGGAGGAGGAGGAGGAGAATGATGAGAGGAAGAAGTAGGAGGAGAAAGAGGAGGAACAGAAGGAGTAGGAGAAGGAGGAGGAGAAGGATGGTGGAAGGAAAAAGCAGGAGAAGGATGGTAGAAGGAGATGGATGATGGAAGAAAGGAAGAGGAGGAAAAGGAACCAAAGGATGGTAGAAGGAAGATGGGAAAAAAGAAAGAAAGAAGAGGAGTAGGAGTAGAAAGAGGATATGGAAAAGGAGGATATGGAGGAGGAGGATATAGAGGGGGTAGAGGAAGTGAAAGGATACGGAATAGTAGCGTTATCTATGCCTTTGTATGGTCTGTTCTTTGGCTTTGGCCTCCTCCGGTTTGAAATGTTGTGAATTCTTCTCGATTCTTAATATCGGTGTGTTGGTTCGCAGTTGAACCTTCTTTTATTTGTCTTTAGCACGATTAGATTGTTTGCAAAAAGATATTACTTTTTGCCTTTTTGTAGTGATCTAGACATAGGATCAGCATTAATTTGGTAATATTTTCATTCGAATTTCGCAGAATTTCTGAAACTTGCCATTGAGTCCTTCTAGATTTATTAGAAAAAAAAGGTGCATTTCTTTGTATTTTGTTTCTGTCCTTTGTTACCGCCAGGCCCATGACCTTGGTGCCACGCTGCAGGGGCCTTTGTTGCTCCCCTGTGCTCTTCGTTATAATCATTGTTTACTGTATCTTTGTTGGCTGTTCGACATCGAGACTTAGTCAGCGCTTACAAAGAAAACGGCAGTTTGTTAGAAGAAAAGCTTCATTGCCTGGTCTTAGCTAATCAGATCAAGAATTTTTAAGGTGCACTAAGGGAGAAAACAAGTATAAGCCAATAAAAATAGCCAATAACACGGATTTTGAGAAACTCTGGGCCACTGTTTGGCCAGCATCCAAGTTCAAGGATAAGAAGCAAACGAGAAAGCAAGATGAAAATAAAAACAAAAGAAAGAAAAATAGAGAATAACAGTCAGGTGTTTCCTTTTCTTTTGTGCACTAGCATTTGAGGCCCAGCCAGATAACTCGATAAATGAATAAATAAACAAATAAATAAGTAAGCAAATAGATAAATAGTCCAATAAATAGATTAATAAAAATATAAATAAACCAATAAATAGATCAACAAAAATATAAATAAGCCATTAGATATAGATCAACAAGTTATAAAGTTAACTAAACATTAAGCAAACCATTAAATAAACTATTGCATGAAATATATAAGAAAGTATTCTAATACAATACTTCTATTGTATTTGTCACAGGAAGGCATGTTGTCTGTTTTTCATCTAAACAGATACATAGTTTCTGAACACCATTTGTTCCAGATACGATGTTTCCTGCAAGTAAACAACACAAGATTAGTATCAACGCTGGAGTGAAAAATTGAGAGAAGAGATCATATAAAAAAAAACGTAGATAAGTTAACATAAACGAGTTAACAAAAGATATGATGAATAGTTAAATAGACTAGTAAATAAATAAGATAAAGGTAAATGAATATATAAATATAATAAATAAATAAATATTATAATAATTAAATGAATAACAAAGATAAATAGATATCAAATAAATAAATACATAAGTAAATTAATAAATAAATATCAAAATAATTAAATGAATAACAAAGATAAATAGATATAAAATAAATAAATACATAAGTAAATTAATAAACAAATTAATAAGTGAATACGTTGATGAATATGTAAGAAGATGATTAAAAGAATAACTAAATGAATAGATAAATAGATGAATTTATAAACAAGAACAGAAGAATATAGGAAAGGAGACTGCGAGAGGCCATAAAACCTACATTTGTTTGAAAGATAAACAATCAAAAATTAATAGTTAGGGAAATTGATTAATAGTGAAATAAATAGGTGTAGGGATGACCCGTCATCCAGGAGGTGCTAAGATAAGAGGGAGGGTGGAGGGGTGTGGAGTGTATTCAGGGATGGAATGGGTGGGAATGATTTTATGCCTTTTCCTTTTTAGCTACCTCCCTTGTAAGGGGAAAAAAGCCTTGGTATATGTATGTATATATATCATATATGAATATACATACATATATATATATATACATATATATATTGAATTTATGGCATTTCAATATATTATATGTATATATATATATGTATATGTATATGAAACCTTTC
>NC_134786.1:45920081-45922581 GCF_046742065.1 Oratosquilla oratoria
CAGCGGAAGTTTCGTTAAGGTGACTGTACACTAGGCTCGCATGATATTTTCTTTTTCTACTTAGTTTGAATAGAAATTACTTCCGTGACAATATTCTTGACTTCCATAATAACTTCTCTCAATTCGCCATTCAGCTTCCCAATATATGACACAAGAGTAATTTAACATTTAGAAATCTGAAAAATATAAGGTCATAACTGAAGTCGTTTCGACTCAAACGAAGTAACAAATGCAATTGGTATACTAGCGAAAAATGCCTAGTATGCCACCATATTTATCAAGCGTTGTACTCCTTCCCTGGTAGTGTTTATAGATCTTTGTTTTACTAGAAAATGAATGATTTTATTCACCTGAGAAAGAGCCTGGCTATTAATGTTTAGTTCGTAAACGTTTTGTTTCTTCTTTGTTGTGACAGAAAACAGACAACTTTATTTATATGTTTAAGGTGGCGGGACACAAGGAATTTCTCGCTAGCATGCTACTTGCTTTGGCTTTCTCTTTTGAGTAGAAACGAGTTCGTTTACGATATTTTAGTTTTCAAATTTCCATATGTCAAATTACTTCTGCGTCATTTAGTGAGAAGCTGAACAACGAACTAAGAGAAGTTAGACCTAAAATACGAATTTTAGACAAAAGACATCATTACGGAAGTCTAGAATATTGTAACCGAAGTCGTTTCTTCTCAAACGAAGTAGCAAAACCAAGTAGCATGCTTGCCTAGTGTGCCACCACATTCAGGAACCGGAGTTGAATGCCTGTCTCTCATCGTGCCAAAACTTTGGTTAACAAAAATGTTATATACTCTTTGATAGAGTTCTTCATAGATATTTTTTATATAGACTAAGTTCTACTCATTTCAAGGCCCGTTCACCTTTAACACAACTAATCACAAGTATTTGATGACAAGAAATAACAAATGACACAAATAAACAAAAGCTTGCTGGTCTTGCATGCACTTGGTTGTGGGTTCGAATCCCTCACTCCTCTCTGAATACCAGCAGTGATTTAGTTACCTGCGCCAGCAGTTCTTCAATCGCATAATGGGGTAAACGTGACGGATTCGGCTACAGCTACTGAGCGCCTTCTGACGTAGGGGCCTCCTTACCATCAAATAAACGATGAGATAACGATAATGACAGAGCGAGGAAGTTGATATAAATGAATGGGGCAATGCAGATAAGAATATTTGGATGACGGGAGATAAAACACGAGAAAGGGCAATTAAACACATAACTACTTCAGATCTTTCAATTGTTCTTGTTATAGACCAACAACTGGCTGCTCCTATACCTTTTTTTCTACTCTATTTCGTAGTATCTTCAATATAATGATTTTTATGTTTTGCTTATTGTTTAATGATCGCTTTTATGTAAAAAAAAATTCATTTCGTTTTTATGAACATTTGGTTCATGTATTTATTTTTATTGTAATTTCTGTCAGGTGAGAATATAACCTAGTTGTCATAGAAATATAGCTTAAATGTTTCTTTAGTCTTTTAATTATCATAACAAGATTTTGGAATATTTTTCATAAACAATAAGTATTTCATTAACTTTTCAATCGTTACTTCCAACAAGCAAGAATTTAATTTAGTTTTTATGAACATAAAACATAAATATTTCATTTACTTTTTAATGGTTACTTCCAACAAGCCAAAAATTCATCCATTTTTTCATTTCAAATGAACGTAGGCATTAGCGCAAAACCCCTGCAAAGTGATTGGATTTTGCTGTTAAACATTTCTAATTTCACGAACCTTGTAATGGATAGTAAATGAACGAGGCTTTCATGAACGCGTATGTGCATCTACGTACATGTGCACATACGTACACGCGTGTGCACATATGTATGTGACCTCACGTAACTCCCAGTGTTATCATTATCATTTCATCTATTGTGTTATCTGAATCAAGTTAATGATATTCGTTACTGCTGTAATTGTCGTTGGAATCAGTCATGTTGGTGGTATTGTGATATGATTATCATCGTCATCGTCATCGTTATAATCATCATCGTCATCATCGTTATAATTGTCATCATCCTCGTCAACATAATCATTGCCATCCGGAACCTCATCCCTCTCATAATCATTGTCATTATCATCATCAACGTTATCATCACCATAACCATTACCATATAATCACCATCACCTTTTCCTCCTCTTCCACCATTCCTACACTCTCAATTTCACCTCAACCAAAATATGAACTGACAATCCCATGTCTCTCCCTTGAAAATATGAACATCCAGATCTCTTCCATTCCTTCCTTTGGGTATCGCTATATAACCCATCAGTACCCTCACAACCATCCTTCCCTCATCCTCTCTGAGAACATAGTATATTGGTATCGGTTTTGGTCGGAGCCAAGCTCCTCTTGGTGTAAGCTCCTTATTTGGGATCTGTTACCCAGGGCAAATGCCAATCACCTCTGGCCGTGAGGAATCAATCTCACGACCACATATAGACTAGATAGAAGCTAATTTTATCTATGAAGAGTAT
>NC_134786.1:45940081-45942581 GCF_046742065.1 Oratosquilla oratoria
AAGGCAGATGTGGAGGGAGTGAACATGAGGGGACGTCCTAGGATGAGGTGGATGGATGGGGTGAAGGGGGCTTTGGGGAAGAGGGGAATGTCTGTTGAGGAAGGAAGGGAGAGGACGGAAGACAGAGGTGAGTGGAGAATGGTTGTATATGGATGATGTTGTGACTGCATGAGGAGGAATGGGCGGGGGGGTGGGGGGTGGGGTAGTATGTGTGAGTAAATTTTGACGCAGCCCGAAGGGATTTCTCCCCGTCCTCGCCTTATATGCAAAGGGGGACGGAGAGGGGGGGTCGCCGATTAAATGAAGCGGCCTTGCTGTGGATGTACTGTGTCTTGCGACACTGCTTCTGATCCAGGGCGGTGGGCAGGGTGCAGGGATGACCCGTCATCCAGGAGGTGCTCAGATGAGAGGAAGGGTGGGAGGGGTGTGGAGTGTATTTAGGGATGAAATGGGTGGGAGTGTTTTTATGCCTTTCCCTTTTTGGCTACCTCCCTTGGAAGGGGGAAAAAGCCTTGGTATATGTATGTATGTACTTTGTTGCCATAGAAGTTTAGGAAATTTGATCACCATTGGTATGGAATCTAAGGTAATTGTACCCACTTATTATTGAATCTTGGGAAAATCTAATCTAATGGCTTGGAATTATACGGAATTCTACCCCATTAAATATGGAATCTAGGGAAGCTGTACCCCCTTACTGAATCTAGGGGAATCCTAACCTATAGGCATAGAATCTTGAATTCTAACTTCACCCGAAGAGCAAATTGCACAAGAAAACTTAACAGTCGTCCGTTAAAACAGTTACAATTTGAATTTATTTGAATATAATGAAAGTGTCCCAGTTTGCCGCTGCAGTCCAAGACCTTAATCCATACGAGATAAACAAGCGTATGTACTTTATACATGTTGCAATTAAGGTTATACGCTTCAAATAATACGTTGTCCTTGTAAGCATTACATTAGTCTTAAGAGGCTATCATAATGGATTCCCACGGGCTTCACCAGCACCGACCGTTGAGAGTTCGTTAGATTAAAAACAACTTTGGTTACAAAATTTCATTTTTCAAATCTCCAAATATATTATATTTTTGTAATGCATAACAAAGCTAAATGATGAACTAAAATATTGTAAACCTATACGAATGTTAGACATGGTATTAAAATGTTCTTAAACATGTCTATACTTCTGTAAGCGAAATCATATTCTAGTTATAAAACTTCGGGTGAGTAAAAAGTAGCCCAGTCTGATAACCCCTTTAGTAATACTAGCTTCCTATTTCATATATTTATTCTGGCTAATACCAGACGATCTTATTCACCTGAGGGATGACCAAAAATACAAAGAGACTTTTTACTTCCTTGTTTTATTTAATTTGCAAAGATGATGTGTGGAACAAGAAGGACAGGAGGAAATAGAAGGAAGGGTAGTGAATGGTGGGATGAGAAAACGAAGAAGGTTGTAGAAGAGAACAAGCGAGCTTTCACAGATTGGTTACAAAATAGGACGAGGAAATCACATGAGAGGTACAAAGAAAAGAAAAGAGAGGTAAAGCACAAGGTAAAGGAGGCAAAGAGGAGAGCAGATGTGAAATGGGGTAGGAGTATGAAAGAAAATTTTGAAAGTAATAAAAAGATGTTTTGGAAAGAAATTAAAAGAGGAAGAGGAGGCGAATCAAGTAAAGAAGAAAAGGTAAAAAGTGCAGATGGAGAGATGATAATGGAAAAGGAGGCAGTAAGGGGAAGATGGGCAGAATATTTTAGGGAGTTGCTAAATGTGAAGGAGGATAAGGAGGAAAAGATAGCTGCAGTTGGAAATGCTAAGAAAATTATCATGAAGAGTGAGGAAAATGGAGGAGAAATAAGGAAGGATGAGGTGAAGGCAGATGTTAAGATGATGAGAGCAGGTAAGGCACCTGGTCTGCATGGATGCCATGCGGAATGTCTAAGAATTAGGAGGTACAGTGATGGTGGACTGGCTGGTGAGGTTATTTAATGATTACTGGAGAGAGGGTAGAGTGCCAGAGGACTGGAGGAGTGCCTGTATAGTTCCACTTTACAAGGGAAAAGGGGGACAAGTGTGAGTCTAGTAGTTTCAGAGGGATCAGTTTGTTAAGTGTAGTTTGGAAGGCTTATGGGAGGATCTTGATTGAGAGGATTAGGAGAGGAACAGAGGGAGTAATTGGTGAGGAACAGTGTGGATTTAGGATGAGTAGAGGTTGTGTAGATCAGATTTTTTGTGGTAAGACAAATATGTGAGAAAGCTATAGGAAAGGGGAAGGGTGTTTTTTGGGCTTTTATGGATCTGGAAAAGGCTTACGACAGGGTAGACAGGAAGGCGCTGTGGGAGATTTTGCGGATATACGGGATAAGAGGAAAGCTTCTAGGAGCTGTCAAGAGTTTTTACGAGAGTAGTAGATTATGTGTAAGGATTGGAGATGAAGAGAGTGCGTGGTTCGAGGTAAAGGTGGGATTTCGTCAGGGATGCGTTATGTCGCCCTGG
>NC_134786.1:45955081-45960081 GCF_046742065.1 Oratosquilla oratoria
TAACAAAACGTGTTTAGAGACACTCAAAGTTAATAAAACACCAGGGCCTCACGGTAGGCATCCAAGAATCTTAAAGGAAACGAAAAATTAGATTGTTGGTCCATTAGAAATTATTTTCAAGAAATCCATCATATTCCAAGAAAATGGAAGTTAGCTAAAGTTACTTCCGTATTCAAAAAAGGTGACAGAATCCAGATAACTACAGGCCTATAAGTTTGACTTTAATCGTAGGAAAAATAATGGAAACTATCATCATAGATGCTATCGAACATCATTTAGAAAGTAACTGTTTGATAAATAATAGCAAGCATGGTTTTAGACGGAAACGTTCTTGCGTGACTAACTTGCTCGAATTCTACAACACAGTTGTCTCGAATTATGACAAAAGAAACAATATAGATTTAATATATCTAGACTTTTCAAAAGCTTTTGATACCGTCCCCCACTAAAGACTACTTACTGAATTAGCTTCACACGGAATAAATGGTAGCCTATTAAGTTGGACTGGCAACAAATAATTATTAATAGCTCCTAATTCTACGAACACCGAAGCTATTGATAATTATTTGTTAAAAGGTGGAGTAAATATAGCTAAAATGTCTTCTAATAAGATAGGAAAAATATTTTAAAAACATGCTAATGTTCCTAATAACCTAAGTGTCGTTTACCGCATTCCATGCAGTGGCTATCCTTCATCATACTTCGGCGAATCAGATCGAGGGATCAAGAAACAGTTGAATGAACACAAAAACGACCTCAGGGCACATAGAATATCCCACTTCCTGGTTCGTCATCTAGACAAATGCGGAAACCTACCTGACTGGAGCCGCGTGGAAATTCTACACGAGGGATTTGAAAAGAAAATTAGAAAAACTGTGGAAGCTGCACATATCGCCACTCTCATATATAACAATATATATATATATTTTTCAAAAGCAAATATATATATATATATATCAAATCATATATGAGAGAGAGAGAGACAGAGAGAGAGAGAGAGAGAGAGAGAGAGAAATGGGTGGGGGAAGACCAAACGAAGACGTGTTGGGAATAGGGAAATAAACTCTACCCAAACACGTCTTCGTTTGCCCTTCCCCACCCATTTCTCTCTCTCTCTCTCATATATTATATATATATATACATATATATATATACAGTATATATATATATATATATATATTCATATATATATACATTTATATATACTGTGTATATATATATACATATATATATTTATATATATATATATATATGTATATATATACATTTTAACAACCACAATGCACTTTAATTCTAAGCCATCAATATCGGGAGACCCAATGGAAGCCACAACCAGAAATTGAAATGTAGTACTGCCGAGGACTCGAACTCAGCATTCACATGACAAGTGCGCAGTGACTTACCAACTACGCTTTCAAGAGAGATATAAGTCAAGCGCAATATTGCTTATATATATTTGTATGCTCGAGTACATACACATACATGAAATTTTGTATTCAACCCATCTCCACTATGATAGTACAATTGAAAGTATACAAATGCGGGAAAGTATTTGCACAACACTGATTGGGTCCCAGTGATTAGAGATACATTTTAACAACCACAATTCACTTTAATTCAAAACCATCAACATCGGGAGACCCAATGGAGGCCACAACCAGAAATTGAAATGTGGTACTGCCGAGGTCTCGAACTCAGCTATCATATGACAAGTGCGCAGTGACTTACCAATTACGCTATCAAGAGAGATATAAGTCAAGCGCAATATTCCTTATATATATTTTTAGGCTCGAGTACATACACATACATGAAATTTTGCTTTCAGCCCATCTACACTATGATAGTACAATTGAAAGTATACAAACGCTGGAAATTATTTGTACAACAATGAATGGGTCCCAGTGATTAGAAATACATTCTAACAACCACAATGCACTTTAATTCTAAGCCATCAACATTGGGAGACCCAATGGAGGCCACAACCAGAAATTGAAATGTGGTACTGCCGAGGACTCGAACTCAGCTATCATATATATATATATTATATGTATATATATATATTATATGTATATATATATATTATATGTATATATATATATATATGTGTGTGTGTGTGTGTGTGTGTGTGTGTGTGTGTGTGTGTGTGTGTGTGTGTGTGTGTGTGTGTGTGTGTGTGTGTGTACAAAATAAATATTTTACAGCTTATATACCCCGTTCCTTCCCTATCTACGTCCTTCCTTAGCTCCGCTTCACCTCGAACAAAGTCGCTACCCAACTTTGATAATTTAATCAATCCTTCTCTATGATTATTGCAAGGCTTTGAAGCGATGTACGCCGCTTCGATTATTTTTCTTTCTTGTTTTCTTAGCCCTTTGTGCAGTACCTCTGTATTTTCCCAATGAGAAAGGTGGCCAAAATTGTCTATATGAACTACATGTAATCAAGCCTTGTGGGAAGACACTGACTTAGAGAAAGGTTTTCAACAAGGGTTGATTACATGGTTCCATGCTCTAGCCACTTCCCACAATTGCGCTATTCCAAAAAGATTCAGGTCAGCCTTAGAGAGTCTTGGAAATAATGATAACCTGATGATCACGAGTGCCAATAAAGGGGGAGGAATCGTCATCATGAACATAACCGATTACATTCGCAAAATGTTTGACTTACTTAGTGACACCACCACCTACGAAAAGAAACACAAGGGGCACACGGCAACGGAAGGAGAGAAATTCAAGAAAGAAGCTAGGCGGATACTGGTCAAATCCAACAGAGGTAGAAGTTAGTAGGGCTACTGGAGGAAACCCCTAGACCGCCCAGTATGCGCGAACTCCCAAAGACACACAAACCAAACATCCCAATGAGACACATTACTTCCGGGTTCGATAGTACACCACACAAATTGGCCAAGTGTTAGGCCAAACCATTATCCTCCAGACTAGGGTCAGTGAGCAAACCGCACCTGAGAAATTCAAATGATCTAAATGAGAGAATACGAGATACAGATCTCTCACAAAAGAGGTTTGTATCATATGATTTCACAAGTTTATTTAGCTATGTATCTATTGAAGGGGCATTAAAAACAACCAAAGAGGTGGTCAACGACATAAATGATTAAGACCTTCCTCTTGATAAGGGGGATTATTTGAAGTTAATATCCTTATGTGTTAAATTTGGTTCCTTCATATTCAATAATAAAGAATATTTTCAGTGCCGTGGCCTCGCGATGGGGAGTCCGCTCAGTTGTGTTCTTGCATCTTTATACATGGAGGTTCTAGAAAGGGACAATTTTTCCACAATAATGGGCCAAGATACAACATGGTTGTAGTACGTGGATGATGTACTTGTTATCACCCCCAGGGAAATGGATCTCAGGGTTAAATTAAACATGCTCAAAGGGGTAGAAAATTATATACCATTCTCTATGGAACAAGAGGAGAATGACAAATTAGCCTTCCTAGACACGGTAATATGGAGAAAAGGGAACAAGACTGCTTTCTCAGTACAAAGAAAAAAGACAAATAAAATTGACATTATCCACTACTACTCTGCTCACCACCCAATAATAAAAAGCGGGGTAGTAATAGTTTTCTTTTTGAGAGCATACCGGGTGCAGTGAGGAATTTCTCCACGGAGAAATTGAATACATCTTTGACTTATTTAAGAAAATGTGTTGCCCATACGGACTCTTACACAGACTAAAACAAAAGCTTTAAGTATAACAAAAAGAACCAGAGAAAGCCAAATATGTGATAACAAAGGGAACAGCCAGGGGGTTTTGTCCTTCCCCAATTCCAAACACGCAAATGATATCGGACATTTGCTCATCAAGGCAGGGTTAAGAATTGCATGTGGCACAGAGACTAGAATATATAACATCATTAAAAACAAAAACAAAAATGAATACCAAATGGGTGCTGAGGACAGCCTGATTCATAGAACTCCTTGTAAAAGCTGTCCCGTCAGTTATTTTGGGGAAACTGGCAGAGGAATAATAAAAAAACGGCTATATGAACACGAGAATGACGTAAAAGCCCACCGAATATAAAATTCTCTAGTGGTTCATATAGACAATTTTGGCCACCTTTCTAACTGGGAAAATACAGAGGTATTGCACAAAGGGCTAAGAAAACAAGAAAGAAAAATAATCGAAGCGGCGTACATCGCTTCAAAGCCTTGCAATAATCATAGAGAAGGATTGATTAAATTATCAAAGTTGACTAGCGACTTTGTTCGAGGTGAAGCGGAGTGAAGGAAGGATGAAGATAGGGGAGGAACGGGGTAAGGAAAGTGAAGTATATAAACTGTAAATATTTTCTTAGTGTATACTCGGAGGAAGTCCTTTAAGGACAAAATGTTAGTAGTAAAACTCCTGCGGTTTTTTGGCGTTTACCTCACCCCCCTTTCCACTCACATATATATATATATATATATATATATATATATATATATATGTGTGTGTGTGTGTATATATACATAGATCAATAAATAAGTATATGAATGAATCAATGAAGAAATTAATCACTTAAGCAAAAACTAGATTGATATAAAAGTGCATACATTATTGTTTAAGTGAATAAGCAAAGAAATATACAGGTAAATAGATAAATTAACAAATAAGCAAATGAATGCATAAAAATTGAATACAAAATAAGAAAACATTCAGATGAATAAATAGATGAATAATTGGATAAAGAAATAAAGAAATAAGTAGATAAAAAATAGAAATGTGGGTGTAAAGATAGGGCTTGGGTAGGGATGTATTATATCGTCGTGGATCTTATAACAAATCCCGTACACCGCCCGCCCCCACACATAATTCGAGATTAATGTCCATGTATTATAGTATATATATATTTTCATCTTTTCTGCATTACAAATATTTGGCATATCAAGCACGTTTAATGCAATTTTTTACTTAATATCTGCATTAGTCTTTCTCTATTGACTTTTTGCGTATAATTCATCTCATTAAATCATGATAAACAACAAGTTACTACCGA
>NC_134786.1:45967581-45970081 GCF_046742065.1 Oratosquilla oratoria
GACAAGAGGGAAGAGGAGGGAAAAAAAGAGGAGGAGGAGGAAGAAGAAGGAGGAGGAAGAAGAGGAGAAAGAAGAGGAAGAGGAGGAGGAAGAGGAAGAGGAAGAGGAAGAGGAGGAGGAGGGGTAGGAGGAAGAGGAAGAGGAGGAGGAGGAGGACGAAGAGGAAGATCAAGGAAGGGAAGAAAGAAGGAAGGCTAGAGATGTGGACGCAAGGAGAGGAAGGGGAGATAGAGGTAATAGAAAGGAGAATAAGAGGAGAAAGAGGAGGAAGAAGAGGAGGAGGAATAGGAAGAGGAGGAAGAGGAGGAAGACGGGAAAGAGGAGGACGACGAGGAATTAGATGAAGACGAATAAGACAAGGAAGAAGGAGAGGAGGAGAAGGAGAACTAGGAGGAGAAGAAGGATAACGAGGAGGAAGAAGAGGGGGAAAAGGAGAAAGAAGAAGAAGTAGAGGACCTGGAGACAGTTCCCGCGGGTCAGCCCATATACATGATCTTTACTAACTACCCTCTTCCCACGTCATGACCAAAAGGGATGCTTCAGACAACAAAGGAATGTAAAAGATATATCATCTATTTCTTTTACATCATTATTATCATTCTTATTATCAATAATGTTATTATCTATTTACTTATTCATTCATTTATCTATTTTACTTATTCTATTTTGTCTTTAAATTTATCTATATTTTTTATCTTTATTTCCTTTCTTAGGAAAGACATAGTGGTTGTGATCCACTTGACTACTAGAGGATACAAGTAATGGCAGAGGCAAACATATATATATATATATATATATATATATATATATATATATATATGTACAGCATTTGAGGACACCATTACCTAAACCCAAACAACATTTGCCATGTCATTTACCACCTCCGAAGCTTCACAGACGTTTCATGAATAAGAATCTGATAGGTGGTCGATATGGCTCAAATTGTATTTCATTCCCACTTAAATTTGATATGCAAGGACATGGAAATGCCTAGTGTAGGACAAATTATTTTTGCAGTCTCATTCATTCTTATATATGTTCTTATGAGGCCCACCTTTACACAGGCCAAACTATTAACAATCCTGATTGTAATATATATATATATATATATATATATATATATATATATATATATGTATACATGTATTCATATATACATATATATATATCAAGGACTACTATTACACAGGACGTGCGCACCCAGATCCCTGGGTCCGCCAGCGGAGGCCATTGCTTTCTTTGTAACCTAACATTTTATATTGGACAAATATATCAAAACTAGAAACCTAACATTGTATATAGGACAAATATATCAACTATTGATTTATTCAATACAGTATATAATAATATAAACTTTTATAGTGAAATAAAAAGCTATTTTTAAGGCACTGTTATGCTTTGAAATGCCCATTTTAGCCGGACTTAACAGGTATTATTATATGAGGTTAGTGGACACCAGGGTTGGCGATTTTTTTCATCTTTTAAAAAGATATAAAAAATCTACTTTTTTTTTTAATCAGATTTATTTTATTTAGATTTTTTTTTTTTTTTATAGATTTCAAATATTGTGGGATTGCTATCTGATATGCGATCTGATTGCTAAAGGACATTTTTAGCATAACAAAATATAAGGAACGGTATAAGCCGTATGTGAGGACACTATGCTCAGGTTCACTCGATTCCTGCAAGAGTTTTCTCATCTTGGTGACATTTGCTGCATTGTCTGTCACAACACTTCCAATATGACAACCAAAATCTTGTTCAGCACACAAGATCCAAGTTCATACACAAGATCCAAGTACTTATCAGCAATATCTTTTCTAGATGGAGGAATATAACCTGGCCTCAGGTTCTGAACCATCTTGAGAAACTGAGGATGCTGAACAAGACGAAATGGTGAATTTGTAGCAAATATCATTCTTGCAACTACTTTGTCGAGATTTTCCTTTTAAGAGGCTGAAGGTTTTATGATAAATCTGTCCAGAGATGTTGATGACTTTCTTTTAGATGAAAATGATTTAGCAGAAGTGGCGCCTGTGGAGGAGTCTGATAGTGATCTTTTTAATGGTGGAGTCGGGTTTGCAGATAATTCAAGTGAAGCTGTTGATGAAGGGATTGAAGGTGTTGATACAGATCCTGAAATGGAAACAGAAACTTTTAGCATATTGCATAATTTATAAATGAATAAATAAATGAATACAGTGTGATTTAGGCCACTTTTTAGTACAGTGGTTAGTTTTTTAGATAATGATCATATTCACACAAGCCACTAAATTATTTGGAAATAATTAGCAGGATATGAAATAGGTGAGCTTGGAATTCAGCCCACACAGGATTCAGTCTACTTTTAAATTCACAAAAAATAATGGGTTAGTTGGGTTAGGTTAGGCTAAATCCCTTTGGGCTGAATCCCATGTGGGCTGAATTACAATGGAACCTATGAAATATATTACACAAAGTTGAATGAAATGAATAACAATTATCTAGGACCCAAACTTGA
>NC_134786.1:45980081-45990081 GCF_046742065.1 Oratosquilla oratoria
ACGAATAAATAAATAAGCAAGTAGATAAACAAATAAGCAAACAAACAAACATTTGAATGGCTAAATGAATAAATAAAGCAATGAACAAACATGACAGTAAGATGTTTATCCAACTCAATCTTAAGCTTCAAACAGCGTCTTTGGGTGTATTTCTCAATCTGAAGGGAGAAGGAAGAAGAAGAGGAGGAGGAGGAGGAGGAGGAGGAGGAGGAGGAGGAGAATAAGGGAAGGAGAAGGTAGGGAATGAAGAACAGGAAGAGGATGAGGAGGATAATGAGGTGCTGGAGGGGGAAGGAGAAGGAGGAAGAGGAGGAGGAAGGGGAGGAGGAGGAAGAGGAGAAGGAGGAGGAAGAGGAGGAAGAAGAGGAGGAGAAGGAGGAAGATTAGGAGGAGGAGGAAGAAGAAGAAAATTAGTAGGAGGAGGAGGAGGATAAGGAGGAGGAGGAGGAGGAAGATTAGGAGGAGGAGGAGGAAGAGGAAGAGGAGGAGGAGGAGGAGGAAGATTAGGAGGAGGAGGAAGAGGAGAAAAATTAATAGTAGGAGGAGGAGGATAAGGAGAAGGAGGAGGAGGAGGAGGGGATGGATGGGGAAGGAGAAGGGCGGTGGAGGGCGGAAGGTAAGAATTAATTCAGTTGAATGTAATTTTCTACTGAAATGTGGTGATATATAGTTACTATGAGGCTCTCTTTCCCCTCACGGAATTGAGCGAATGACG
This sequence comes from Oratosquilla oratoria, assembly GCF_046742065.1. NCBI lineage: Eukaryota > Metazoa > Arthropoda > Malacostraca > Stomatopoda > Squillidae > Oratosquilla > Oratosquilla oratoria. The sequence goes on from NC_134786.1 coordinate 45,980,797, forward strand.
TCACACAAATGGAGAGACGTGATTGGATGAACCAGATGACGCTTTGGGGTGAGGCCAAATGGAGAAGAAAGGAGGAGGTGGAGGATTGAAAGGAGGGGTAAGAGGAGGAAGAGGAGGAGGGGACGAAGAGGAGGTGGAAGGTGAAGAGAAAGGGAGGAGGAAGAGGAGAAGGAAACGAGGAAGAAGGAGGAGGAAGAGAAAGAAGAATAACAGAGGGAGGACGAGGAGAAGGAAGAGGAGAAGGAAGAGGAGTAAGAAGTGGAAAAGTAGAAGAAAATTAAAAATAACGAGGAGGAGGGAGAGGAGGAGGGAAAGGAAGAGGACAAGAAGGAGGACGAGAAAGAGGACAGTGAGAAGGAAAAGGGAAAGAAGAGGCGGAGGACGAGGGGGAGGACGAGGAAGAAAAGGAGTAGGAGGAAGAGTAGAAGAGAAAAAGAAGAGGAGGAAGAGGAGGAGAGGTGATAGAATAAAGATGGGGAGGAGGAGGAGAAGGAGGAGGAGGAGGAAGAAGAAAAGGAGGAGAAAGAGGGACAGGAAGAGGAGGAGAAGGAGAAACAGGAGGAGGAGAAAAAGGAGGAGAAGGAGGAGGAGGAGGAAGGGAAACTTAAAGTACGTTAATCCCTTAAACTATGGTCCGGCACTATATAAGGCTCCAAATGTCCTTACTTTCAGCTTTGAAAATAGAAGATATTCAATTTCAACTCTGCGTGATAGTTGCTCGCCATATTTCGCCGTGGCACGGGTTTGTTTGTGGATATTGCAAAGGATAAACACGGCAACTAGGTTCAGTGAATGAGCGTAAATATAGAATTCTTTATCACAGGATCCTTTCTAGATCCTGGATATTTTGGGTTAGTTTTGAGAAATGGTTGGATTGGGTTGTATTGGCTTGGCTTGGCTTGGCTTGGCTTGGCTTGGGGTTGGGTGAGTTATGTTGGGTTGGGGTTGGGTTGGGTTGTGGTTAGATTGGAGTTGGGTTGGGGTTAGATTGGAGTTGGGTTGCATCGAAGTTGGGTCAGGCTGGGTTGGGTGGGATGGGTTGAAGCTGAGTTAGGGTGGGTTGGGGTAGGATGGGTTGGGGTAGGGTGGGTTGGGTTAATTTGTGTAAGTTTGGGTTATGTTTTATGTTAGGATTTAGGTTAGGGTCTAAGTTAGGTTATATTAGGTTAGGTTATATTAGGTTGGTTAGATTAGGTTAGGTTAGGTCCGGTCGGGTTAGGTTAGGTTGGGCTGGGTTAAGTTGGGTTAGGTTAGGTTGGGTTAGGTTGGGTTAGGTCAGGCTAGGCTAGGTTAGGTCAGGTAAGATTAGGTTGGTGCAGGGGTTCTGAAGTAGGGAAAAAAACATCTAAATATATATCCTAACTAATGATATGAATATATATAATTATTTCCGTACACAACAGAGGCATTCCAAGCAGTAAAGGCTTAAATCATGACGAAATGGGTTGAGCCATCAGTAGGGTTGAATGGACACTACGCACATCAAAATGTAGATTTGATGAACAAGACCAATAGCCTCAGAATTGAAACGGGCGCTTCGAATTTCCGTAGATAAATATGTAGATTGAAGAGTTAATGTCTCATATATATTTATCCTCTAAAACTGATATGTGTGCCGATGACTGGCTCACTTTATGAAATCGTTACTCAGGGTGAACTATTGCGGCAAATATTAGTGAGATGACACTCATACACACAGTTTATAAACTTGGACTGTTTATGACTGTGTTTGTATGTGCTGAAGTACCCGTGCGTGTATACACCATACTGTATGCATATTCCCCTAAAATTGAACATAATATTAAGAGGAACTTCATTTTTTTATATGCTTAACTTATGAAGAAATGCTCAAGCTTAAATTTCATTAAACCTCCTCTCTATCTGTACACACACAGGCAAACATGCAATAAAAACACTAGAAACGTATTCACAAATCCAGGATAGATAAACTAACGGAGCAGAGCGCTTTCGTGTATTTGCATATTCTGTGCTAGCATAGAGAAGAAATCTCGAGATTAAGTAAAAAATTACAAAAATGTATATGTGAACAAGCCCTGTTGAAGAAAAAACTCGGAGAGACATGGTGCTCCCGCGGCCATGATAATCTACAAATCAGACAATTGGAGCCCACATACATGCATGCATACATACATAGCTATATACATACACATAAGCATACACACACACACACACACACACACACACACACACACACACACACACACACACACACACACACACACACACACACACACACACACACACACACACACACACACACACACACACACACACACACACACACACACACACACACACACACACACACACAAACACGCACGCACACACACACATACACACACATACACACACGCAAACATACACATACACATATTTGAAAAAAAAATAAAGTCAAGAATTCCATGAATCGTCCGATGGCCTGTTTTACGAACAGGAAAGACGCGATTACAGAGATCTAGTGAGTGGTCAACTCAGATTCTCTCTCTTCCTATGAGGGGAGGAATGAAGACCACAACGCCAGTGAAGTCTTAAATCAATCGATCTTGAAGTCTCTCAACCCTCAAATGAATTGTGATCATCATCAATTGGGGTCATACGCCAAGGAGTGCATTTCTTCACTCACACGCCGGCTTCAGTCCCCATGGTATCTACGAGGAAGCTCCCAGGCAACCTTTCCCACTCCATATAACTCTCAACGTGTTCGATCAACTTGCCATGAATTTTGTGGGTGTACACTTCGTCTCCACAATTGATTTTTCTATTCTCAGCATAGAAGTTCTCATGGAGTAATAATGCTTGAAATTTTGTGGGACATGATTTTAAGGTCAAAGTGGGTTATCTAAAGATGCAGATTAATTGGGTGTAATGCCGTTTAGGGTTTAACTAAACTTTGATATGGTTAGCCTGCCTGAGGATTGGGTTTGGTATATAAAAATCATTGAACAGGTTGCTCGAACAAGACTTTGATAATTTTATGGGAAGTAAATAAATAAATGAATGAATAGATACATAAATAAATAAATGAATAAGTAAATAAATAAATAAATAGACAAAAAATACTCACATATATAAATAGTTGAACAAATGAATAGATAAATAGGTAAATAAATTAATAACTAAATAAATATAAAATGGATAGATCAATAAACAACTTCGCCAACCGTGTAGTTAATGAATGTAATAAACTTCCTGCAGAGGCAGTGCAACGTAGTTCAGTTCGAAGCTTTAAGAATCATTTAAATAAACACCTAAGCAAGTTGCTGTAATGATTATCATTTATTTTATATTATCTGTTTTTGTTTTGTTATCATTTGTCTGTTTGATTCTCATTTACAATTAGTTATATGTCAATTTATTATTACTTACTATTTACCTGTTTGTTTAATATTTAACTATACCTATGCATTTATTTATTTATTTTATTTGTTATTTACATTATTATAGTTTTTATTTATTCATTTATTATTATTTTTCGCATCCGACCTAGATATAGACCAAAAGGTCTCCTGTCGGCATGCTCCGCCTTTGTGATCCTTTGATAAATGAATGCATATACAAGTAAATGAAAAAATAAAAAATAAATAATCAAATAAATAGATAAACATCCAATTAATAAACTAATAAACAATTGTATAAACATTAAGACGCTTATCCTCCTATATTAACTTGTTTTCGATCAGTTCATTTTCTTCTTTATTTATACATCAATAACAGACCAAGTGTTTTGGTAAAATAATGAAATGCATCTTCATGAAAATTTACATAAACATTCAGGCTACCAAATCTAAAACTATGTTACGACACACACACACATACACACACACACACACACACACACACACACACACACACACACACACACACACACACACACACACACACACACACACACATACACACACACACACACACACACACACACACACACACACACACACACAAACACACACACACACACACACACACACACACACACACACACACACACACACACACACACACACACACACACACACACACACACACACACACACACACACACACACACAGAGAGAGAGAGAGAGAGAGAGAGAGAGAGAGAGAGAGAGAGAGAGAGAGAGAGAGAGAGAGAGAGAGAGAGAGAGAGAGAGAGAGAGAGAGAGAGAGAGAGAGAGAGAGAGAGAGATTTGATATTTGGAATCAGTTTTGTGGCTTGCCGTTGTACTTTTTCTAATTTGTCAATGTCTTTAATGACGAATCATTGATTTATATAGCTTGTTAATGAGAGATGGACTTTGAAGTCAAAAGATCGCGCAATCAACCCGAGAACCTTATTTGGTTTCTCAGAGCCTAATATACACTGTTTAGATGATTTGAGATCGTTACTGATAATTATGCCGAGATCCTTTTCACTATCCACTTTTGTTAACGAATTTCCAAATAATTTGTAATCGTACTTAATGTTATTTTTACCTATGTGCATAACCTTGCATTTACTTATGTTAAATTTTATCATCCACTTTTCAGACCATTGCTGTAATCTATCTAAATCTTCTTTAATATCTAATTGATTGAAGTGATCCTTTGCCATTCCGCACAATTTTGTATCATCAGCAAATTTGGAGACAACAGATTTTAATCCGTAGTCTATATCATTTATATATACTATGAATAGAAGTGACTCAAGAACGGAACCCTGAGGAACTCCACTCGTAACATTTTTTCAGCTAGAAGATTTTGCCATCTAAAACAACTCTATTTTCGGTCATTCAACCGATATCTAGTCCAACTTAATAGGCTACCAATTACTCTGTGTGAAGTTAATTTAGTAAGTAGTCTTTCGTCGGGGACGATATCAAAAGCTTTTACAAAGTCTAAATATATTAAATATATATTGTTAATTTTGTCTTAATTCGAGATGACTGTGTTTTAGAATTCGAGTAATTTAGTCATGCAAGAACGTTTCCGTCTGAAACCATGCTGGCTATCATTTATCAAACAATTACTTTCTAAATGATGTTCGATAGCATCTCTGATGATAGTTTTCATAATTTTTTCTACAATTAAAGTCAAGCTTATAACCCTGTAGTTATTTGGTCTATTTTTGTCACATTTTTTGAATAATAGGGGTAACGTTAGCTGGCTTCCATTCTCTTGAGACATTTCCGGATATGATGGATTTCTTGAAAATAATTTCTAATGGAACAACAATCTCATTTTTCATTTCTTTTAAGATTCTTAGATACCAACCGTTAGGCCCTGGTGTTTTATTAAATTTGAGTTTCTCTATACACCTTTTAATTATTTCTTTTGTTATATTTACCGTAGTAAGTTCACCCTAGATTTTTCACAGGTTTCAGTTTGTAGTTCACTCTGTGTTGTTTCGTTTACGAATACTAAGCTAAAATAGTTGTTTAGAATATTACACATTCCTTCGTTTGAATTCTCAAGTTGACCGTCAGCAGAAAATAGTGGGCGAATGTAATTCCTAACAACTCTTTTATCTATAATGTAACTATAGATTTGGATTTATCAGCGATATTTTTTTCGCATTGCCGTTTTCGTTTTTTATTGTCTTTTTTTAAATCTCTCTGTATTATTACATAACTTTGATAGTCATTAGGCTCACCCGAGCACTTGTATTTCTTATAAGCCTGTCTCTTTTTAGCAATACTTTTTCAGTTTCTTTGTCAAGCCATTTTGGGCGAGCCTGATTTGGGGGTCCTCTGTCCCTAAACTGGGTGTAAGTATGAATCATCTTACTAAGCGTATTTTGAAATATTTCACACATCTGATCTACAGGTCTTTCGCTTAATTTTGCCTCCCAATCTGTAAGCTGAAGCTCCTGACGTAGTCCTATGAACTGAGCTTTACTAAAATTGGGTATTTTAGATACACAAGTATCTATTCTAAATTTTTAGCAGTTTAAATCTAATTAAATTGTGATCACTATTTGCAATAGTTTCACCAACTTTTACATCGGTTATCATGCTTTCACGGCTAGTGATCAATAGATCGAGTAAGTTTCCTTGTCGTGTGGGCTCTTTTACTTCTTCCAATGCAAGTCTAGAACGATAAGATTGACGTGTTAGAACCGTCCTCCAAGTTGCAAGTCTTGTGCAATACAGCTTTATTCATGTTGCATAGATCACCATTCTCAAAGTCGTTCACAGGCTATTGCTTCGTCGATTAGCCGATCGATGGACTTGCAATCTGAGCACAGCGGTCTATGTACTGATAAGTTCTTGCTGAAGCGATATTCGACTTCATTTATTATGGGGCTTTGATAGATGACTGACTGATTGATTGATTGATTGATTTAATTTTCTATTATTCTTTATCTAGTAATTAACTAATTAATTAATTAATTAATTTTCACCTATTCATTAATTAGTTTTCTGTTTGTCTGCCTGTCTCTTTGTCTGTCTGTCTTTTTGTCTGTGTTTGTCTGTCTCTGCCTGTTTTTTCTGTGTCTGTCTGTCTCTCTGCCTGTCTGCCTATCTGTTCATTTGTATGTGTATCTTTCCATCTGCCTACCTGTCTTTCTCTCTATAAAGAGAGAGAGAGAGAGAGAGAGAGAGAGAGAGAGTAGAAAAAGAGAGAAAAAAGAAAGAAAAAAGAGAAAAAATAGAGAGAAAGACAGAGCGAGAAAAAGAATTGAACATTACGCCAAGGAAAAATTATTTCTTTTAAGGTCATCATAAAAAGTCAATTTTGTTCAAATCGTCTTCGCCAGGATTTGACATTATGGCTACTTCAGGTCTTATGAAAATGTCAGGTTCTTTCTTGTCGTATCATTCTTTTAGCTTTCGCCGCCCTCCCTCTCCTCCTCTTCCATTTCTTCTCCTCCATTACTCCCTCTTACTCTTCCTCTTCCTCTCCTTCTCCTTCTCCTCCTCCTCTTCCTTTTCTCCCATTTCTTCTCGTCCAACTTCATTTCCAGTCATACCACCTCTTACTCCTGCTTCTTCTCTTTCTCCTCCTCCTCCTTCTCTTCCTTCTTCTCATTCAACAATACCATCTTCACCTCTAGTTACCCCTTTTCTTTCTCCTCCTCTTCCTTCTCCTCCTCCTCTTCCTCCTCTTCCTCCTCCTCCTCCTCCTCCTCCTCTTCCTCCTCCTTTTCTTCTCCCTTTTCCATTCCTCCTCTTTCTCTTCTTCTTCCACTCCTCCTCGTCCACTTTATTTTGCTCTTCCACTCCTCCTCTTCTTCCTTCTCCTCTTCCTCCTCCTCCTCTTGCTCTTCCTCTTACACTCCTCTTAAACACTTTCTCTTCTTTTTCCAATCCTCTTCCTCCTCATCCCATTCGTTCTCCTCTTCCTTTTCCTACTCTTTATCTTCCGCTCCTCCTCCTACTCCTTCTTCTTTCCTTCCTTCTCTCCCCATATCTCCTCCTCACTCTACCCCATTCTTTTTTTGCTCCTCTTCCTCATCTGCAAATTCCTTCTCCTCTTCCAACGCTTCCTCTTCAGCTTCCGCTCCTCTACCTTCTTCTCCTCCTCCTTCTCCTTCACTTCCTCCTCTCTCCATTCCTACTCCTCATTCTATTACTCTTCCTCTTCCACTCCTCCTCCTCCTCCTATCCTTCCTCCTCCTCCTCCTTCTCGTCCTCTTTTCGTGAACGTTAAATTCACTTCAAACTTGCTCTGTTAGTTACCTCAGTCGACTTATTTCTTTCGGACTAAGGGGATTTTTTTCTTTTTTAGAGGAACCACATGCACACAGAACCAAATGAGCATGGATACAAACAGACAGACAGGCAGACAGACATGACAGCGACGGATAGACAGATAAACAAACTTGACGCACACGCACTTGCTCGCGCGTGCGTGTTTGCGTATGTACATGTGTGTGTATATATGAGCGGGCGCGCGTGCGTGTGTGTGTGTGTGTGTGTGTGTGTGTGTGTGTGTGTGTGTGTGTGTGTGTGTGTGTGTGTGTGTGTGTGTGTGTGTGTGTGTGTGTGTGTGTGTGTGTGTGTGCGTGCACATAAGTTGCTTTGTCCCACATTGTAAACAAAAGCCTAAGAAAAATTAAATCCACTTTGTGGCAACAACGTCAGCTGATTGGCTGCCGTTGCCATAAAATGGATCTAATTTTTCTCAGACTTTCTGAAACCAAGTACAGGATGAAAAAAAAAAAAAAAAAAAAAAAAAAAACGAAAATTCATGTACTGGGCCATTTGTTTTGGTATCCCGTTGGCATTTAAACGATTCTTTTCAGCTAAATTAAGTCCATCAGCCTACATAGTAGAGAACAGGACGATTGTTTGTATCCCTTCATGTGTGTGGTTTTTGTTCATGTAAAGGACACAAACCATAGTACTGATTTGGGACAATGTTAAAAAGAATTGTTGTTTGTAATTCTGTTTTAGAAAGGAACATCATTGAATCCAGTTTTATGAAGAGCAGTTTTGATAATAATATCAACTTGAGTTTAGGTTTATTTAAACTAGATATTTTCACAATTAATAGAATAGTAAAGCAGTACCATGGCTCCTGATTGTCCTAGATGTCCTCTGGACGTTTCGGCCACAAGGTTATGCTTTTTTGTATTTGCTGTTATATTTTTTTTATTATTACTATTACTATTTATATACATATATATATATATATATATATATATATATATATATATATATATATATATATATATATATATATATATATATATATATATATATATATATATATGTATAATCACGAAGAACCCACTGCCGGAATAAAAGGAAACTTAGAAGAAAGTACAACTTCTATATTTCGGCTAATAGGTATAGCCCTCTTCACTTTCCTGAAGAGGACTATAGCTATTAGCCGAAATATAGAAGTAATACATACTTCTAAATTTCCTTTTATTCCGACTGTGAATTTTTCGTGATTATTATTTACAGATGTGCCACTACATTTTGTCCAAGATATATATATATATATATATATATATATATATATATATATATATAGATATATATATATGTATATATATATATACAGATATAGAGATATAGATATATATATATCTATACATATATATGTATATATAGATATATATATATACATATATATGTATATATATATAGATATATGTATATATATATATAATGTGTATGTGTCATCGTAACATATGGAAATTGGCTGTACCAAAACGACTCGCGGTGTAACTAATTTCCATATATATACATGTATATATATATAAATACATATATTTTTATATATATATATATATATATATATATATATATATATATATATAAATATATATCTATATACATGTACATATATATATAT
>NC_134786.1:45992581-45995081 GCF_046742065.1 Oratosquilla oratoria
TTGTTTGATAGAAGCCACCTTGACCTTGGCAAATAGAAGAGAGCCATTAGATTCCTTTATCTCTCTTCTTTCTTGCCCTACATAGATGGCACATCCACATGCTTCCTTAGAAGCATCAGCAAAAACAAATAACTTAAGGGGGGATTCAGAACAGAAGGTTTTCCTTTTAAAGGATAAGTCATTAACCTCCCTAAAGTTTTCTCATAACTTCTTCCATCTTGCAAGCAACTCGCTATCCAATTTCAAATCCCAATCTACCATTTTTGGCACATCTCTCTAATAAGAACTTTTCCTTGCAATAACAGGGGAGAAAAAAGACCTAGTGGATCAAATATCGAAGCCAAAGAAGACAAAACTTGTCTTTTGGTTGAGGCATCTTTGTAAAGGGGAACATCCTTGACTCTCAAGGTATCATAACTCTTATTATGAATATATCACAACACTTTTACCTCTTCCTTATTGCAAACTACTTCTTGTTCAAGCTTTAAAACAGAAGTATGGTTCCATGTCCACTCCCTAAGAGGTAAACCTCCATTAAGCATGATTTTATTAATCCTCTCGACTATAGCAGGAAGGGAACGAAATTAACTGAAAGTGTAGAAAAGATTGTCTACATAGAATTTATCCTTAATTAAGGAGGCAGTTTGAGAGTCAGCCTGCATGGAAAGATGATGTTGGATGATGAAGTTCATTTTAAAGGGAGAGCAGATGAAACCAAAAATAATAGTATTTTACTTATAAGGAATGTATTGGTTGTTAATCCTCCTAAAGAAACAGAACCTATTACGATCACATTCATCCTTCAAACGGATCTGCAAGAAGACTTTCATAATATCTGATAAAATAACAAAATTGTTGGTTCTAAAGTACAACAAGAGAGAGAGGAGGCTGTTCATCAAGTCAACTCCTGGGAATGCAGCCTCATTTAAGGAAGGGGCCTTTCCTATTTTGAGAGAGCAGTTGAAAACAGGTCTTACTTTAGAGGCGGTAAGATCATCATTCTTGAGCACATGTCTATGGGGTATAAATATTTGGTCAGAGACTCTTTTAGTAATTTGTTCAATAATGCCCAAGGCCTCTTGCTGATCAAACAGCCTCATATTCCTCCCTAAGGCCCTTTTGCTCAAGCTTGTCATAGACCCTTTGTGCCACTGCCAAAGCTATCTTTAGATTTGAGGGAACAAGGTCCACCAAATCCTTTTTCCACGGGATCTTTACATAATAGTAACCATCCTCGAAGGAAATGGACTGTTTAAATTTATCAACTTCCACAACATCTATGTTAAGGGTTTGTTCTTCTTTAATGCCAATGGATTCTAAAGAATAAAAATGATCAAGACCGTACTCTACATTAGAGTTAACAAAAACTTTCTGCAAAGGATCAAATTGTAAACTTACTGGTTCTAAGCAGAAATTGACAAGTAATTTTTCCTTGCCTAACTTTTTGGGAGGAAAGAATTTTACAGTCTTTTTAGATTGAGTACAGAAAGTTCCCTTCTCAGGTTTCTTTAGAGAAATTGCATTGGATTTCAAAGAAGAATTGTAGAAATTAAGAGAATCACCATTGAATTCCTCAATACAATTTAACGAATGGACTCCAAGGTCAGATTCGGGATTTATCCTCAAAGGATAGAAAACTGGGCTCCAGTGTCTGATTGGAAAAGACGATGGGCAGTTCTCTTGCCTCTACTAACTGGAAGGGAAACCAAAAGAACAATTGAATCTGACGAACCATGGAAATTAAACATTTTCTCTTCGGAAGGAGGTAACTTGTCAGCCATAGGACACATGGCTCCATGGTGCTCGGATTTGTTATACACGAAACATTTCTAAGGTAGAGCGGCCTTTAACCCGGGGCATTCCAAAGAGCCATGTCCATGATCCAAACATCGATTACACAGTCCTAATTGAGCTGCTCTAGCTCTTCTGTGTTCAAGAGAAATATAGGAAGAGCACTTTGAGCTTGCATGGTCAGAAGCAGAGCAAAGTCTACATCTGAAGATAGATTTCTTAACGGAATCTGGATTAACCTTAAAAGAGTGACTAGCTCCCTTGCTAGAATCAACAGGATTTTTTAAGGAATTTTCCTTGAAGGCAAGGGAGCTACTACCATCGCTCCGTCCGGGTTTGACATTAAGGTCATCAGATCCCATTTTAAGTCTAACTAAAACAAATTTATAAACCTCCTTAAGTTGATTACGATTAGGGTAATTTGAATTAATCACCCGAGACATTTCAATCAAGAAAAATTTAATTAGTTTATTTGAATTTAACTTGCTAATCAAAAAGAGGCCCTCGCTTCCAGTCTTAGTAAAGTCAACTCCAATCCATTTGTCTTGTAGTTTAGAATATATAGACCTAATGTAACCTTCTAGGTCCTTCAACTTAGAGACCTCAGGTGCATTAATAATAGAATTTAAAACCTTGTCTAAGATCTCTTCCTTATTAAAAAAAAAAAAAAAAAATCATCAAGAGGAAGAAACGCAGTGTCATAATTAGA
>NC_134786.1:45997581-46000081 GCF_046742065.1 Oratosquilla oratoria
TGCAAAGAAATTCGTATAATATTCTACTCCTTCATCCATGACATTTATGTATATGGCAAACATGATCGGGGCCAGTATTGATCCCTGCGGGACACCACTTTTCATTTCTTCCCAATTTGAGAATTTGTCTCTAATTACTACTCTCATTTTTCTCTGATACCACCTATTGAATCTATCTTCCTTATTAGTTTATTGTGTGGTACCTTATCAAATGTCTTTTGTAGGTCCAGAAAGGCACACTCCGCCCAACCATCTCTCTCCTACACTACGTCTATTAATCTTGAGTAGAAGCCGATCAAGTTTGTTGTACATGATCTTCCTTGTCTGAATCCAAATTGATTTGGATTCAGTATAGTTTTTTCTTCCAAATGTTTAATCCATCTATTTTTGACGACCTTTTCGCAAATTTTTGCTACTGTGCTTGTCAGGGAGACCGGTCTGTAATTTGATAGGTCTTCCTTATTTCCTCCCTTATAAATCGGTACAATGCTTGCATTTTTCCAGCCCTGTGGCACTTTTCCTTCTTTAAATGAGAATTTGATTATACTGTATATTTCACCTGTTAATTCCTCCATGCATTCTTTCAGTATCTAATTTGCAATTCCGTCTGGACCATGTGATTTTCTGACGTCAAGGGTTTTGATCTGGTCGCTGATTTCCTTCTGTGTTACAATTATTTCTTTCATTGAGGGGGATATCTCTCTCTCTATTTCCTCACAGTTAGGTGTGTTTTCTATTATGAATACTGATTTGAAGTGGTTGTTTATAATTTCAGCCATTTCTAGTTCTTCTTTATACTCATACTTACCTTGGCGCAAATTTTCTATTTCTTGTTTGTTCTTCAGTTTGCCATTTACATACCTGTAGAATAGTTTGGGTTCTTCCTTGCATTTTTTTTTATGGTTTCTCTTTTCATCTCTGCGTATTTGTACATAATCATTTCTTAGTTTGATGTACATTAGCATTTTTTCTTGTCTCTTTTCCATTTCTTCCAAGCCTTGTCTCTTTTATCCTCAGCCTCACTACACCTTTTGTTATATCAGCTTTTTATGTTCTTTCCATTTTTTTTTTGTGGTACGTATTTATTCACTCTCTAATTATAATTTTTTTAGTATGTACCATTTCTCTTCCATTCCATTTAGGAATTTTTCCCAGTTCACATTGCGATTTTTTTTTTAGCTTCTCAAAATTTGTTTTGTTGTACATTAGTCTTCCTATTCTATATTTATCATTTCTGCTTTGATCCATTTGTTCTTTCAACTCAAATTCTATTAGTGCGTGGTCCCTCTTTCCTATTGGAGTTTTGTAATAAATTTTATCGTCATTGTGTATACGATGGTCATGTCGAGCAGGACGTTGCACCAGAGTTCCTCTCCGCCCTTCACTGTCATTTCCTCCCAATAGTTACTGTATTTCCTCTGTCCTTCAGTATATTAGTTAATTCATATTTTACATCTTCTAATATTTTGGAATGATCACTTTCTGTCCAGGACTTTGTTTTGGGGGGCACATACACCACTACAAATTTTCTACTCTTCATATGTTTGCTTTCAACTTGTATCGTAATTGATTCTACATTATTTTTTCCTTCAGTTATTTTTGTTACATTTAAATCTTTATTAGTCAAAATTAATACTCCGCCACCCTGTTTATCCTTTCTATTTTTTGTCCAGCAGTTGTAAACCTTGTCCCACAGTGTTGGGTGGTAGAGTACACTTTAATTTAGTTTCCACTATTCCCATTAAGACTGGTTTTTCTAAGGCCAGTTAATCATTTAATTCATTCATTCCTGAAGTTATTCCATCTATATTGGTATAAGCTATTTTCAATTTCCTTTCTCCTCGTCTTTTTCTGTCTTCTTTGCTTTCTTTTTCCTTGTATACCATTTTCTCAGCCTCAAGTCTGCCACTCTCTCTCTCTAAAAAAAAAAGAGGTGTTTTTTTCAGTTTCAGTTCTTTTTCGTTTTTTTATTCGCTTTGTTTCTAAGTTTTTTCTTTTTCTTTTTCTTCTTCACTCATTTCTTTTTTTATCCATACATTCTTGTAATGTTTACTATTTGCTAATTTCATTGTTCTGGATAGTATTTCCTCGGCAACTGTTTGAGATCTAAGCTTTACTTTCGGTGACCTGTATTGTTTTTCTTTAGAGTATCTGCCCATTCTATAGGTCTCCTCGATTTCCCTATCCAAACCTTCCCCTTCCGCTTGTAATTCTTTCAGAATTTCCTTAGCGATCTCTTTCTACTCTTTTTTCCTTTTGATATCTAGGTACATCATGCTTCTCTTTAATACCATAGATTGCAATGCATCTTTTTTTTATCCACTGTGTCCCTAACTAAGCTGCCTTTCTCTTTAATTACTTGGATTACTGGATTACCGTTTCCTTAGCATCTTTCTTGACCTGCTGCTCCATTAAGGGGTACTTCTTGACATTCCTGTTCAACTTTCCACTCTTCCTTTATTTCCTGTAGGTCATTTTCTTTGATTTTTTTTCCACCTTT
>NC_134786.1:46005081-46035081 GCF_046742065.1 Oratosquilla oratoria
TTGTGCGTGCGGGAGTGTGTGTGTGTGCGTGTGTGCTTGTGCTTGCGGAGTGTGTATGTGGGTGAGATCCCGCTTGTCAGTGCATTGATATGCATAAGTATGTGTGCTTATATATCTTTGCGTATATTTACACTATTATGTATACATACAAGTCCATAAATTTGGTCATAGTTAGAAAGTTCAGTGTGTTGGATGATGCAAGTATAATGAAGGTAAGGATTCTGTGTAGACACACCTCACCATGAGTATGCTGGTATACCACTCCCCTCAACATATTCATCAGACTTCCACCCCACATTCCATCCCTCGCTCCCACACTTCCTTCCCTGCCACATTCCCTCGCTCCCGCACTCTCTCCCGCCCACACTTCCTCCCTCCCACATTCCCTCCCTCCCACACTCCCCCTCCCACACTCCCTCCCTCCCTCTCTCCCTTTCTCCTACACTCCTTCTCTCCCATACTCCCTCTCTCCCTCCCACATTCCCTCCCTCCCACACTCCTTCCTCCCACACTCCCTCCCCTCCCACACTTCCGCTCCTCCCACACTCCCTCCCTCTCATACCCTCTCACATTCCCTCCTTCCCATACTCCCTCCCTCTCATACTCCCTCCCTCACACATTCCCTCCCCCATACTCCTTCTCTCCCACACTCCCTCCCTTTCCACACTCCCTCCCTCGCATTCCCTCCCTCCCACACTCCTCTCTCACACTCCCTCCCCTCCCACACTCCTTCCCTCCCACACTCCATCCCCTCCCACACTCCCTCCCCTTCCACACTCCCTCCCCTCCTGCACTCCCTCCCTCCCACACTCCCTCCCATACTCTAAGATATTCCCCTCTTTCCCTTTCTGGACAGCAATGTTCTCTTAGTCAATTCCTTTCTCCTAATACTACATCGACTGAATTTTGAGCAATTTTCTCTAAATTCCCTCAATCACTTTCTTCCCAACTCCGTCTCTTTCATTCCGACGAATCTTTCTTACGTCCCTCCCTTCCTCCCTCCCTTCGCCCTCCACTCCGCCCATCTCTCGGATCTTCCCACACCTATTCTTCGTCCCTCCATTTTCCTTTCCCTTTCTTCCCCTCGTCTTCCCCTTCTGTACCTCTTCCTCTTAGGTTTTTATGTAATAGACAATGTTCAGGGACTTTAAGGATGCTTCCAAGGACCAAAGTCACGCAGCATTCTTTTATGAGTGAAGTCTAACATTTACTTAAAAAACTATATATATATATATATATCTTTATATATATATTTTATTTATATATATATATATATATATATATATATATATATATATATATATATATGCTAATAAGAACACGGGTACGTGTGTTCACTTATGCAAAGTAGACCACTTGGAAAAAGAAACTAACGAAGCAGAGCGCTTTCATATATTACATCTTCAGTGTAATATACGACAGCGCTCTGCTTCGTTAGTTTCTTTTTCCAAGTGGTCTACTTTGCATATATATATATATATATATATATATATATATATATACCTATATATATATGTATATTTACATATATGTATAGATAAATATATATATATATTTATATATAATATATATATATATAACAAATAAATAAATGGATGAATGTGAGAATAAATAAATGAATAGATAATAGACAAATAAATAATAAATAGACAAATATTTAATTAATGAATAAATAAACAAATGAATAAATGAATAAATCGATAAATAATTAGATAGGTAAATAAGAAAAAATCTTCTATCCTTCCTTTCCACTATCCTCTTTAAATCTTCTATCCTTCCTTTCCACTATCCTCTTTAAGTCTTTCCTTTGCCACGACTACCCGGACTCCGACATGGACAAGGATAGAAGTGACCTTCCTCTTGTTATATTTTCTCTTCACTTTCTCTTTTTTCCTGTTTTCTCTTCCCTTTTTCTCCCTTTTCTCCCTCCTTTATACTTCCTTATCTCCTCCTTTCTCCTTTCCTTCTCTTTTCTTTTCCCTTCCCCTTTCCTCTCTCCTTTCCCTTCTACTTTCCACCCTCCTTTTCCATTTCCTTTCTTAACTCCTTCCTTTCCTTTCTTATTTCTTAACTCTTTTCCTCTCCTTTCCATTCCCTTTCCTCCAATTTTTCCCTTTTCATTCGCCTTTCCTCTATCCTTTCCCTCTCCTCCCCTTTCTTCCTTCCTTTTCCTTTCTCTTTCCTGACTCCTTTCCTCCCGTTTCCCTTTTACCTTCCCTCCTGTCCTACTTTCCCTTTCTCCTTCCTCCTTCCCTCCTTTCCTTCCCTTTCTCCTTCCCCTTTCCTCCCTCCTCTCTCTTCCCCTCCCTCCTTCCGTCCTTTTTTCTCCTTTCCCTTCCCCTTCCATCCCACTTTTTCCCCTCCCCCTTTCCTCCCACTTTCTTCCCCATCATTCCTCATTCATGCCTCCTTTACTCCCCCTTTCCCTTCCACTTTCCTCCCTCCTTTCCTCATTTCTCCCTTTCCCTTCCCTTCCCCATCCTTCCCCCTCCATCTCTCTTTTCCCTCCCCCTCCCGCCCTCCCTTCCTACTTCTTTTCCTCCCCATCTTTATATTTCCTTCACGGTATTTCTTTCCCCATTGTTATCATCGTCATCATTATCATCACCAATGAGGACAAACGGCTGTGGAAGTCATCTTCAACACCGCCATAAGCGATAAACAATATTTTATAGTGTTTAAGTCTTCCGCCTCGTTTGGTGTTGAACATCATACTAACGACCCTTATTCGCACCAACCTTTAATCATTTCTCACCCTTCTAGCCTCACGCACACCTCATTATTCTAACCACCGTCTAGAAATGGTCTAGAATTATAAATGAAATATAGAATACGTTATAGAGTTTGTGTGTGTGTGTGTGTGTATATATATATGTGTGTGTGTGTGTGTATATATATATATATATGTGTGTGTGTGTGTGTGTGTGTGTGTGTGTGTGTGTGTGTGTGTGTGTGTGTGTGTGTGTGTGTGTGTGTGTGTGTGTGTGTGTGTGTGTGTGTGTGTGTGTGTGTGTGTGTGTGTGTGTGTGTGTGTGTGTTGGTCGATGGTTAGGAGGTAGTGAGGAGACTACGCCAGGGAGCTCTGAGTAGCTGCTGGATCATACGGTTTGGGAACTGTATGGGGAGGCAGGTAACTATCAGTCACTACTGGGAATAGGAGAGAAGTGCGGGACTCGAACCCACAACTAAGCAAATATGAGACGTACTAGTGCGCTAGTGGTGTACTCGCTTCTAAGTACGCCTCTAGCACACTGCAATGGCATAGTAAGGTCTGATAAACTGCAGTATAATATTTTTTTCTATTCTTTTTTTATTTCTATAATATTATCTTATAATCTTTTATTTGCTTTGATTTTCATAAAGATATTTCGGAAAATCTATTATTAGAATCAAGTAGTTTTTGGTGTTCTAAGTTTAGAAATATATTTAGAAATAAAATTAGAAATAAATCTATTTTCAAAATCTAGTATTTTTTGTCTTTTAAGTTTAGAAATAGATCTAGAAATAAATATATTACAAATTTTTGGGGGGTCTTCTATGATTAGAAATATATTTAGAAATATCTCTAAAAATAAATATGTTATTAGAATTTAGCATATTTTTGGTCGTCTAGGTTTAGAAATATATTTAGAAATGGATCTGAAAATAAATCTATTATTAAAATCTAGTAGTTTTTCTCTTCTAAGTTTAGAAATATATTTAGAAATATATTATGAAATGATACAATTTAGCATTTTTTTGTCGTCTACGTTCTAAAATATATTTATAAATAGATCTAGAAATAAATTTATTATTAAATTTTAGCATTTTTTATCTTCTAGATTTACAAATCAGGAGCTCTATTCGCTGAATAAACTCGATCGACTGCAGCTAGAAAACAAATACAAAACAAAACGAAAAGTATCAGCAAAATCCTCAGATAGGATTGAATTTTCTTGTTTAAGGTTTAAACATCTATATATGACCATCATGAAGGTTAACTTAAATGGGAGGTATTCAACCCTATTCAACCCTCTATTTCGGCAACTTTTACATTACCTTGCATAACATGTTAGCTAAGATAAAATTTATCAAGCATAGTTATCTTGAGGATCAAAAGGTGCTTAAGCTCTTTGAATTAAGTCAGCATCGTATATGATTAACCTGGTATAATGAACTCTGAGTAATGGTACGGTGCTGGAAGAGGATTAGTGCTTAAATCTTTTTGCCTTTGTTATTCTGCCTCCTTAACCTCCCTTTCTACCTCCATCTCTGCCTCCACCTCTGCCTCCATCTCTATCTCCATCTCTGCCTCCATCTCTGCCTCAATCTCTGTCTCCATCTCTGCCTCCATCTCTGCCTCCATCTCAACCTCCATCTCTACCTCCATCTCTGCTTCCATCTCTATCTCCATCTCTGCTTCCATCTCTATCTCCATCTCTGCCTCCATCTCTGCCTCCATCTCTGCTTCCATCTCTATCTCCATCTCTGCCTCCATTATTACCTCTATCTCTACCATTATCTCTGCCTCCATTTATATCTCCACCTACATCTCTACATCCACATTCAACTCCACCTCCACTTTCTGCCTCCACCTATACTTCGCCTACACCTCCACCTCCTCCATCATCTCCTCTTCCTTTTCTTTCACCTCCATCTCCTCATTTTCTTTACCTTCTCCACCTCTTTTCGAACCCTACTTCCCTCTCCACCATGTCCCCCATCAGTCTCTCACCCTCCCCGTCCCCCTCTCCTCCTCTCTTCCACCTCCGTCCAAGGAGCTCGAAAGGTGCTGAAGACACGTCACCATTTATACACATAGACACAGACACACAGACACACACAGACACACACAGACACACAGATACATAGACAGAGAGACAGACAGACAGACAGACACACACACACACACACACACACACACACACACACACACACACACACACACACACACACACACACACACACACACACACACACACACACACACACACACACACACACACACACACACACACACACACACACACACACACACACACACACACACACACACACACACACACACACACACACACACATACACACACACACACACATACACACACACACACACACACACACACACACACACACACACACACACACACACACACACACACACACACACACACACACACACACACACACACACACACACACACACACACACACACACACACACACACACACGCGCGCGCGCGCGCGCGCGCGCACACACACACACACATATATATATATATATATATATATATATACATATATACATATACGTATATATAAATATATATATATATATATATATATATATATATATATATATATATATATATATACATATTCATAGTGTAAATCGGCAGGAGGTTTTCCCTCAAGGATACTTCATTAAAGTGAATGGCAAGCTTGTTATGGCAGAGCTTCTTGTCGTGTTTATCTCTCTTTCTTAGAGTAATCTTGCCTTC
This sequence comes from Oratosquilla oratoria, assembly GCF_046742065.1. NCBI lineage: Eukaryota > Metazoa > Arthropoda > Malacostraca > Stomatopoda > Squillidae > Oratosquilla > Oratosquilla oratoria. The sequence goes on from NC_134786.1 coordinate 46,010,562, forward strand.
TGTGGGTAGTAACCTTAATAAATCTCCGTATTTCATACTATGGAATAACATATATAATTTAAAATAGCCAGAAGGCGTTTTCACACCTCTTGGTGCTTTCTCAGTGGCAGGTAAGAATCTAAGGGCTGGGCTGGTGTGTGTGGATTATATATGGTACAGGCTCCGTGTCGTCATGTAGGTTGGAGGGTGGCGTGTATCTGTGTTCTTTGTCTCGTTTTCATTAGGGAATGATCTTCTCACGACGCCAACCAGACAAAATCCCACATCGACGACCAGAGACAATCCCACATCGACGACTAGACAAAATCCCACAACCTGTACAATATATAATCCACACAACCAGCCCAGCCCTTACATTCTTACCTGACACTGAGAAAGCAACCAAAAGCTCGTATTTTAAATTTGTGTATTTTTTTCTTTTTTTACAATAACACCATGAATCTAGGAAGACTTGTGTTTGACCTCCCATCAAGACACAAACAAACTATTCGGAAAATTGAGAAAATCACTAAGAAGATAGTGGATATAGAATTAGCTCTGGTTGTCAATCGAACATGTCTACAAGAAAACATATTGCCCATTTATATTAATATACATATATATATATATACATATATATATATATATATTAATATATAATATATATATATATATATATATATATATATATTTATATATGTATATATATATATATATATATATATATATATATATATATATATATATATATATATGTAAGCGGAATAGGAAACACAGGAGTCTTAGTCTTGAGTTTATTCCTGACTAGTTTCGCAGGTATGCTTTTTCAAAACTAGTCAGGAATAAACTCAAGACTAAGACTCCTGTGCTTCCTATTCCGCTTATGTCAACCTGTCAGAATGTCTCAACATATATATATATATATATATATATATATATATATATATATATATATATATTATACATATATATATATATATATTATACACATATATATATATATATATATATATACATATATAGGTATATATATATATATGTGTGCATACATATATATATATATATATATATATTTATATATACATATATATATATTATGTATATATATACATATATATATATATATGTATATATATATAAGGTTGGTGTGTGTGTGTGTGTGTGTGTGTGTGTGTGTATACATAGATGTATATGTATATATATACGTATATATGTATACATATATATATATATATATATATATATATGTTGAGACATTCTGACAGGTTGATGTAAGCGGAATAGGAAACACAGGAGTCTTAGTCTTGAGTTTATTCCTGACTAGTTTCGCAGGTATGCTTTTTCAAAGGAATATGTGTACAAACGGGCTGTGGGCATTATATACATGGGGTGGACCTCACCACCTCTCCGAGTTACCATAGTTGGTGGCGAATGCGAACATCACATTGTGGCTCACGTAACAATGAAGACATTTTTACAATTAAATATGATAACACTAATACCAAAGAAATTATTAATAGAAAATGTAACAATAGTAATGATAACGATGAAGATAGATATTTAAATAATAATATTAACAATAATAATAAAAAAAAAAAAAAAAAAAAAATGATAGTAGCAATACAGGAAATAATAACAATAAAATAAAAGTAATAATAATAAAAACAATAATAAAAATAAATATAAAAATGATAATACTAATAACCAAGAAATAAAAATTATTAATAGTAATTATGACAATAATAGTGAAAACAATGATAATAAAAACGAAAAATTAATTAAATATTTAAATATTTAAATAGTAACAATAATAATAACAATAATAATAATAAAGATAATGAAGTAATAATAATAATGATGGTAACAATAAAAATATTGTCATAATTACTATTAATAATTTTTATTTCTTGGTTATTAGTATTATCATTTTTATATTTATATATTTTTATTATTGCTTTTATTATTATTACTTTTATTTTATTGTTATTATTTCCTGTATTGATACTATCATTTTTGTTATTACTGTTAATATTATTATTTAAATATCTATCTTCATCGTTATCATTACTATTGTTACATTTTCTATTAATAATTTCTTTGGTATTAGTGTTATCATATTTAATTGTAAAAATGTCTTCATTGTTACGTGAGCCACAATGTGATGTTCGCATTCGCCACCAACTATGGTAACTCGGAGAGGTGGTGAGGTCCACCCCATGTATATAATGCCCACAGCCCGTTTGTACACATATTCCTTTGAAAAAGCATACCTGCGAAACTAGTCAGGAATAAACTCATGACTAAGACTCCTGTGTTTCCTATTCCGCTTACATCATATATGTATATATATATATGTATATATATATATATATATATATGTATATATACATATATCATTGAAATGAATGGCAAGCTTGTTATGACAGAGCTTCTTGTCGTATTATTCTCTCTTTCTTAGAGTAATATTGCCTTCTGTAGGCAGTAACCTTAATAAATCTCCGTATGTCATGTTGTGGAATAACATACATAATTTATAAAAAAAAAAAAAGCCAAAACGCGTTTTCACACCTCTTGGTGCTTCCTCAGTGGCAGGTACGAATCTAAGGGCTGGGCTGGTGTTTGTGGGTATATATGGGACAGGCTGTGGGAATTTGTCTAGTCGTCGGTGCGGGATTTTGTCTGGTCGTCGATGTGGGAATTTGTCTGGTTGGCGTCGGCGGAGCTCCGTGTCGTCCTGTAGGTTGGAGGGTGGCGTATATCTGTGTTTTTTGTCTCGTTTTCATTGGGGAATGATCTTCTTACACTTGGTAGGATTTTTAAGTTTTACCAAATGTCGTAAGACAGCACGTCCTCGATACATTAAACGTTAAACCTAAATTGTATCTAAGATATATAGATGACATTTTTGTAGATGTAGAAGGATAAAAACACCTTGATGACATAAAAAACAAAATTGAAGAACATTCTTGTCTACGCTTTACGGTGGAAAGGAGCGTCAATAATAAAATCCCCTTTTTAGACGTTTGGGTAGATGGCACAAAAGGCGTTTTCACCACAACTGTCTATAGAAAACCCACTAACTCTGGAAGGTGCCTAAACGGTTCCAGTGAATGTCCCTCCATATATAAGATGAGCGTTATACGTGCCTATATCGAAAGAATTTTCAAAATTTGTTCTAGTTGGCAACTACTACACCAAGCAAATTTTAACTAACAATGGCTTTGCAATGAGGAGCATAGATAAAGAAATTAAAGATAATATGGAGAAAGCCAACAATAAGAATAAAGAATTAGAGAGAAAGAAAAATAGTATAAACATTTATTATCATAATACGTCATCAGCGTATAAAAAAAAAATTAAAAGACATTATCTATAAAAATTGTAAGCCTAGAAACGAAGAGGACAAAATAAACCTTATAATTTATTACCGTAACCCAAGAACATCATCGCTGGTGATAAAAACAATATGGCAGCTACCACGGATTAAGAAAAATAATGTGGTATATAAATACTCATGTGATTTATACAAAGACGGTGTGCTTTGCAAAGAAGAGTATATAGGCCATACCACACAAACTTTAACTCAGAGGCTCACACAACATATGCAAAATGGCACGATAAAAACCCGCGTAACAAATCCCACAATACCAGCATTACACGGGACCAACTAAATAAAAGCACCTCAATTTTGGTTAAGAATAATAACAGGAAGAAACTGAAATGTTTAGAGGCTGTTTTTATTAGAGACCATATGCCATTAATCAACATTCAACAAAATATGTGTGGTACTTTAGAGCTCTTCGGAGCATCCCGTGTCAACCATAGAACATGACTCATGTAACCATTGACCTCTCCTTTATGTCTTCTTTTCTGTATTTATATTCTTGTAAGAAATGTCTTCAATAAAATTACCAGAAGATGCCTAATGTGTAGGCGAAACGTCGTTAAATGTTGGTTTTTATTTCCAAACATGGAATCGTTCGGAAATATTATATTTTCTCTCCCTGCTTCAGAAAAGAAAATACTCAGGAAAATAGAAAGTCTTAAGAAGAAGATCACCAATGCAGAGTATGCAGTGATTTTTAATAGAAAATGTATCGATGAAAACCTGCTCCCTAAATTCACTAATAAATACACACACACACACGCACACACACACACACACACACACACACACACACACACACACACACACACACACACACACACACACACACACACACACACACACACACACACACACACACACACACACACACACACACATATATATATATATATATATATATATATATATACACATATATATATATATATGTATATATATATATATATATATATATATATATATATATATATATATACATAAACACACACACTTTTAATGTGCGTGGATGTGGTACAGAAGAGATAGGCAGTATGTTTGCGAAAAGGAAGATAGGTGTACTGGCTTTGAGCGAAACTAAAATGAAAGGAAAGGGCAACTGTAAGTTTGGTAGTGTAGCTGGGAGGTACTCAGAAGTGAATAGGGGACGAGGGAGAGAAGGGGTGGCTATACTAATAAGTGAAGAGATAAGTAAGCGTGTATTGGAGTGGAAGGAGGTTTCATCAAGGTTGATGTGGATGAAGGTGAAGCTGGGAAGGGAGATGTGGGTTTTTGTTAGTGTGTATGGGCCTGGTAGTGAGAAGAGCGTAGAGGAAAGGGAGGCTTTTTGGGTAGATATAAATGAGTGCATAGAGGGATTACGGAGAAATGCCAATGTAGTTGTATTGGGAGACCTTAATGCTAGGGTATGATATAAACCAATAGACGGAGTGATTGGGAAGTATGGAGTTCCAGGTAAAAATCGGAGAATTGATGATGGAGATTTGTCTAGAAAGACAGTTGATGATAGCAAATACAGTGTTTAGGAAGAAAGTCAAGCATAAGTACACATGGGAGAGGGTGGTGGATGGAAGTGTGGCAGATAGAGTGTTAATGGACTATATAGTGGTGAACAGGAGTATGGTAGGAAGAGTTAAGGATGTACATGTTCTAAGGGGAGAGAGTGGGGGAATATCAGATAATTTCCTGGTGGAAAGTAAATCGATAGTGTAGAATAGGTGGAGAAAGAGGAAAAGGGCAGAAGGTAGGGAGATACTTAAAATAAACTGCTTAAATGATAAAAAAAAAAGGAGAATGAGTATAAGAAGTTGAAAGAGGAGTGGAAGGGAGTAAAGGATAGAGTAGAACTAGGAGTGGAGGAGGAATGGGGATGTTTCAAGGAGGGAGTCATAAGGTGTGCAAAGATGGTGTGTGGAACAAGGAGGGCAGAAGGAAATAGAAGGAAGGGTAGTGAGTGGTGGGATGAGGAAGCAAAGAACGATGTAGAAGAGAAGAAACAGGCATTCATAGATCGGTTACAAATTAGGACGAATGAATCGTATGAGATGTACAAAGTATAGAGAAGGGAAGTTAAGCATAAGATAAAGGAAGCAAAGAGGAGAGCAGATGTGAAATGGGGTAAGAGTATGACAAAAAAAAATTGAAAGTAATAAAAATATGTATTGGAAGGAAATTGAAAGAGAAAAAGGAGGCAAATCAAGTAGAGAAGAAAAGGTAAAAGGTGCAGATGGAGAGATGATAATAAAGAAGGCAGTGAGAGGAAGGTGGGCAAAGTATTTCAGGGAGCTGCTAAATGTAAAAGAGGATAGGGAGGGAAAGGTAGCTGCAGTGGGAAGGGCTAAGAAAATAAGAGTGATGAGTGAGGAAAATGGAGGAGAAATAGGGAAGGATGAAGTGAAAGCAGCTGTTAACATAATGAGAGCAGGTAAGGTACCTGGGTTGGATGGATGCCATGCAGAATGTCTGAAGAAAGGAGGTAGTTATGGTGGACTGGCTGGTGAGGTTATTTAATGTTTGTTTAGGAGAGGGTAGAGTGCCGGAGGACTGGAGGAGTGCCTGTATAGATCCGGTTTACAAGGGAAAGGGAGACAAGTGTGAGAGTAGTAGTTTCAGAGGGATCAATTTGTTGAGTGTAGTTGGAAAGGCTTATGGGAAGGTCTTGATTGAGAGGATTAGGAGAGGAACAGGGGGAGTAATTGGTGAGAAACATTGTGGGTTTTGGACAGGAATGGGTTGTGCAGATCAGATTTTTGTGGTAAGAGAGATATGTGAGAAAGCTATAGGAAAAGGTAAAGATGTTTTTTGGGCTTTTATGGATCTGGAAAATGCTTATGACAGGGTAGACAGGAAGGCACTGTGGGAGGTACTGCAGATATATGGGATAGGAGGAAAGCTGTTAAGAGCAGTCAAGAATTTTTACGAGTGTAGTAGAGCTTGTGATAGGATTAGAAATGGAGAGTGAATGGTTTGAGGTAAAGGTGGGACTTCGTCATGGATATGTTATGTCGCACTGGCTGTTCAATCTTTACATGGATGGGGTGGTGCGAAAGGTGAATGCAAGGGTTGGTTTAGGGGTTGGAGATGATTAAAGAAAATAGAGAAAAGTGGGAGGCGAGCCAGTTGTTGCTTTCGGACGACACTGCGCTTGTAGCAGGATCAGAGGAAGGATGGGTGGAACAGGATACAAGACGTTTCGCTAATCGCAGTTAGCATTTTCAATTGTAACAATATATATATACATACACATATATGTATATATATACATATATATATACATATAAACATAAATACATAATATATATATACATATATATATGTACAACACTGAATGGGTCCCAGTGATTAGAAATACATTTAACATATATGTATATATACTTATATATATTCATGCATATATATATATATATATATATATATATATATATATATATATATATGTTGAGACATTCTGACAGGTTGATGTAAGCGGAATAGAAAACACAGGAGTCTTAGTCTTGAGTTTATTCCTGACTAGTTTCGCAGGTATGCTTTTTCAAAGGAATAGGTTTACAAACGGGCTGTGGGCATTATATATGTGGGGTGAACCTCACCACCTCCCCGAGTTACCATAGTTGGTGACGAGTGTGAACATTACATTGTGGCTAACGTAACAATGATGAAATTTATAATTAAATATAACACTAATAACAAAGAAATTAATAATAGTAAATGTAACAATAGTAATGATAACAATGATGATAAAAATTTAAATAATAATAACAATAATAACAAAAATGATAATAACAATAAAATAGAAGTAATAATAATAATAATGATAATAATAACAATAAAATAAAAGTAATAATAATAATAATGATAATAATAATAAAAATCTGATAATACTAATAACAAAGAAATAAAAAGAAATTATTAATAGTAATTGTAACAATAATAGTGATAACAATGATAATAATAAACGAAAAATTATATATTTAAATAATAATAGTAACAATAATAATAACAATATATATATAATGCCCACAGCCCGTTTGTAAACCTATTCCTTTGAAAAAGCATACCTGCGAAACTAGTCAGGAATAAACTCAAGACTAAGAATCCTGTGTTTCCTATTCCGCTTACATCATATATATATATATATATATATATATATATATATATATATATATATATATATGTATATATATATATATATATATGTTGGTACATTGTGACAAGTTGATGAAGGTGGAAAAAGAAGTCACGGGTCTAGTTCCGAGTTCCTGAGTTTATTCTTGACCGGTTTCTTTCTATGCTTCTTCAGAAGAAGCATAGAGCGAAACCGGTCAGGAATAAACTCAGGAACTCGGAACTAGACCCGTGACTTCTTTTTCCACCTTCATATATATATATATATATATATATATATATAGATATATATATTATATATAATATATACATGTATAATATATATATATATATATGTATATATATATACATATATATATAATATATATATATATATATATATATTATTTGTCTCCCCTTCTTTACCTATCGGTCCTTTTAATTCTATTATTACTGCCCACAGGCGATTTCATTCGTTTCTATATTACATAAAACCAGGTCCCCTGACGCTCCTAGCACCCTTCTCTTTCCCCACTCTCTACTTCCACAATTTCTTCCCCTTATCCCCCTATCCTCCATTCCTCCCGTCATCGCCCCACCTCTTCTTGTCCATCCACCTTTGTATAAATATCTGACCTTCAGATCTGCCTGTTCCTCCATCATCCCCTACCTCTCCTTGTCTATCTATTCATGTATAAAAACCTGACCTTCAGACCTCTCTCCCCCCAGTTTCTTCTACCCTTGCTTCTCCCAATCTCTCCACCCTCCCCCTTCGCCTCCTAGGCCATCCATCTCGTCTGCTCGCCCGTCTCCATTCCTTTGGAGTCGCCAGCCATCGGTCTCTCAGCTGACGTCATCTCGTTCCCCCGTAAAGTCTTGCCGAGAGGCCACACGTTAGAAACCGTGCCAATACAGTATCTCTAAAAACACCCTCCTCCTCCTCCTCCTCCTCCTCCTCCTCCTCCTCCTCCTCCTCCTCCTCCTCCTCCTCCTCCTCCTCCTCCTCCTCCTCCCCTTCCTTCCCCTCCTTTTCCTTCTCATCCTCATCTTCCTCCTTCTCCTTCTTCTCCTCCTTCTCCTGTGCATCTTTTTTGTTCTTCTCCTTTGCCGTTTTCTATTTCTCCTCCTCATCTTTCTTATCTTTCTCCTATTCCTTTGCCTCTTCCTCTTGCCCTTCATTTACCTCTTCTTTCTACTCTTTCTCTGTCCTTTCTTCCTAAACTTCCTACTTTTTCTCCTCGTCTCCCTCTTTCTCCTTTTCATCCTCATCCATCTCCTCTTCCTCCTCCACCGCTTCTTATATCTCTTCTTTTCCTTCTTCCTCCTCCTCTCAACCATACCCTTTCACACTCTTTGTCCTCCCGTTCAATCTCTCCTTTCCCTTTCTGTTTCTCTCCTCCTTTTCCTTTTCCTCTTCTTCCTCCTCCTCATTCCCTCCATCACCATCACCTCCCCTTTTTCTTCTTCCCCTTCCTCCACCTTCTCTCCTCCACTTCCTCATTCCCCCTCACCTTCCTCCTCCTCTTCCTATTCCATTTCCTCCTCATTTTTCATTCTCCACCCTCCTCCTCCACTATCTCCTCCTCAACCTTCACCACCTCCTCCTTCTCTTCCTCTTCCTCCTCATTCTCGTAGTTTCTCCTCTCCCCCTCCACACACTTTACCTCCTCCTCCTCCTCCACCTCCTTCTCTTCATCCTTCTCCTTCTTTACCGACGCTCACCATCACAACACTAAACGCAAACCCAACCCGTGCTACGTCCGGAAAATTACTGGCGCGTGGAGACCAACCTCTTGAAGAACTCCAGAAGGATTCAAAACGTCTAGCGAGAGATGTCTCCTCCTCCTCCTCCTCCTCCTCCTCCTCCTCCTCCTCCTCCTCCTCCTCCTCCTCCTCCTCCTCCTCCTCCTCCTCCTCCTCCTCCTCTTTGTCCTCGTACTCCGCCTCCTCCTCTTCCTAATCGTACTCCACTTCCTCCTCCACCTTTTCATTCTTATCCCCATTCTTTTCTTCCTCTTCTTCTTCCTCCACCTCTTCCTCCTCCATTTCCTTCTCGTCAACGTACTCTGACTCCTCCTCCACCTCCTCCTCCTTATCCTTTTTATCCTTATCTTCTTCCTACTATTCTTACTCTTCCTCCTCCTCCACCTCCTCCTTTTCCTCCTCCTCCTTTTCCCCCTCCTCCTCCTCCTCCTCCCCCTCCTCGAGAGGTCTGTAGCGGTGCTAAAAAACTCGAGGTACTACAAGAAGTCGTGTTAAAGGCGATGGTGGTGTAATTACTGGTGTAATGGTGTTGATGGTCGTTCATGTACTTGTACACACACACACACACACACACACACACACACACACACACACACACACACACACACACACACACACACACACACACACACACACACACACACACACATACATATACACACACACAATATATAGAGTTCCCGGCTGCCACGCCGGCGGTCCAGGTTCGAATCCCACCCAGGGCTGAAATAATTTCAGTATCACTACGCTGTGGGTCGTTACTCCAACTCTCGTGGACGGGGAGTTGGGGTGTGTGTGCGTGTAAGGTCACAGCATTACCCATAGGTCGGTCATACATGAGCTCTGTGCTCTCTTCCGGGAGGGAAATAGCTGTCGATCCCAAGTCCAATACGTGACCCAAGACCATGGTGAATGGTGAATCACACACACACATACACACATGTACACAGACATGCACCCTCACACGTACAAACAAGCATGTAATGTATCTTTATGTGTGTGTGTGTGTGTGTGTGTGTGTGTGTGTGTGTGTGTGTGTGTGTGTGTGTGTGTGTGTGTGTGTGTGTGTGTGTGTGTGTGTGTGTGTGTGTGTGTGTGTGTGTGTGTGTGTGTGTGTGTGTGTGTGTGTGTGTGTGTGTGTGTGTGTGTGTGTGTGTGTGTGTGTGTGTGTGTGTGTGTGTGTGTGTGTGTGTGTGTGTGTGTGTGTGGGTGTGTGTGTGTGTATGTGTGATTCACCATGGTCTTGGATCATGTGTTAGACTCGTGATCGACAGCTATCAACCTCCCGGAAGAGAGCTCAATGTTCGTAAGACCGATCTCTGGGTAATACTGTGACCTTACACGCACAGACACACATACACACACCAACTCCCCGCCCACGAGAATTGAAATAACAATCCGCTGCGCAGCGATACTGAAATTATTTCAGCCCTGAGTGGGATTCGAACCCGGACCGCCGTGATGGCAGGCGAGAACTCTAACCACTGCACAACAAGGTGTGTGTATATATATATATATATATATATATATATATATATATATGTGTGTGTGTGTGTGTGTGTGTGTGTGTGTGTGTGTGTGTGTGTGTGTGTGTGTGTGTGTGTGTGTGTGTGTGTGTGTGTGTGTGTGTGTGTGTGTGTGTGTGTGTGTGTGTGTATGTGTGTGTGTGTGTGTGTATGTATTCACCTAGTTGTATGTACCTAGTTGTATTTTGCGGGAAGGGGAGCTACACTCGTGGTGTCCCGCCTTTGTATCTCACAGTGTCTAGTTTGCTCTTAAACTCATTAATGGTTTTTGCGCACACTATTTCATTGTTCAGTTTGTTCCAAGTGTCCACCACTATATGTGGAAAACTGTTTTTCTTCAGATCTCTTCTGTAGCGATGTTTTTTTCTTTTCTTTTCATGTCATCATGTGCTTCTCCCTTCCCAGTTTGACAAGTTCTCTCTATCGAGTATTTCTGTGCCTTTCATGATACTGTAGATGGTCACCTCTCTCTCTTCTTTGCTCCAGAGTCGTTAACTCCAGTTTAGCCAATCTCTCCTCATACGGCAAGTTTGTAAGTGCAGGTACCATTTTTGTTGCTGCTCTCTGGATTCTTTCTATATATCTATATATATATTTCTATTATTCTTTTTGGTACTGGGTGACTACAATGTCGCCGCATATTCTAGTCTAGGCCTTATCAGGGTGACCAATATTTTTTTATACATTTCTTCGTCCAAATATGTAAATGCCACTTTTATTGATCTTAGCAAGTTGTAGGACTCTCCGACAATTTTGTTTATCTGTTTGTCATAGGACAAGTCGTTTGAGATTATTACACCCAAATCTTTTTCGGATCTCTCCTTCTTTACCTCCTTGGTTCCAATTTTATATTGTCCTGATATTCTGTTTTTGCTTTTTCCAAACTCCATTATGCTACACTTCTTAATATTGAAGTCCACTTCTCATTTCTGACTCCAGTTCCATACCTTATTCAGGTCTTCCTACAGTGATTCGTAATCCATCACCAGTTATTACTTTCCTTAACAGTTTGGCGTCGTCTGCAAAGAAGCTCATGTAACATTTCACATCATTATCCATGCCATTCACATAGATAGCAAACATTATTGGAGCCAATGCAGATTCTTGCGGTACTCCACTGATCACCTCTTTCCAATCTAAATATTTTTCTCTGATCACAACTCTCATCTTTCTACCAATCAGGAAGTCCTCCATCCATTTTAGTAGGTCCCCTTGTATCCCTCCTATATGTTCCAGTTTTTTTTTAAATAATTTTTTGTGTGGTACTTTATCAAAAGCTTTTTGTAAGTCCAGGAAGGCACAACTAGCCCATCCATTACTTTCTTGCACTATGTCTATTAATCTTGAGTAGAAACATATTAAGTTTGTGGTACACGATCTTCCTTGTCTGAACCTAAATTGTTTTGGGTTTATTAAATTGTTGTCTTCCAGGTGTTCTACCCATCTATTCTTGATGGTTTTCTCACAAACTTTGGCTATAGTGATTGTTAGTGAGACTGGGCTATAGTCAGTTGGTTCTTCCTTGTTTCCTACTTTATATAGTGGTACAATGTTGTCATTTTTCCAGTCTTTTGGTATTTTTCCTTCTGTTAGTGAACAACTTATTATGTTATGTATTTTGTCCGTTAATTCTTCTTTGCATTCTTTTAGAATCCAATTTGCAATTCCATCCGGGCCATGTGGTTTCCTGACGTCAAGGTTTGATAGGTGTTCTCATATTTCTTTTTTGTGTTATTGTTATCTCGCCCATGGGGGAAGATCGCCTTTCATTACCTTCGTCCAAATATTGTTCTTTCTCTTTAGTGAAGACAGATTTTAAGTGATTATTCATGAATTCGGCCATTTCTAATTTTTCTGTGTATTCTATATTCCCTTGGTGTAGTTTCACCATTTCTTGCTTGTTTTTAAGTTTGCCATTCACGTATCGATAGAATAGCTTGGGTTGCTCTTTGCATTTACCTATAATATCCTTTTCATGGTTCCTTTTTTCCTCTCTTCTCACTTTAACATACTCACTTCTATATTTTATATAAACTTGCCATTTTCCAGGTTTTTTATATTTTCTCCACCTTTTCCAAGCTCTGTCCCTTCTGTCTTTTGCCTCACTGCATCTTTTGTTGAACCAGAATTTAATGTGCACTCTCTCTCGCTTCTGTCTTGGTACGTGTCTATTTACCTCCTTCATTGTAATTATCCATCAAAATATTCCATTTCTCTTCAACTTTTGTCTCTTCCATGTGAAATTTTTCCCAGTTTGCATTCTGAAAGAATTTCTTTAGTTTTTCAAAGTCCGTTTTATTGTACATCAATCTTCCTTTCCCATGCTTTTCATTTCTCTCCATGTATATTTCTTCCTTTAGTTCAGTTTCAATGAGTATATGGTCACTCTTTCCAATTGGTGTCTTGTATTGGATCTTATTCACAATTTCAGGTTCTGTTGTAAATATTAAATCTAGTTTCGACGGCTCCTCGTTATTTCTGTATCTGGTGTTTTCACTTACCCACTGAGTCATTGTGTATTCCATGGTCATATCCAGTAGTACATTACCACACAAGCTGTCTCCTTCTCGCACTGTCATGTTTTCCCAACAAATTTCTTTGTAATTGAAGTCCCCCATAATTACCAGATTACCCCCGCCCATTAGTATCTCATTTAATGATTGTCTTGTATCTTCTAACATTTTGGTATGTTCGTTCTCTTTCCAAGCGTTCGTTTTTGGGGGCACATAAGTCCCCACAAACTTTCTACGTTTCATGTTCTTGTCTTCGACTTTTGTCATGGTCAGTTCTACATTACCTTTGCCCTCCGCAATTTTTGTCACATTCAAATTTTTCTTGGCCAAGAACATGATTCCACCTCCCTGTTTCCTGTCTCTGTTTTTAATCCAGTAATTTATAGTCCATGTCCAGCATCGATGGATGGTATTTCGCCCCCTTAGTTTAGTCTCCACAGTTCCCATTATGTCTGGTTTTTCTTCTAGCAGGTAATCATTAAGTTCACTCAGTCCTAAAATTAATCCGTCGATGTTAGTATAGGCCACTTTCAATTTTCTTCTTTTTCCATTTTTTTTTTTTTTGCCCATTCTGATGTACCATTTCCTCAGTCTCATGTCGATTACTCTCCAATGAAATTCCTTGCTTTCTGTCTCCGTTCTCTTTGCATTTTTTTCTTTGCTTCATCTCTTAATGTCTTTTCTTTTTCTATTTCCTCAATACTCATTTCTCTTTTTATCCATATCTTATTGTACTTTTCACTCCTTCCCAAGTTACCTACTTTTTCATATATGTCTTCTACTACCATTTGTGATCTTAGTTTTATCTTTAGGAGTCGATTTCCATTCTTAGAATAGTGACCGATCCTATATGTTTCGTCAACGTCTTTATCTGCTTCTTGGGCTCCCCTCTGAACTTCTTTTAGGATTTCTATTGTTGTCTCTTTTTCTTCTTTTTCTCTCATGTACCTCGCCAAACCATGTTTTTCTTTTAGTCCATATACCACAATACATTTTTTCCTATCCACTGTGTCTCTGACCCAATTTGCTTTTTCATTAATTACTTGGATAATTGTGTCTTTTGCATTTTCCTGCATTTGTTGTTGGATTATTTCTTTGAAAACAATTTCTTTATTTTCAATGTTTTCCTTCCATTTCTTAATCTTTTGGATACTTTCCTCACCTAAGTTCTCTTCGATTTTTTTCAGTTATTTCTTGTATTTGTTGTTTACCTTTTTTTTTAAGTTTTTGCTATTGGTAGTATCATTAATTCTCTTCTTTTCTTTATCACTCTTCTTCTCTCTTATATTCTTTTTCAATTCCTTAATCTCGTTTCTTGGATCCTAGTTAGTTTTCCTCAGGTCGGAAATTTCAAAGTTTGCTTGCGCTAAGCAATCCATTAGTCCATCGATTTCGTTTCTTAAGTCCATAATTTCATTCTTCCAACGTATCCTATCTTTGCCCATTTCCCTCTCTATCTCTAAGATTCGACTTTAACACCTGCTTTCGTACTAAAAAAAATCCAGAAAAAGCATCTTTGTGACATTTCCGCGTGGTAGTAGGAGTGATGAAAAAAATTTTTACATCGGGGTTCGGCATGACGTCACCAGATGGCTCTGATATGCAGTTGCCTTTCGAGTCGGACTTTTCGTTATTTTCCTTCATTTTTTGCTAATTACGTCTTAATACAATTAACTAGCACTGCAGAGATATCATTAAGGACACCCACGATTTCTCCCTTCCCCTACAATACAAACCAGGTTTCCTTTTTCATCGTTTATCCTCTTCTTTGGGGCCCAGCGACGACGAAGGTGTGTGTGTGTGTGTGTGTGTGTGTGTATTCACTTGGTCTTTGGTTTGGATCACGTGTTGGACTCGTGATCGACAGCTATTTCCTCCTGGAGAGCTCAGAGCTCGTAGTCCGATCTATGGGTAATGCTATGACCTTGCACACAAACACACCCACAACACCCCGCCCACGAGAGTTGGAGTAACACCCTCAGCGCTGCGATACTGATATTATTTCAGCCCCGGGCGAGGGTCGAACCCGGACCTCCGTAGTGGCAGGCCAGAGCTCTAACCACAGCGCCATGTGTGTGTGTGTGTGTGTGTGTGTGTGTGTGTGTGTGTGTGTGTGTGTGTGCGCGTGTGCGTGGGGTCGTGCTTGTGTGTGTGTGTGTGTGTTTGTGTGTGTGTTGTGTGTGTGTGTGTGTGTGTGTGTGTGTGTGTGTGTGTGTGTGTGTGTGTGTGTGTGTGTGTGTGTGTGTGTGTGTGTGTGTGTGTGTACGTGTGTGTGTGTGTGTGTGTGTGTGTGTGTGTGTGTGTGTGTGTGTGTGTGTGTGTGTGTGTGTGTGTGTGTGTGTGTGTATGTGTGTATGTGTGTGTGTGTGTGTGTGTGTGTGTGTGTGTGTGAGAGAGAGAGAGAGAGAGAGAGAGAGAGAGAGAGAGAGAGAGAGAGAGAGAGAGAGTGAGAGAGAGAGAGAGAGAGAGAGAGAGAGAGAGAGAGAGAGAGAGAGAGAGAGAGAGAGAGAGAGAGAGAGAGAGAGAGAGAGAGAGAGAGAGAGAGAGAGAGAGAGTAAATGATCTTGGAAAAGATTTGGTTAATTTCTTCAGAAGAGCAGGAGTGAAGGGGTGGAAGGGTGTAGGGATAAAGAAATGGAGGGGTGGAGGGGTGAAGGTTGAAGGAGTTGAGAGAGGTGGAATAGTGGATGAGTGGATGACTGGAGGAGTAGAGAGTCATGTCTATGTGAAGTTGAAAGTCTTATTTCATGAGATGCGAGGAAGCACTTTGCGTAATACGGCCAAGGTGCCCGTGGCCTGAAGGAGGAAGAAGAACAGAAGAAGAAGGAGGAAGGAGGAGGAAGGAGAAAGGAGGAAGAAGGAACGAGGAGGAAGGAGAAAGAACAAGGAGGAAGGAAAAGTAAGGAGGAAGAAGGAAAAATGAAGAAAAAGGAAGGAAGGGGAAGAATAGTGGAAAAGGGAGGAAGGAGGAGGAAGGAAGAGGGAAGGTAAAGGACGGAAGAACAAGGAGGAGGAGGGATGGGGGAGGAAGGAGGAGGAAGAAAGAAATAGGAAGGATTACGAATGGAGGAAGAAGGAAAGTGGAAGGGAGAGGACAGGTGAAGAAGGGAGGAAGAAGAAGGAGCAGAGAGGAATGGCGAAGGAGGTAGGAAAGCGGAAGGAGGAGAAATGAAAGGAGGAAGGAGGAAGGAGGAGAAAGGAGGGGGAATGAGGAGGAAGGAGGAGAAAGTAGGAGGAAGAAGGAGAAAGGAGGAGGAAGGAGGAAGGAGGAAGGAGGAAGGAGGAGGGAGGAAGGAGGAAGGAGGAAGGAGGAGGGAGGAAGGAGGAAGGAGGAAGGAGGAAGGAGGAAGGAGAAAGGAGGAGGAAGAATAGCGGAAAAGTAGAAAGGAGGAGGGAGGGTAAAGGAAGGAAGAAAAAGGAAGAGGAGGGAGGAAGGAGGAGGAAGAAAGAAAGGGGAAGGGTTAAGAAGGGAGGAGGAATGAAAGTGGAAGGTGCAGGACGAACGAAGAAGGGAGGAAGAAGAAGGAGCAGGGAGGAATGGTGAAGGAGGTAGGAAGGGAGAAGGAGGAGGGTGGAAGGTTTAAGGAGGAGGGAGGAAGGAAGAAGTAGAAAGGAGGAAAGAGGAGGGTGTAAGGAAGAAGGAAAGTGGAAGGAGAAATGAAAAAGAGCAGAGGAAGGAGAATAGAAGGGTTAAGGGTTAAGGAGGGAGTAAGAAGGAGTGAACAAGGGAGGAAGGAAGGAGGAAGGAGGGAGGAAGGAGGGAGGAAGAAGGGAGAAAGGAGGAAAGAAAAAAGGAGGAAGGAAGGAGAATAGAAGAAGGAGGAAGGATTAAAGAGGGAGGAGGATGGAAGAAGAAAGGAGGAGGAGGAAAAGGAAGATGCATGGAAGAAGAAGGAAAGAAGAAAACAAGGAAGAAGAAGAAAGATGAAGGAGGACAAGGATGGGGAAAGAAACAAAAATATTGATGAAAAGAAAACTAAGGAAGAACAGTCAAAGGAGAAGGAGGAGGTGGAGGAGGATAAGGATGAGAGTGAGGAGGAGGAGAAGAGTTAGTAGAAGGAGGATGAGGATGAGGAGTAAGAAGTAGATGAGGAGGAGGAGTACGAAGAGGAGGTAAAGGAAATAGAGAAGGAAATAAAGGCAGTAGATTGTGGAAGAGGAGGTTGATGAAAGGTAAAATGAGGTAAATGAAAATGAAAAGGAGGAGGTGGAAAAAGTAGAAAAGGGTGTGGGAAAGGAAGAGGTGATGGGATAGGAAGAGGAGGATGAAGAGGAAGCGGTGTGAAAGGAGGGAATGGGATGAGACGGTGACATACACACACACACACACACACACACACACACACACACACACACACACACACACACACACACACACACACACACACACACACACACACACACACACACACACACACACACACACACAAACCCCAACACACACCACACACACAAAAACACACACATATATATATATATATATATTATATACACATATATATATATAAATAAAATATATATATATATATGAATGTATATATATATATATATATATATATATATATATATATATACACACAAAGATATGTCGTAGCACATTTGTAAATATACTGATGACCCACTTTCGGAGAAGAATAAGCGAAGATATAGAGATCTGTATATTTCGATCACTTACTGTGATCCTCTTCAGCAGATATGAGTTACAAAGTAGAGAACAATGTGTATTTATAATGAAACAGTGAGGCAGCAAGAAGGGACGGGGGCTCAGGTCATATGCCCGGCACGCATGCTCGGATCTTGGTGGCTCAGGTCACATGTCCGGCGTTGCATGGGCCTTGGTGATTTTTGTCCACCGCTAATGTAGATGGCAACATTTTATTTATAGCAAAAAGAAGAAATACAGTCTGGTGACCATTGACCATGGGAAATGTGTAATTTGGAAATTGTTTATTAAGGAGGATTCTACTATTTTTCTTCTGAAAAACTACATTTGGATTTGTAAATTATTTCAGCATCGTCCCAATTTATCCGGTGGTTTTTATTTGCGACGTGCTGAAAAACCGCGGAATTTTCCTGTATATATATATATATATATATATATATATATATATATATATATACATGTATTTGTATATATACCAAGGACTACTATTACACAGGACGTGCGTACCCAGATCCCTGGGTCCACTAGTGGAGGCCATTGCTGCCAGGTCCAGAAGACATCCTTCCTGGTTGATTTCAAAACAGCAACTGACTCAGTGAGAAGCTGCTTACCATTAACAAGTTTCAACAAGAATCTTGTTGAAACTTGTTGTGGGCTGCACAGTGATATATATATACTACATGTAGGCTTAAACCGTTCCTTGTATACTTGTGGCAAGTCTATATAACACTGCTCCTTATATTGATATGCTAAAAATGACCTTTAGCAATCAGATCGCATATCAGATAGCAATCCCACAATATTAAAAAACAAAACAAATCTATTTAAATCAAATAAATCTGATTCAAATAAGAAATACATATTTTATATTTTTAAAAAGATAAAAAAAATCGCCAACCCTAGTGTCCACTAACCTCATACAATAATACATATTGAGTCCGGCTAAAATTGGCATTTCAAAGCATAACAGTGCCTTAAAAGTAGTTTCTCATTTCACTATAAAAGTTTATATTGAGTTATACTGCATTGAATATGTCAATAGTTGATATATTTGTCCTATAAACAATGTTAGGTTTCTAGTTTTGATAAATTTGTCCATTATAAAATGGCCTCCACTAGCGGATCCAGGGATCTGGGTGCGCACGTTCTGTGTAATGGTAGTCCTTGATATATACACACACACTCACACACACACACACACACACACACACACACACACACACACACACACACACACACACACACACACACACACACACATATATATATATATATATATATATATATATATATACATATATAAATATATGTTATATATGTGTATATATCTATATAATATATATATATATATATATATATATATATGTATATATATATGTTGAAATATGTAAGACAGATGAGTGGATGGGTGGTGAGATAAACACAGGGATCCGTTTAGGGATTTATTCTGACGTTTCGTCCTTACCAGGACTTCTTCAGAGTACATGCACATTCAAATCATTCACCCCCTAAATACCCGCCGAATCTATCCGCGTTCCACCATGATCGACCTGACCTCTTGTCCTCCTACGCTCTGCCTCGCGAAGTACCAAGCGGCGTGCTGTCTTTGTTAATTTAATAAACCCATCGCGGTGGTTGTTGTTCGGATGGGAAGCGATGTAAGCTGCTTCAGTTATTTTCCTTCTTTTCTTAGGAAGTCCTTTCTGCAGCACCTCTACTTTGTTCCAGTCTGGTAAGTGGCCGTGAGTATCTACATGAACCACTAGCGAGTTTGATACTCGGTGTGCCTTGATGTCATTCCTGTGCTCAATTGTCCGTTTCTTAATACCTCGGCTGGTTTCCCCGTAGTAGCTCACAGGACAGTTTCCACACGGTATCTTGTAGACGACACTGTTTTCTTCCCCGTTGGCCACGACTTTATTCTGGTTCTTAACAATGTCTCCTATTCTCATTCCCGTGCTGATCGCAATCTTGATGCCGGCTGTAGTGAGCAACTGTCCCAACGCGTCTGAGTGGCTCGAGTTTGGCACGGACAAATAATCCCTGCTACCATTTTCAGTCACATCTCCTCTGTTCCGTATGCTTCTTTTTGCTATCTTTAAAGCCTTTTCTCTAAGTCGGTACAACAGCCCTTCCGGATAACAGAGTTTGGTGAAAACGTTGAAAATGTAATCTATTTCATCTTTAATAAATTCTTCACTACAAATGCGGCATGCTCTCAGGAAGAATCCTATTACTACTCCACTCTTTATTCTCTCGTTGTGGCTGGAGTAGTAGTGAATGATGTCGTCTTTATTTGTACTTTTTCATAGAAAAAGTACAAATAAAGACGACATCATTCACTACTACTCCGGCCACAACGAGAGAATAAAGAGTGGAGTAGTAATAGGATTCTTCCTGAGAGCATACCGCATTTGTAGTGAAGAATTTATTAAAGATGAAATAGATTACATTTTCAACGTTTTCACCAAACTCTGTTATCCGGAAGGGCTGTTGTACCGACTTAGAGAAAAGGCTTTAAAGATAGCAAAAAGAAGCATACGGAACAGAGGAGATGTGACTGAAAATGGTAGCAGGGATTATTTGTCCGTGCCAAACTCGAGCCACTCAGGCGCGTTGGGACAGTTGCTCACTACAGCCGGCATCAAGATTGCGATCAGCACGGGAATGAGAATAGGAGACATTGTTAAGAACCAGAATAAAGTCGTGGCCAACGGGGAAGAAAACAGTGTCGTCTACAAGATACCGTGGGAAAACTGTCCTGTGAGCTACTACGGGGAAACCAGCCGAGGTATTAAGAAACGGACAATTGAGCACAGGAATGACATCAAGGCACACCGAGTATCAAACTCGCTAGTGGTTCATGTAGATACTCACGGCCACTTACCAGACTGGAACAAAGTATAGGTGCTGCAGAAAGGAATTCCTAAGAAAAGAAGGAAAATAACGGAAGCAGCTTACATCGCTTCCCATCCGAACAACAACCACCGCGATGGGTTTATTAAATTAACAAAGACGGCGAGCCGCTTGGTACTTCGCGAGGCAGAGCGTAGGAGGACGAGAGGTCAGGTCGATCATGGTGGAACGCGGATAGATTCGGCGGGTATTTAGGGGGTGAATGATTTGAATGTGCATGTACTCTGAAGAAGTCCTGGTAAGGACGAAACGTCAGAATAAATCCCTAAACGGTTCCCTGTGTTTATCTCACTACCCATCCACTCATATATATATATATAATGTATGTATATATATATGTATGTATATAAATACATATATATATGTATATATATATAAATACATTTATATATACATATATATATATATATATATATATATATATATATATATATATATATATTCAGCCTTGGTCAAAGGTATCAGGCCGCCTCAGTGTTTAAAGGTTCTGGTATCTCATTGTTAATGAAACTCACACACATGGTAGTTTATGATATATTACACAAAATACATTAGTTTTGATATCCGGTTCACCCTCCTATAACATCAATTACCGCTTTTATACTATTTTGTTCAATTGTGTCAAAATATGAAAAATAAATGTCAAAAATACCCTATTTTTTATTATTTCAGAATCTTATGTTAAAATATTTTGAAGTTATTGTTAATTAACATTAGAATGCCTAAACCAAGGGAATTGAGTGAGTTTGAAAAGGTCAAATAGTAGCTTTTCATAAAGATGGAATTTCTCAAAGGAAAATTACTCAGAAGATGAAATGTTCTCGATGTGTGATGCAAACGACTATCAACCGCTTCAGAGATACAAAAGATATAAAGGCAATAAAAAGGACAGGTAGAAAAAAGGCTACAACAGCTCAAGATGACCAATCAATCATCCGTCAGTTCCTCAGAAACAGGAGAAAAATATCTTTGGAGTTGTGTGCGGACCTGAACGAGGCAAGTACTTTGCAAATATCAACCAAAACTGTTAGGATAAGACTTGTCGAGTATGGCCTGAAAGGCTGTAAAGCTAGGAAGAAACCATGGATTTCTGAAGCAAATATGAAAAAGCGTCTTCAATGGGACAAAAGTCACTCAAATTGGACCAGTGATCAGTGGTCGAAAATCATATGGTCCGATGAAAGTAACTATGAGGTAAGATACGTATTCAATCATTTAACTTATTGTAATTGGTCTGGCACCCAAAATATATAAAAAGTATCCATCAGAAAATTAATACTATCTTTCGTATTTTGACTCAGGTTTTTGGTACACCTGGAGCAACTTTTGGTCGTCGCAGAGTTGGAGAAGCATTTAGGGCTGAACGTCTGGTGCTAACTGTAAAACATGGAGGTGGTTCCATCATGGTATGGGCCTGCATGTCTGCCACAGGACCTGGAGAAATGTTTTTATGTCAGGGAAGGATGAATTCAGCTACCTATGTTTCCATGTTATCGAATGTTTTAGAGCCATCTATTTCTAAATTGCATCCAGGAATGTCAAAAAACAGTGTTATCTTTCAACAGGACAACGCTCCATGCCATACAGCAAAGAATACTCGTCAGTGGTTTGCGACACAGGGTATTGTTCCCATGGACTGGCCACTTCAAAGCCCTGATTTAAAATCGATCGAACACTTATGGGAAACTCTTGGTAATACTATCAACAACACAAAATTTAAAATAAAAGATATTGGTACAGAAGACTGCGAAAAAAATGGAGTAAAATTGCGCCTGACAAATGCAAACAACTGGATGAATCATTGACTAACCGTATAAAAGCAGTAATACAGGCTAAAGGGGGGTCAACCAGATATCAAAATTAACATGTATGATGAAATATATCATAAATTACCATTTGTACGAGTTTCATTAACACTGATATAGCAGAACCTCAAAACATTGGGGTGACCTACTACTTTTGGCCAAGGCTGTATGTATACATGTATATATATATATATATATATATATATATATATATATATATATAATATATATTTGTTCTACTGAATCAAAGGCCTTCTCGTAATCTACAAAAGCTAAACATAGAGGTATATTATATTCTGTCGTTTTCTCGATTAGTTGGTTTATCGCCTGCAAATGGTCTAGAGTTGAATATCCGCTTCTAAAGCCTGCCTGTTCTCTCGGTTGGTTTCCATCTAAAACTTGACTCAGTCTATTTGTGAGGATCTTGGGGAATACTTTATATATCTTTGACAGCAAGCTAGGTCGATAGTTACTAAGGTCCTTCTGGTCTCCTTTTTTATGAAGCAAAATCACTATATCATTGCACCACGCATTCGGAATGCTTTCTTGACGTAAGCACTGGGTGTACAACTCAGCTAATTTAATATGAACTAATTTACCAGCGTCTTTCAATAGATCTATTGATATACCATCTTCCCCAGGTGCTTTTCCTCTTTTCATAGTTTTTAGAGCAAATTCTACTTCTTCCTTTGTAATATCTGGTACACTGCTAACGTCTACACATGAATTTACTGACTCAACTACGGCCTTCGAAGAGTAATGCTCTTGGTAAAATTCTTCTACCCTTTTTACCATTTTGTCTCTACATTTAATTATTTCCCCATTTCTATCTTTCAAACATATCATTTGCTGTCTTCCTAAAGCATGTTTTTTCCGAATAGTTTCTTCTATTTCGTCCATGTTTCTCTTTCTTTTCTCTAATCTCTGCCTTATGTTGATAAGCTTGTTTAGTTCTACTCTTTCTATTTCGTCTCTACTGCTTTTAATCTGCATGTTCCTTCTTTTAATTAAGTCATTTGTAGTTTTGGAGTATTTGTTTTCTCTTTTTTTTTGTACTTCCTACTTTCTCTGTTGATTCCTTAATGATATTCACTAAATTCACATTGATATCTTCCACGCTG
Source organism: Oratosquilla oratoria (assembly GCF_046742065.1). NCBI lineage: Eukaryota > Metazoa > Arthropoda > Malacostraca > Stomatopoda > Squillidae > Oratosquilla > Oratosquilla oratoria. The sequence goes on from NC_134786.1 coordinate 46,034,338, forward strand.
TCCTCGTTAGTTCTTAGAGCTTCGAATCTATTTTTAAGGTCTAACTGAAATTTCCTTTAATTATCCTTAACCTTTGCAAGGCTTATTTTCCTTTTTAAAACTAGTTTATTTCTCTCGGCTCTGAAGTTGAATTTAGCTGTGCATCCTACCATTCTATGGTCACTCCCGATGTTGACTTTATTTATCACCGTAACATTGCTAACGCTTTTGCTCTCATCTCCTAATATAAAGTCTATTTCGTTTTTTGTTGTTCCATTTGGACTTCTCCACGTCCATTTACGACCTACACACTTTTGAAAGAAAGTGTTCATTATCCCCATATTGTAGTTCTCTGCAAAATTGACTAACATCTCACCTCTGTCATTTCTTTCACCTACTTCCCAATGCACGTCTCATCTTCCATCTTCTTCCCTACTTTAGCATTAAAGTCTCCTATTACCAAAGTGTACTTACTCTTTTCTTGATCCATTACTTGACTTAAATCATTATAGAAGGACTCAATTTCCTCGTCTGAACTCTGTGAAGCTGGTACATAAACAGCCTAATCACAATCCAAGCTACCCTGTCCGATAAACTACTGAATTTGACTACGTTACCAGCAACCTCTCGGTTGATCAAGAATCCTACTCCACTAGATCTTTCTTTGTCCTTACCTCTATAGTAGAACAGGTGGTGACCATCTTGTAATTGTATCAGCTTTTCTTCCGTTCTTCGGACTTCGCTCAGTCCTACGATGTCCCACTT
>NC_134786.1:46042581-46052581 GCF_046742065.1 Oratosquilla oratoria
AAAGAAAAAAAAAGAGGAGGCGAATCGAGTAGAGAAGAAAAGGTAAAAGGTGCAGATGGAGAGATGATAATGGAAGAGAAGGCAGTGAGAGGACGATGGGCAGAGTATTTTAGGGAGTTGCTAAATGTGTAGAAGGATAGGGAGGGAAAGATAATTGCAGTGGGAAGCGCTAAGAAAATGACCGTGATGAGTGAGGAAAATGGAGGAGAAATAGGAAAAAATGAAGTGAAAGCAGCTGTTAAGATGATGAGAGCAGGGAAGGCACCTGGGTTGGATGGATGTCATGTAGAATGTCTGAAAAGAAGAGGTACAGTTATGGTGGACTGGCTGGTGAGGTAATTTAATGTTTGGTTTGGAGAGGGTAGAGTGCCGGAGGACTGGAGGAGTGCCTGTATAGTTCCGCTTTACAAGGGAGAGGGAGACAAGTGTGATTGTAGTAGTTTCAGAGAGATCAGCTTGTTAAATTTAGTTGGGAAGGCTTATGGGAGGGTCGTGATTGAGAGGATTAGGAGAGGGTGGAGGTAGAATTTAGATTGAGAGAAGCCAGTAAATACCTTGGTGGATTAAAAAGTGTAATGAGAAATAGACATCTTGGAATGGATGCTAAGAAGAGGTTATATGAAGGAATAATTGTGGCAACAGCACTGTACGGGGCAGAAACATGGAACATAAGAAAGGAATAGAGAAGGAGTTTAAATGTGTTTAAGATGAAATATCTGAGAAGCATGATAGGGGATACTAGGCTAGATAGGGTGAAAAATGAGGAGGTGAGGATGAGAACAGGGTTGGAAAGGGAGCTGGGAGATAGGGTTGATGAAAGAGCATTAGGGTGGCTTGGACACATGGAAAGAATGAGTGAAGAAAGAGTAAAAGAGGTGTGGAAGGCAGAGGTGGAAGAAGTGGATATGAGGGGGCGTCCCAGGATGAGATGGATATATGGGGTGAAAGGGGCATTACAAAAGAGAGGAATGTCTGTTGAGGAAGGACGGGAGAGGACAGAAGATAGGTGTGAATGGAGAAGGGTTATATATAGATGATGCTGTGATGTATGAGGGGGAGTGGATGGGGATGGGGGGTGAGGCAGTATGTATGAGAAAAAAATTGACTCAGCCCTTTTCTGCATGAGGAGATGGAGAGGGGGGTCGCCGAATTTATGAAGCGGCATTGCTGTGAATGTGCTGTGTCTTGCGACACTGCTTCTAACCCAGGCAGTGGACAGGATGTAGGGATGACCAGTCATCCAGGATGTGCCAAGATAAGAGGAAGGGAGGAGGGTAGAGGGGAGTGGAGTGTGTGGGTAATGGAATGAATAGGAGTGGTTCTATGGCTTTTTCTTTTTGTTTACCCCCGTGTAAGGGGGAAAAAGCCTTTGGAATATGTATATATATATATATATATATATATATGTATACATATTATATATAATATATATATATATATATTATATATAATATATATATATATATATATATATATATATATATATGTGTGTGTGTGTGTGTGTGTGTGCTCTCCTCTTTGCTTCCTTTATCTTAAGCTTAACTTTCTTTCTCTTTACTTTGTACCTCTCATACGATTCTCTCGTCCTAATTTGTAGCCAATCTATGAATACCTGCTTCTTCTCTTCTACACCCTTCTTTGCTTCCTCATCTCACCACTCACTACCCTTCTTTCTATTTCCTCCCGCAAAGAGGAGAGCAGATGTGAAATGGGGAAAGAGTATGACAAAAAAAATGAAAGTAATAAAGAGATGTTTTGGGAGAAAATTAAAAGAGGAAGAGGAGGCGAATCAAGTAGAAAAGAAAAGGTAAAGGATGCAGATGGAGAGATGATAATGGAAGAGAAGGCAGTGAGAGGAAGGTGGGTAGAGTATGTTAGGGAGTTGCTAAATGTGAACGAGGGTAGGGAGGGAAAGGTAGTTGCAGTGGAAAGTGCTAAGAAAATGACCGTGATGAGTAAGGAAAATGCAGGAGAAATAGAGAAGGATGTAGTGAAAGCAGTTGTTAAGATGATGAGAGCAGGTAAGGTGCCTGGGTTGGATGGATGCCATGCAGAATGCTTGAAGAAAGGAGGTATAGTTATGGTGGACTAGCTGGCGAGGTTATTTAATGTTTGTTTTAAGAGAGGGTAGAGCGCCAGAGGACTGAAGGAGTGCCTGTATAGTTCCGCTTTACAAAGGAAAGGAGGACAAGTGTGAGTGTAGTAGTCACAGAGGGATCAGCTTGTTGAGTGTAGTTGGCAAGGTTTATGGGAGGATCTTGATTGAGGATTAGGAGAGGAACAGAGGGAGTGATTGGTGAGGAACAGTGTGGTTTTAGGACAGGTAGGGGATGTGTAGATCAGATTTTTGTGGTAAGGCAGATATGTGAGAAAACTATTGGAAAAGGTAAGGATGTCTTGGGCTTTAATTGACCTGGAAAAGATGTACGACAGGGTAGACAGGAAGGCACTGGAGAAAAGTGGGAGGTGAGCCAGCTGTTGTTTTGCTGACGACACTGCGCTTGTAGCAGGATCAGAGGAGGGATTGAGGAAGTTAGTAACAGAGTTTGAGATGTTTGAAAGAAGGAAACTGAAGATAAATTTGGGCAAAAGTAAGGTGATGAGATGTACAAGTGGAGAGAGTGACAGTAGGCTGGAAGTGAGCATCCATCTTTCTTCTCACAAACTTACTACCTATCTCTTCCCATTAAAATCAGACAGAGGAAAGGATGTTAAGAGAGGACAAATTTACGATACCTTGTGGTTCCTAACTCTGGCCTCTCTCACATGCTTTCCAAAACGTTGAGACAGACAGGACTCATCATAGTAAATGACACAGGAAAAAAAAAAAAAATAGGACACTTGACCACCAACAGAACCAAGACGAACCGTGACAATAGCATCGTTCGTCTTGGTTCTGTTGGTGGTCAAGTGTCCTATTTTCTTCCCTGTGTCATTTACTATGATGAGTCCTGTCTGTCTCAACGTTTTTGGAAAGCATGTGAGAGAGGCCAGAGTTAGGAACCACAAGGTATCGTAAATTTGTCCTCTCTTCACATCCTTTTCTCTGTCTGATTTTAATGGCTTTCCGTAGTGACGTCCCTAACATGCCCTCTGGGTAACCCTAGGTTCCTGAACGCAGCGGTTACGTATTCAATTTCCTCTTGTAAATACTCTTCGCTGCATATTCAGACAGAGGAAAGGATGTGAAGAGAGGACAAATTTACGATACCTTGTGGTTCCTAACTCTGGCCTCTCTCACATGCTTTCCAAAACGTTGAGATAGACAGGACTCATCATAGTAAATGACACAGGGAAGAAAATAGGACACTTGACCACCAACAGAACCAAGACGAACCGTGACAATAGCATCGTTTACAAAATTCCCTGCAAAGGATGTGACTGTGCATACTACGGAGAGACATACAGAGGACTTAACAACAGACTCAAGGAACACAAAGCGGACATTAGACACCACCGAGAAACCAACGCTCTAGTTAACCACATTGACACAGAGGGACATTTGCCTAACTGGGAGGGTTCCACCATTCTAGCTAAAGGACTACACAAGAAACAACGGAAAATAATTGAATCACTTTACATTGCCAACCACAAAAACACAAACAAGAGAACTGGTGACTCGAAATGGACAAAATCTACCGCGACACTTGCCCTCTCCAGCTTTCTTCCTTTCACTCTGAAGTTCCTCCATGCTACCTTGCCCCAACTTTTTATCATGATTTATTCTTTTAATGCTATTTGTTACTATTTATTTTCAACACTATTATTATTATCATTGTTATTATTTATTTATTATTTCTATCATTATATATTTATAATTTTATCATTACACTTTTACATTTTCATTTTTATTATTACCATCTTTATTATTATTACTTTCGTTATCTTTATTATTATTATTGTTATTATTATTGTTACTATTTTAAATATTTAATTAATTTTTCGTTTTTATTATCATTGTTTTCACTATTATTGTCATAATTACTATTAATAATTTTTATTTCTTGGTTATTAGTATTATCATTTTTATTTTTATTATTGTTTTTATTATTATTACTTTTATTTTATTGTTATTATTTCCTGTATTGCTACTATCATTTTTGTTATTATTGTTAATATTATTATTTAAATATTTATCTTCATCGTTATCATTACTATTGTTACATTTTCTATTAATAATTTCTTTGGTATTAGTGTTATCATATTTAATTGTAAAAATGTCTTCATTGTTACGTGAGCCACAATGTTATGTTCACATTCGCCACCAACTATGGTAACTCGGAGAGGTGGTGAGGTCCACCCCATGTATATAATGCCCACAGCCCGTTTGTACACATATTCCTTTGAAAAAGCATACCTGCGAAACTAGTCAGGAATAAACTCAAGACTAAGACTCCTGTGTTTCCTATTCCGCTTACATATATATATGTATACAGTATACACACACACACAAACACACACACAACACACACACACACACACACACACACATATATATATATATATATATATATATATATATCTGTATATATATATATATATATATATATATGTATGTATATTATATATATATCTATATATATATATACAGTATATATAAATGAGGACTAAAATGAGAGTGAAGAAAGGGTGGTGGATGGGAGTGGAATGGGTGGGAGCGGTACTTGCCCATTTTGACTTGGTTATCTCCCTTGTAAGGAGTAAAAAGCCTTTGGCATAGATATATAGATACAGCATACATGCATACATATATATATATATATATATATACATATATATATTTATATATATATACATATATAGATATTAGTATATTATGGCAGTCAATTTTCTTGTAGACATGTCTTGTTAAAGACCAATGCTAATTCAGTTTCAACTATCTTCTTAGTTGTTTTTTCCATTCTTCTTATATGTTTCTTATAGTCCAGGGGTAGATTAAACACAAGTCTACCGAGATCCATGGTATATTGACACTAATTATATCAATACAATCGCAAGCTTTCGGTTGTTACATACAACCATCTTCAGGCAGATAAAATGACAGGAAAAGGTCCATGTCAATTATGCTAAGGAGTTACAAAATGACAAGGCTGTATGGTTCCAGTGAGGTGGAATTAGGAGAGGTTCGGGTCAGATAATAATGACGGGGGGGGGGGAAGCTGGACAGTGAGGTGGAATTAGGAGAGGTTCGAGTCAGATCATAATGACTGGGGGGGGGGGAGCTGGACAAGGTGTCCGTTGATGTTATATATCTTATGGTAGAGGGAAATTTTGTCCTGGTGTGACGGATTCTTTGTTTAAGAGTAAGGTGCCTAATGTGTTTGTTTGTATGTTGATGATTGGTGTGTGTTGTGAAATGTAGACTTTCTCCAGGATGTGTAGTTTTTTGTGATTGTTACAGTGTTTGAGTATTTTGGTATTGTTAACTAGGTCTTGTCTTGTTGGATTTCTGTTGTGATATTGAGTCATATGTTTCCGTATGCTACCATCGCGGGCATGCATTGTGAGCCTTTGGCTAAGTGAAGTAGTGGTAACACCAATATAATTCATGTTAGGTTGTAAACTTCTGCCTAACATGAAGTATATTGGTGTTACCACTACTTCACTTAGCCGAAGGCTCACAATGCATGCCCGCGATGGTAGCATACGGAAACATATGACTCAATATCACAACAGAAATCCAACAAGACAAGAAGTTAAACCTACACGAATGCTACACATTATTGAGATTTTCTTTCGGAAGTCTAGAATATTGTAACTGCACTCGCTTCTACTCAAGCAAAGTGGCAATAGCAAGTAGTTTGCTAGCCTAGTGTGCCGCCAACTTTACTCGGTAGACGAAATTCAGAGCGGCGGGCGAAGTCGTGAACGCGGACACGAAGACATCGATAACAACCTGATCGAGTCGTTCAGAGAAAGCACAAGAACGTCGAATGGAAGCGAAGTTGAGACGTTTTTCCGTAGTGGAGATCACAGCCAATTCTTAACCTTTTCGTCGAGTTCTGAGCTTTAAGTGGTTTAAAGTGTTGTTGGTGCTGAATCTATGGACATCGCTGAAAACTGTGCTCAGAGGAGAGATAGATAGATACAGAGAGAGAAAGATGAAAATAGATAGACAGAGAGAGAGAGAGAGAGAGAGAGAGAGAGAGAGAAAGTCGCAAAAACAATAGTAATACAAAAATAGATATGAACAAAATACGAGGAAAACTACGCTAATAACGATGATCATTTGCATCACTCTACTGGCAAACATATACCACAACCGCTCATTTGGACACATTCATTATCTTTATTAAGGACTGCAACTGGCAAACAAATCTGCATATGTAGGCTGAGCTAACTCATTAAGCACAATGAGGACTTTCCCTGCGGGTTTATTGTTATATTTTACAGGTTATCTCATTGTCCACTAGGATCACATTGCTGCTAAATTTTCTCTAATAACTGAATCCAAGGGGCGTAGGATTCCAGCGTGTTGATTAACTTCTATTGTCGGCACGGGATTATCCATAAGGATAAAAATGCTGGTAAACTACAGCCCATAACAACAACAGCAGCAGCAGCAGCAGCAGCAGCAGCAGCAGCAGCAGCAGCAGCAGCAGCAGCAGCAGCAGCAGCAGCAGCAGCAGCAGCAGCAGCAGCAGCAGCAACAACAACAACAACAACAACAGCAACAACAACAACAACAACAACAACAACAACAACAACAACAACAACAACAACAACAACAACAACAACAACAACAACAACAACAACAACAACAACAGCAACTTCTGTTTCCCTGGTAAAGGTTTTCGGTCTTCTGGGTCACGTTTTCTTTCATTAGAGGACTGTTTATGTGATGCTATATCTGAATTTTCTTAGGTACTATTTCATTCAGTGACTGAAGTGTAGACCAGTGAATGAAGTGGACACTTCACCGAATGAGGTAACACTTCAGTGAATGAAGTAAAGATTTCACTGAATGTGGTGAACACTTCACTTGAATGAGGTAAACACTCTGCTGAATGAGGTGAACACTTCACCTAATGAGGTCAACACTTCACCAAATGAGGTGAACACTTCACCGAATGAGGTGAACACTTCACCGAATGAGGTGAACACTTCACCGAATGATTGTGAACACTTCACCAAATGAGTGAGCACCTCACCGAATGAAGTGAACACTTCATCGAATGAGGTGAACACTTCACCGAATGAGGTGAACACTTTACTGCACGAGGTGAATGTTTCACTGACTGAAGTGAATACTTCACTAAATGAAGTGACCATACCAGTGTTCAAACTCAATACACCTAAAGGAAATACAGCAACAACAAGCACAATGAGGGCTAAAAGAAAACCCATAGACAGCTCGAATCCACAAAATGAATACGCAAACTAAAGGTCTCAAGATGTTTGCAAGCAAATAGTGGACGTCTGCCGGATCAGGCAGACGCGAGTGCTGCTTTTAAGCAAATGAAAATACAAGACACAGAGTCAAGGACTTCCACACTAGAACTCAAGCACGCAAACAGGGAAGGAAACGAGCAACCAAGGGACATGACGCTCAGTCTTTGTTTTAGATGAACACTGGAGAGGTTAATTGAGAAAGAAAAAATGAGAAAAATATATACGTGTGTACGCATACACAATATACATGTGATTCATCACGGTTATCACGGTCATGGATCATGTGGTGGACTCGTGATCGACAGCTGACAGGAGTATAACTTTATAAACTTTATATCCTATTGCAAAGATAAAAAACGTCCCACAGAGGTAAGAAAAATGTCAATGTTAATACAAGCGTCTAAAAGTTGGACAATACGAATAACATCAAGGGACTGAAACAGTTCAGCCATAAAAGGGCTATCACACTGGGCTAGTTTTCCTCCCACTTCCTACCTCCAACATCGCATACAGAAATAAAGACTTCTCTAAAAAAAAAATCAACAGTATGTCTAACATTCGTATAGGTTAATTATCTTTTAGTCCATCATTCACCTTTGCAATATATCACGGATAGATAATTCTATATTTGGAGATTTGAAAAATAGAATATTGTAACCGAAGTCATTTTTACTCAAACGAACTCTCAACTGTTGGCACTGGTGAAACCCGTGGAACCCCAGTGTGATAACCCCTTAAGTAAAAACAACGTAAGCAATATCCATTGCTTTGATGGGCCATGTAATTGATGACCCTATGAAATGAAAGTGCGCACAAGGTGGTGCAACAAAGCACGGTAGTTTGTTGTATGGAATCCTTACATCAGTGAGAGCAATTAAAAGTGTAGTAAAGGACAGGAAAAAACTAATGACCAGAAGGAGATGGGGGAGGGAAGGGGAGGGGGGGAAGGGGAGGGGGGAGGGAAGGGGGGAGGGAAGGGGAGGGGGAAGGGTGAGTGGAGGGGGGAAGGGGAGAGGACACGTAGGAGAGAAAGGAAGGATGGAGTGAAGGGAAGGGAAAGGGAAGGGGGATGGTATAGGGAACGGGGAGGGGAGGGAAGGGAAGAGGGGGGTAGGGGGTGAAGGGGAGAGAGGAGGAAGGGGGAGAGGGGGGAAGGAAAGGCAGAGTGGAGGGAAGGGGAGAAGAGAGGAGTGTTGCAAGAAATACCTGTATACTGAGTGTGAATTATACACTGAGAAATTTATTTGATGAATTGAGAAAAGTACATTTTCTTATCTAATTCAAGCACACTGATTCAAATCTGAAACAAAATTCCCTCTAAATGCTACAGATTTGATCCTAAAATCAATAACTAATGTTATACAATAAATTTCATTTTATCACGCCTGTCATCATGCCCTGAAGTAATTTTGAATCATCCTTTTGCGTTATTTATAGTAAAGTAGTTTTTTTTGCACAAACATTTTATTGCATATGAGAAGAAACTTGAATTACACATTAGGATTACAAATACTGTAATCAAATAGATGCTAATTTATTAATGACCGTACATTAGGCTGGAGAACCTCTTCTTGATTTCAATCGGGCAAAAATTTGCGTTTGTAACTCTTTCTCTTTAAGTCCTCTCTGGATGATCTCTTCTCATCGTCCAGCAGTAGTCCGCCATCATGTGTCTAACTTAGTGCCCTTAGTAGCGCTCTTCCATCGTCATCAAACCCTGATGGAAGCGTTATCCTTGTTTGTCACTCACGGGCTCCAGATTCTCTGGGAATCGGTCGAGATGACTTTCTAGGAAATACAGTTTCACATTCATGTTGCACCCCAGATCACGATACGCCAAAGGTAAATTAGTAGCCAGATCCTCGTAGTTATTCCCTTTTTGTTCCCAAGAGGTTATGAACAACAGCAGAAAATGGGAGCCAGGCTGCCTTACCTTTTCATTCATGGTGTTCACGAATCTAGAATCACTCAGAAGTCTTCGGATTTGGGGACCATCAAACACCCCTTCTTTTATTTTTGCGTATGATAAAGCAGGAAACGCCGATCCCATGTAATGAAAACAATCACTGTCAGTGCTCAATGCCTTGACATACTACTTCATCAATCCCAGTTTGAGATGAAATGGAGGGAAAACGGTCTTCTCTTGACTTCCGATTGGCTCATTAATAGTGTTTGGCATTCCTGCATATAAGGTTCCCCGAACTGGCCAATCTTTTTGGGTCCAGTGTTTGTCACGGCTTCGACTGTCCCAAATATAGATATAGCATGGAAACTTTGTATATCCCCTCTGCTGGCCAAGGAGGAAGTTGACCATCTTAGGTCTACACATATGATCCAATTGTGTTCATGGTGCTTAAGTAAATCCATGACCATTCTTATGTCATCGTGAGTTTCTCGCAGATGAACAGAGTGACCGAGAGGAACTGCACCAAAGTCATTGCCATTATGCAAAAGGATACACTTGAGGCTACACTTGGAGCTATCCAAAAAGTCTCCATTCAGCAGGGCTATAGGTGCCAAGTCCTACCTCGGAAAACAGACCAGAAACATCGTGGTAGTATACAAATTGTTTATCCTCAGAAAAATACTTAACAAATGTACTCTCCCT
>NC_134786.1:46057581-46070081 GCF_046742065.1 Oratosquilla oratoria
GAAAGAGAATTGCATAACACTCAAGCAAGAGAACGGATGCGAGCAAGAATAAATGAAATGAATGAAGAAGAAAGAGAACTGCATAACACTCAAGCAAGAGAACGGATGTGAGCAAGAATAAATGAAATGAATGAAGAAGAAAGAGAACTGCATAACACTCAAGCAAGACAACAGATGTGAACAAGAAGAGATGCAATGGATGAAGAAGAAAGACAATCGCAACGAAGCATCAACAGAAAACAGATGAGAGTTAGAAGAAACAACATGACTGAAGAAGTTAATAACGCAGTCGTGGACCATCTGCATATCCCTCCCATTACCGGTGAATTCTCCCCAGGCTATATCTACGGCAACGTCAAAACTCACAAGCCGAACTCCCCTCTCCGCCCGATCATCTCACAGATTACTACACCTACATATGGACTCGCCAAACAGCTCAGCCATATCATCACCCCTTTCATTCCTAAGAACTACTCCATAAAATCATCTGAATCAACTGAAGCGCCCTTTCGAATCCCATCCGGCCAGCTATATCTACAAGTGAAAGGAGTCGCAATGCGTTCACCTTTAGGGTGTACCTTTGCCGAATTCTACATGTGTGATTTAGATAACAAAGTCTTACAAGACCCCGTCCTAAGACCCTTTTCCTACATTAGATACGTCGACGACATTTTTACTGAAGTTAGGAGTGAGTCCCACCTGAAAGACCTACAGCTAGCCATGGAAGCAGCCTCTGTACTACACTTCACATATGAACTTAATATACACAACAAAATTCCCTTCCTTGACGTCTTCATCCACACTCAAGATAACAAATACACGACCACTGTTTACAGGAAAAACACTGACACCGGAAGATGCCTGAATGCAGCGAGCGAGTGCCCCCAGCGGTACAAACTCAGTGTCATTCGGGCATACCTTCGACGCGCATATAAAAACTGCTCTTCCTGGGAAAATTTTCACTCTGAAATAATGCGCGTTAAACAAATCCTCATTAACAACGGTTTTCCCAACTTTCTCATTGACAAAGAGACGAGACTTTTCATCACACGCAACACAACACAACACGGACAAAACAACACACATTCCACACACACAGTTTATTACAAAAACCAAATGACACCAGCACACAAAACAGACGAACGTGTCCTCAAAGACATCCTCGCACGTAACGTCACATGCAACATACCACACTACAAATTTACCCTCTTCATATACTACAAAAACACAAAAGTCTCTAACCTTATCATGAAAAATAACATGAATAAAAACAACTCTCTCCTCAAACAGACAAATGTGGTATACCAATTCTCCTGCCCAGAAGAAGGTTGCAAACTTCTCCCCAATGCTTCTTACATTGGTGTTACCACTACCTCTGTGAGCAGGAGACTCACAATGCACGCCCGTGAAGGAAGCATACGCAAACACATGACACAAACACACAACAAAACTCCAAACAGACAACATTTAGTCAACAACACAAAAATACTTAAACAATGTAACAACACCAAGAAACTACACATCTTAGAAAGAGTCTACATTACACAATACACTCCTATCATTAATATACAGACAGACACAGTTAGTACCTTACAACTACACAGCGAGGCTGCGTGGCAACAAGGCCCAAACATCCGGCTACCGTGATCAGCTATCCAGGGACGTCCTGTTGATACGAAGACCTCACCTCCGTCCAGTACCTGACTCCGAACTCTCCTAGTACCCCCCTTTTTACTTGTATTTAAACTCCTGTTCTGTATATGTAATCTCACTTTCCTGAATATGGTTGGATGACTCAACCGAAAGCTTCTATTTATATTTTGTGTTATGTTTTTCGTTACAATGACATCATGGATCTCGGAAGTATTGTGTTTGACCTCCCCTCAAGAATCAAACAAACTATTAGAAAAATTGAGAAAATCACTAAGAAGATAGTGGATATTGAATTAGCTCTGGTCTTCAATCGAACATGTCTACAAGAAAACTTACTGCCCATTTATACTAATATATAGATATATGTATATATATTATATATATATATATATATATATATATATATATACGTATATATATACACATATATATATGCGTATATATATATATATATATATATATATATACACACATACATATATATATACGTGTATATATATATATATGTATATATATTATATATATACATATATATACGTATATATATATATATACATATACTGTATATACATATATATATATACATATATATATATAAATGTATATATATATTCATATATGTATATATATATATATATATGTATATATATATATATATACATATAAATACATATATATGTGTGTGTGTGTTATAATCGCCCTCTCCCTCCTCCCATCTACTCCCTTAATCCTCACCGCCAACTGATCTCGCAACACCCATTTCAAACTACCCCCCCTATCATACCGACGCTGTCAAGACAGGTCAAACCCCACTACCCCCTCTCCCTCCACTATCTATGAAGGTTAGGCTCTAATATATAGACCAAAGGCCCACGCTATCTTTTATCATTTATTTTTTATTTTTTTTTTTTTTATTGTCCCCTTGCAGGCCATGTATCTGTATTGGTTAACGATTTGATTTATATATGACTATTTTCTTTATTGGTGAATTTTTTGCTATGTTTTATAGCATGTAACCTCACAAGTTCTTTTTTCTGTATGTAGATAATCTATATGTTCTAGATTTTCCTGAAGATTCCTCTTTGCAGACGGAACTTTGAGAATTAAATGAATTACTTTGATGATCTGGTTTATGCCCAGCCCCAAATGGCCGAATCCTTGTTAGAAAGCTTGAAAATACTTGAAGATTAACAATTATCATAATGCTGTGGATCTCAACTCCATTTGTATACATATATCTATATATATGTATACACATATTCATATATATGTATATATATATATATATATATATATATATATATATACATATGTATGTATATATACATATATATATGTATACATATATATATATTCATATACATATATATGCATATATATATATATATATGTATATACATATACATATATATACATATATATACCTATATATACATACATATATATATAGTACATATAAATATATATATATATATATATATATATACACATATATATATTCATATATATACACACACACACACACACACACACACACACACACACACACACACACACACACACACACACACACACACACACACACACACACACACACATATATATATATATATATATTTAATATATATACATACATATATATATATATATACAGTATATATATATATACTTTTTAAGATTTCCATATGTAAGGAGACACTCGTGAACGACATTTATTCGTATCTATTTTCTTCCCTTCTACGTCACTTGTTTACATTTATTTGTATTTATTTTTTGTCTATCCATTAGGTTATGGTGCCAACGTCATATACTACTTAACTATACATATAACCTCTCTTTCAAAAAGCATTTTCTTCTCCATTTTATTAATTCTTATTTGTAGGTGGTCTTTTGGTTCGGTGGAACGGCATCAGAGTCTCTGAAAAATCTCATAATTTTTATCTGCATTTTATTAACATTTATTAACTAATTTATATATCTATTAATTTTTTATTTACCCATTCATTTATTTACTTATTCATTACTAATGTATTTACTTATTCATTACTAATTTATTTACTTATTTATCTATTTATTTATTCATTCATGATATACATCTTATAATGTACTCAGTAATGCCTATTGTTAGGTTATATTCTTGTAAAGACCAATAGCCACATTACCAGGTATGAAAACCACCCTTAAAGACCCCTGACTCAGTTTATGCCCATGTATAGCTCATGGTACTTCCCATCCTTATTTTGGTTAATGTCAGACTAGTTTAATTAGAGCGTTGGCAAGACGTCATCATTATCATCGTTATCGTGGTCGTCATCGTCGTTGCCATCATCATCGTCATTATCGTCATCATTGTCATTGTCCCCATTATTGCCATCATCATCGTCAATGTCATCATCATCATCATTTATTTATTTATCTATTCATTTATGATATACATCTTACAATGTACCCAGTAATGTCTATTGTTAGATTATATTATTATAAAGACCAGTAGCCACATTATTAGGTATGAAGACCGCCCTTATAGACCCTGACTCAGTTTAGGCCCATCTATAGGTCGTGGTACTCCTCATCTTTATTTTGGTTAATGTCAGACTAGTTTAGTTAGAGTATTGGCTAGACGCCATCATTATCATCGTTATTGTGATCATCGTCGTTATCATCATCATCAACATTATCGTCGCCATCGTCATTGTCTCCATTATTGTCATCATCATCGTCAATCTCATCATCAATGTCAATCCCATCGTTGTCATCATCATCATCACCACTGTAATTGCCATTGCCATCATCATCGTCGTCGTCGTCATTATCGTCATCATTGTCGCCATCATCATTATCGTCATTATCATTGTCGCCACCATCAATATCGCCATCATCATTATCTTCATCATTATTATCGCTATCATCATCATCATCATCATCATCATCATCATCATCATCATCATCATCATCATCATCATCATCATCATCATCATCATCATCATCATCATCATCACCATCATCACCACCATCACCACCACCTACAGAAACTATGTACACTCGTTACGCCAAGCAAAACAAATAATAAACAAACAAAAAAGAATAACGAGACAAAAGAGAAAAAACAAAAGACACTAGAAAACAACAAACAAAACGAAACTAGAAAAAAAAAACAATAAATCTAGACAAACGAGGCACAATGTAAGGAAACTGTAAACAAGCCGAGCAAACTCCCAGAAAATAGATGAGAGAATACATCATGATACATCATGATACATCACGGCAGAAGAAAAGAATTAACTTTTGATCTGACACGACCCCAACAGTGAGAGTCTCATATTGAAAACCCTGTACTTCACCCATAGAGCTAGGTCTCGACCTGGGGGCAGAAACTGGGGGAATCATTTCCCCCAGGGGGAGGGTTCTATACCCGTTGCACTGAGAACTGGCCGTTAGGGCGGAGCACTGGGAGTTCCCCTGTGGTGCCACATCTAATTATTTCATAATTTTATTTTATTTTATAATTCTATTTTATGATTTTATAATGTTGCCACATATGATTATATTATAATTTTTGTCACACACCACCACTGAGGTAAAAATCAAAGCAATGTTTTCTATACAAAGGTTTCGTTTCTTCGAGTGTAGACATGGCATATGGAAAAGAGAGAGCGACGTTGCCGCTACATCTAATCTCTGGCCCCGCCCCCCTCACACTGCATTCAGAAAACATTGCATCCACACGCACGTTCTCGCCATGGATGCCCATGTGTGGCAACACCGGGAAATCTCCTAGCCCCGCCTTATCGGTCATTTCTCCTTGCGCTGACTATAGTTGTTTGGTAATAGACTATAGTTTACTAGCGCTTCTATCCCATGGGTTAAGAGACCTGTTTTCAAAATATATTATTTTGTTTCACTGAATTTAGTTTTTCGTCAATATTTGTATCCTTAACCCATGTATTTTTTCTTTTATAATATAGATTTTTGACAATGGGGTACAGGAAAAATTTATCATACTTTTGGTCTCTATTTTCTCCCCCCCCCCCAACGCCATCCCCTCCTCCTCCCCTCTCCCCTTTTACCCCTCTCCCTCGTCCCCCTCTCTTCCTAACAAAGCAAACAATTGACGCTAACCTTAGAACAGGTAAAGAAATTACTTGCTTACGAAATACTTCGAAGCTCAATTGACTCGAAATTGTTTCGAAACAGTATCAACTTTTCATCAGCCCCTTCAACACACTCACGCCAGGCGATTTTATTCTGTTGAAAAGACATTACATATGTATGAAGGAGACTACAAGACACCAAAAGGCCTACGCTAGGCAGTTCCATAACATAGAGTTCTAGTCTATACATATTTTCATTAACCCTTTATTGTGAAGTCCATTACATATATTCAATTTGTAGTCAGATGATTTTATGAACTCTATGTACACCGATAGAGCGTACTGAGCTTTGATCATAAGTATGAAGACACAGATTCAATCCCCACAGGTTATTGGTGACACAGTCACCATAGTACTGAGGGCAAAGGTGACAGTTTCAGTTGCATTTAAGCGTCTTATTACGTGGTACAACCTAAACTGATAGCAATAAGCATATCTTTGTCTCGATTGAAAATAATACATTGCAAATAACAAAGACAATATTCAATGTTCACTAGCCTTAGTGAGATACACAGGCAGACAGACAGACAAACAAACAAACAGACGAACCGACAGAAAAGACTAATAAAAACAGTGACAAGACACACAACAGACGGGTAGACAGACAGACAGGAAGATAGACACAGACATAATAAACAGACAGACATTGGCAGGCAAACAGACAGAAAGACAATCTTACACCTAGACCGACAGACACACAGGCAGACAGACACACAGACACATAGAAAGAAGACAAGCAGACAGATACACAGATAGGAAGATTGATAGAGACAGACATAGACAGGCTGACAGACAATAAAACAATGTTATCAAGAGCAAAAATCATAACTGGACGAAAAATGAGAAGTAAAAAAATTTAATAACAAAATAGATAAGAAAATAGATAAATAAGTAGATACATGAATACATAGATAGATGGACAAGTAAATACATAAATGAATAAATCGACAAGTGAATAAACAAACCAATCAATAGACAAAATAAATAGATTAAGTAAAAAAAATTTATATACATAAAATAAATAAATCAATAAATTAAAATATTAAACAAATATATAAATAAATGAATAAATGAATAAATAAATAAATAAATAAATAAATAAACAAATTAACTAAAGGAATAAATGTATTGATAAAATAATGAACAAATAGATAAACGACGTAGATGATAAAAAAGAAAATAATAATAATAATATTGAGTGATATATTATGAAATAATAGCCGCCGAACGAAAAATAAAGAGAACGATCATAAACAAAGGACAGGAAGAACCAAGAAAGTGAAACCTTCTAAAGCACAAAACTAGAAATGAGAAGCGAAAATAAAAGAGAAAAACTGACGATATAATCCAAAAAAATATAGAAACGTACATTGGAAATGATAAAGAAAAGGAGAAGGAACTAAAGGAAAAGGTTTGGCACAGAAAGATAAAGTTATAAGAATGTAATTAGAACTAATGACTGGAGGGGGACGACGAAAAAAAAAAACATACGACGCTGACAAGAATTGAAAAAGAAAAAAAGAAAAGAAAAGAGGGGAGGAGGACAAATGATCCTGTTGGACATTTCCTCTATACAGGGTGGACAAAAAGTTACGTTTCCTGATATTCTTATTGTATCTTCCACTCTCGATAAATACTATGGGTGTATGATCGCATTACTGGAAGGAATAATCTCGGAAGATTCCCGAGAAAGCCTTTGAAAAAAGATGACCCATTTGTCCTTAGGGAACAATATCGCATCGAAGAAGTCGAGTCCTAGAGGTGGTGATAGAAAGACATCAGCAGAATGGGGGGAGAATACAAATTAAAAGTGATTAGTATTATTTTTCGATTGTATTCATGTATTTATTAATCTATCGATTAATTTTTTGTTTATTAGTATTATTACTATTATTATTATTACTATTATTATTATTATTACTATTACCATTATTATTATCATTATTATTATTGTTATTATTATCATTATTACTTTTATTATTATTTTTTATTATTATTATTATTATTATTATTATTATTATTATTATTATTATTATTATTATTATTATTATTATTATTATTATTATTATTATTATTATTATTATTATTATTATTATTATCATTATTATTATTATTATTATTATTATTATTATTATTATTATTATTATTATTATTATTATTATTATTATTATTATTATTATTATTACTATTATTATTATTATTATTATTATTTTAATTATTATTATTATTACTAATATTATTATTGTTATTATTATTATTATTATTATTATTATTCTCATCATTATTATCATTATTGTCATCATCATCATCATCATCTTTATCATCATTATTATCATCATTATTATCATTATCATTATTATTATTAATATTATCATCACTTTTTTGTTGTTGAAATTAGTCTCCAATAGCAAAGAAACCTTACGTGAATCTGGGCTGTCGGGATCCAACCACCACCACAAAAAATAATAGTAAATAGATAATGATAATGATAAACACCAAGTGTTTCATAATTTTATTCTAGTTAATTCTTGACGGATCTAATTCATTTAAAACCCCAAAGTTATTTCCAGTGTTAATGCCGTCTTTCTTAACCTCTTTTTGTACAGGTTACTAGTTTTATTATGGTTAACGTCATACGATTTTATTCGGTCATGTAATGCATCTTTGGGAGTTAATGCGTTAAAGAAAAAAATACTCATCGAGGTGGATAGGTTTGATAGCTTTTGTCGCAATTGAGGGTTTAAAGCCCTTTGACCTTGATGCCAGCACGCACTTACCCGAGTGGATTCCAACCACCCAATTCTGCTTTCTTGCTTCCGACTCTGTCCTAGTGTGCTTGATCAAGCCCCCCCCCCCTCTGATTTGATTTAATTTTAATTTATTTATTTTTGTCTAGTCGATTATTCATCTATTAATTTATACATTTATTTTTTTCATTTGTTCATTTATTCATTTGGTTATTCATTTGTTAATTTATTCACTCTTCTATTCATTCATTTATTCATTTATTCATTTACACTATCATTTGCATATATATTCATTTATCTATTAATTTTTTCATTCATTCATTCTTCTCATCAACTATTCATTCATTCATTCATTTATTCATTTATATGTTTCTAACTTTTTATTCATATATTCATCTACATATTTATCTTATCATGTTTTATCTTATCTAATTTATCTAAGAATAAAAAGACGCCTTCCGTGATCATCAAGCAATGAAGATGAAAATGAAAATTCTAAAGAAAAATCTATAAAAATTACATACAATAGAAATATAGATTCAAAGCATTATGGACAGGGGAAAGGGGAATACACATGATAAAGAATGTTGATGAAATGCAAAGAATAAGAAAAAGAAAAGACGGATTACAAAAAAATGGGCGGTATTGGCGAAGATAGGTCAAAGGGTGGAAGAGAGAGGAAGGAAAGGAAAGGGAGGAAGAGTGAGGGAGAAAGAGAGAGAGTGAGAGGAAGAGATAGGGAAGAAGAGAGAGAGAGGAAGAGAGAGAGAGAGGAAGAAAGAGGATAAGGGGAGAGAGAGGGAGGGTGAGATTGGACATATAATAAAGGAAGAAAGGAAGAGATTAAAAAGGGGGAAAGATATGCGGAGAAAGAAACAAAGAAGAGAGAAAACTGTAATACAAAACACCATGTTAGGGAAGGATATAAGAACAGATAAAGAGGTAATAGAGAAAAAAGAGTCAATGAAATAAGACGAAAGAATGGAGAGAAAGATACGTGTACATGTAAATATACTGTATATATATATGTATGCGCATATGTGCACGGTTCCAATGAAGATAACAAGGAAAAATAGGATTCAGAAAACTGAATAATTTATGAAACGATGAAATGAAAAAGGATGTGGAAAAAGGGAGATCGCAATAACTGAACATATATGGAGATAAAGAAAGAAAAGGGG
Organism: Oratosquilla oratoria; assembly: GCF_046742065.1. Taxonomy (NCBI): domain Eukaryota; kingdom Metazoa; phylum Arthropoda; class Malacostraca; order Stomatopoda; family Squillidae; genus Oratosquilla; species Oratosquilla oratoria. Next base: position 46,067,314 of record NC_134786.1, read on the forward strand.
GATGAAGGAGTTGAGAATAGGAAAAGAAGTTAAATGAATATTAAAGATGGATGGATGGGATGACAGATAGGTATATAAATAGATACATACATACATATAGACAGAGAGAGAAAATGGGAGAGAGAGAGAGAGAGAGAGAGAGAGAGAGAGAGAGAGAGAGAGAGAGAGAGAGAGAGAGAGAGAGAGAGAGAGAGAGAGATATTGAAATTTGGAAGATGTATTATCAAGGAGGATTCAATAGATTTTCTTCGAAAACCGCAGTGGGATTTGTAGATGATGGCGGCATTATCCCAGTATATGCGATGATCCTCTTTGGTGGTATGTAGAAACACTGCGGAATTCTTTTGGCCATATTTGATGGAGTTTTTGTGTTCCTTGATTCTTGTTATCAAAGCTCCTCCTGTTTGTCCACAATACACTTCTTCACAGTCTTTACAAAGTAGTTTGTAAACCCCGGGGCTGGTCTCCATATTCGTTCTGCAATGTAAAGACTGTGAAGAAGTGTACAGGGGGCAAACAGGAAGAGATTTGACTGCATATCTTGGATGGCTGCAAATAAGTCAATCGCAAAAGCGACCGGATTTGACCTCACAATCCGTCAACTTTCGCCCCGATCTTATCAAGGACATATATCCTGAGTCCCCCCTTTTCCTGTCCCCTAAATAGACACCTCTTAGCTATATTTACTTGCGCACTCCACACTATGTATCAGTCTACTGAAGAGGACCATATATAGTGGTCGAAATATAAAGATCTTCTTTCTTATCTCATTCTCCGACAGTGGGTTAATAAGTCTCATATTACAAATGTTCCACTACATTATATCTTCCTAATGGTAGACATTTTTCAAATGATACACAAAGTAAAACCTTTTTAATACCAACCTATGCCAACAGAATATTAAAAAGCTCCTTTCTCCAGATGTCAAAAATTTGTCAAAAATTAACACAAATAAAAAAACTTTCATGAAAGTAGTAGTTGCCGACAAGACTGACGAGTTAAAGACCACATAAGGACGGAGCCTTTATTTGTATGACGTTTCGCTTATGACAGCCTTTTCAAGTACAAATATAGTCTCCGTCTTCATATGGTGTTTAACTCAAAAAAATCCTGTTTACTTCTTCTAAAACTACACAAAGGATATTCTATTTTTCAATTACAAATGAAGTAAAACCTCTTTGATTCCAACAAATTCCAACAAAGTACGACTTTTCTCTCCAACTGTGCATGTGAGATCTTGTTCCAATGCAATATGCCTACATGGGATTAGGAATGCAATACACGTACCAGCCCACGGAGCCCCGATGTCATCCGATGTGCAAAATACTCCTCCTGCACAGGAATCTCGTGCAAATGTGAGGCAAGATGTGATGAATTACCAAGATGGTATCTTTTCCCATAACTTTACTAGATTTCCACAATTCTACAGACCTAAAGTGGCGTTATGAAAATAAAAATGTTACATGTAAATAACGTTTATTATACAAACTTGACTCTTACACAAAGTTTGATTATTTCATTTATTTTATTTTTTATTTTATTAAATCATATTATATTACTTTTAAGGACTACTTAGGCCCACACTATGTTCACTTTGCATAAGATTTAATTCTGAAATGATAATGTTCAGTATTCCGCAATGAACTATATTCATAATTACATGTGTACACACATATGCATATATATATATTTATGTATAGTTACACTTGTATATCCATGTATGTACACACACACACACACACACACACACACACACACACACACACACACACACACACACACACATACACACACACACAAACACACACACACACACATATTATATATATATATATATATATATATATATATATATATATATATATATACATATGAATATATATATATATATATATGTAAATCAAATCAGGCATCCTGAGTCCACTGCTGAACAAAGGCCTCCTTCATAGCATTCCATGAATCACACGACCGTGCCATCCTCTGCCACGTCACTCCCGCAAATTTCTCGATCTCGTCTCTCCACCTTCTGTCTGGTCTCCCTCTTCCACACTTCCTATCTCGCGGCGTCCACTCAGTAACACACTTGCTCCATTGCTCATCAGTCGTTCTAACTAACCTACCTGCCCAATTCCACTTCCTTTCTTTTACTGCCTCCACAATATCTTTCACTCTAGTCTGCTCTCTCGCTCAACTTGCTCTCATTCGGTCTCTCAGTGTTATTTCCATCAGTGATCTCTCCATCGGCCTCGTCAGCTTGCAAGTCTCACACCCGTAGATTATTGCTGGCAGAATGCATTGATTGTAAACTTTACGTTTCAAATATAAAGGTAGAGAGCCTCTCAGGATTTTATTATACTTACCAAATACTCTCCAACCAATTGTTATGCGTCTTTTTATTTCATTATCATGATCTTTCGTCACTTTCACCATCTCATTATCAATTACAATCTCTTTACTTTGATCTTTCGTGTTGAATATTACTTTGGTTTTACTCTTATTCAATTTTAAACCTACTTTGAGACTTTCTTTGTTTAGATCGCTCAGCATGTCTTGCAAGTCTTCTGCTCTTTCTGAAATAAGAATAATGTCATCCACAAATCTTAGGTGGTTCAAGTATTCGCCATTAATTTTCAAACCTTTATTTTCCCAGCTCAACCTTCTGAAAATATCTTCCAAACAAGCTGTAGATAATTTGGGTGAAATTGTATCGCCTTGCCGTACTCCTGTCTCGATCTTGATCTTTTCTGTATCTTTATGTAGTCGTATTA
>NC_134786.1:46075081-46080081 GCF_046742065.1 Oratosquilla oratoria
GGGGACTTGGGAGGGGTGCGTGTAAGGTCACAGCATTACCCATAGATCGGTCATACGAGCTCTGAGCTCTCTTCCGGAATGGGAAATAGCTGTCGATCACGAGTCCAGCACGTGATCCAAAGACCAAAGTGAATACACACACACACACACACGCACACACACACACACACACACACACACACACACACACACACACACACACACACACACACACACACACACACACACACACACACACACACACACACACAGGTTAAGTATGCTTTCCTGTATATTATGATTAGATAGGTATACAAAAATAAATTTAATTTGCATTATTCAGGATATAAAACTAAAAAAAAACTTTTTCTTTAATATCAAACTAGACGGACTCAGTTTCAGAAATTGAAGCATGAAAGATATGAATTGGAAAGAAAACTAACTGAAGTAAATAAACAGATAAACAGATAAAAAGATAATTAAATATATGTATATATATTTTTTTATACACATTTGTTTATGCATTATTGATTCGTGTTAATTCATTTGTTATCATGTATTCATATATCTATTAATATCTATTAATTTATCTATTTATTCATTAGTTCAAGACAGCTTTCATTTCCTTCGTTTTCATGTAAATTAATACAGAGACAAAAACAACATTAATAAAATTGACAATGATGATAATAACAATGATGATAATGATAATAATAACAATGATGATAATGACAATAATAACAATTATAATAATAACGACAGCAACAACAACAATAATAATAATATTGGTAACAATAATAATAGAAAAATGTAGAAGAATAAATATATTGATATATTGTCTATATACTGGAAGACTCAGCCCAGTTTTACATACAATCCCTCGACAGGAAAAATATATATATATAAAAATTGCAGACACGAGTAAGAACGGTCTGCTATATTTTTATGCGCTCGTGGAAGAGTATGAAAAAATAAGAGGGGAAGCCATCATGTACAATATAGTACACAAAAGTAATTTTCTAAAAGAAAAAGATTCTTTGGAAGCCTATTGGTTTTCTTCTTTACATCTTTTAAAGAGATTAAAATAACAGACAGAAGAGGTTGATAAGATAACGGTATTAGAGTTTTAGTAAGATTGAACACGAATAGTTCGGGTTTTGTGAAAAGCTGTTAAAAAAACGCGTCGACAATTCTCCTTCACTTTCCTCTTGAATATAACTATTGATACATAATCTGTATAATATTATGATTTTTACTCTTTTGGTAATTCTATTAGAGGCAATCAAACGAAATTTATTTTTAGGTAAGCGTGAAACCATTATTAAATATATATTTATAAAACAAGGGGGGAAATATATATCATTTAGTTATTCGCTATCAGAATGAAACTTGGTGAAAAAGAGTCCAATGCAAAAAGGAAAATAATTTTTTAGTTGACAAATTCTATTCAGTGCAGCTTAAAGCTGAAGTTTGGATGCTACCAAGCAGTGCAATGATGTAAAAATTTTTTTTTACTTGATTCTACCGGTCGATTTTATTCAGTTTAAGTTGAAGGTACTAGGCCACGAACACTATCCATGATCACGGAAATCGCTCGATAGTCTACCCTGGCTGCCAGATTTCTATTTAATTGAAGAGCGGACATCGGCATTAACGCGTTAATACAGCACAACATAAGACAGACACGGCGAATATTCATAACATTTTCGAAAGTTATTAATAGGATGCTCAGGGGCCGAGTGGGTTAGAGCGTCACTATATGCAACGGAGGTCGAGGTGACGGCAGTGTGAACCCTGCCGCCAACGAGTTGGACCAAGGGCATGTTTAATTAAATTCCACGCTACAAAGCCCTTTGTAAAGGGCACCGTCTGGCCTCCTGATAGAACGAGTTCGTGACGTTAAACCAGTTTTATTACAATGTGAGAAATAATGGATGTTAATGATCAATATGTACTTGTATCTTTATATGTTTCATTCAAACTCTCGTCCTAAGATCTTATTCACAGTGAGAGTGTTTATCTCATCCCTTGACCTTAAGAGTACTTAGAATCGTTCTCAAACATCATAAAGATATAATAGTAATTGAAATGACATGTATGCAAAACAAAGCAGGTAAACTTATTATATACTAGACATCAATAACTTAGCTCTTAGAGTATGAAAGTTTCTATTCAAATGTGAATTTGAAAATCTAGAAGACGACTTCACTTATAGTATGTACTTCCCTAAGTCTATAATTCAACAATGTGTCTAATATTCATATAGATTTAACTTCTCTTAGTTCGTCATTCAGGTTCTCAGTATATGACGCAAAGGAGATTCGACAAATAGAGGATTGTAACCTAAGTCGTTACTACTCAAAATAATTTACCCAAGTCGCGTAGGTATGGCAGGGGCTTAAATAAGCACCAAGCGAGAATGGAGCCCCATTCCCCGGGTCTTACTATATATTCTCAACTATGTGTATCACGATTATGTACTTGATAAAGCTGTAACAAGCAAGGCGTCGTGCTAATATAGCTCATTCTTTTTAACAATGACATAGCTCAAAAATTGAAGATTTTGAGTTATTTATACCACTGAATTTGCTATTTTCTATATCTATTTGTGGTAAGAACGCCATAACTCTAGTAGCAAAACTGGCCGCTAGATGTCGCTCAAGGCAATGTCATAATTCCAAATTTATTTTTCAAATAGGCACAAAGCATGTTTATAATAAATGTATTTTTTAGTATGAGATGTCATGTACTCCATTTAATCATGAAATAAAAATTCATTGCTAAATACCTCGTTTAAAAGTTCCATGGGAGACTGTATTACATAATAAAAAGTTTATTTTGCTTCTCCTGAAAAATAGCATTTTTTGAGTTATGTCAGTGTTGAAATGAATGAGCGATATAGGCTTCGTCCTCACATGGGGGGATTTGAAATACCAGGGGGGGAAATTATTACACTGCATACTAGCAATAAAAAAATAATATTTCTCATGCCTGAGAGAGAAAGTATGCTGCTAAGCCACTACTAAATTTAGTTTACTATGTAATTATACACTTATCAGTATATGTGTATATTCTTAAAATAAATTAGTAAATACTTGGTGTGTTTTGACTGCTCTTTCCCTTTGTACACGTGAAGGGGGAAATGTGGATGTTTGAATTGGTTGCAGAGGGAAATAACAAAAACGTTTGGGAACCCCTGACTAAAACCCTTTGTATATTCCATTATGTCATTTATTATCATTATTATTGTTATTATTATCATTATTATTATTATTATTATTATTATTATTATTATTATTATTATTACTATCAATATCATTATTATTATTATTGATATTATTATTATTATTATTATTATTATTATTATTATTATTATCATTATTATTATTATTATTATTATTATTATTACTATTATTACTATTATCATTTTATTACTATTATCAATTTATTACTATTATCATTACTATTATCATTATTACTATTATTATTATTATTAATATTATTATTATCATTATTATTATTATTATTATTATTATTATTATTATTATTATTATTATTATTATTATTATTATTATTATCATTATCATAATCATTATCATCATCATCATCATCATCATCATCATCATCATCATTATTATTATTATTATTATTGTTATTATTATTATTATTATTATTATTACTATTATTATTACTATTATTATTATTACTATTATTGTTATTACTATTATTATCATTACTATTATTATTACTATTACTATTGCTATTAGTATTATTATTACTATTATTATTATTATCATTATTATTACCATTATTATTATTATTACTATTATTATTATTACTGCTGTTATTACTATTATTACAATTACTATTATTATTACTATTACTATTGCTATTAGTATTATTATTACTATTATTATTATTATCATTATTATTACCATTATTATTATTATTACTATTATTATTATTACTGCTGTTATTATTACTACTACTATTATCATTACTATTGTTATTATTAATACTGTTATTATTAATACTATTATTATTATTACTCTTATTATCATTATTACTATTATCATTATTACTATTATTATTATTACTATTATTATTACTATTATTACAATTACTATTGTTATTACTATTATTATTATCACTATTATCAGTATTATCATTATTATCATCATTATTATTATTATTATTATTATTTTCATTATTATCATCATTACTATTATTACTATTATCACTATTATGATTATTATTATTATTATTATTTTATTATTATTATTATTTTATTATTATTATTATTTTATTATTATTATTATTATTATTATTATTATTATTATTATTATTATTATTATTCCTTCTTGGAACAAGAAGGACAGGGGGAAATAGAAGAAAGGGTAGTGAATGGTGGGATGAGGAAACAAAGAAGGTTGTAGAAGAGAAGAAGCGAGCATTCACAGATTGGTTACAAAAGAGGACGGGGGAGTCATATGAGACGTACAAAGAAAAGAAAAGAGAAGTAAAGCAAAAGGTAAAGGAGGCAAAGAGGAGAGCAGATGTGAAATGGGGTAGGAGTATGACAGAACATTTTGAAAGTAATAAAAAGATGTTTTGGAAAGAAATTAAGAGAGGAAGAGGAGGCGAATCAAGTAGAGAAGAAAAGGTAAAAGGTACAGATGGAGAGATGATAATGGAAGAGACGGCAGTAAGGGGAAGATGGGCAGAATATTTTAGGGAGTTGCTAAATGTGAAGGAGGATAGGGAGGGAAAGATAGCTGCAGTGGGAAATGCGAAGAAAATGAGAGTGATGAGTGAGGAGAATGGAGGAGAAATAAGGAAGGATGAGGTGAAGGCAGTTGTAAAGATGATGAAAGCAGGTAAGGCACCTGGTCTGGATGGATGCCATGCAGAATGTCTGAAAAAGGGAGGTTCAGTGATGGTGGACTGGTTGGTGAGGTTATTTAATGTTTGCTGAAGAGAGGGTAGAGTACCGGAGGACTGGAGAAGTGCCTGTATAGTTC
>NC_134786.1:46085081-46090081 GCF_046742065.1 Oratosquilla oratoria
ATTAAAATGATAGAAACGACTTTTGTAGGACTCAAATATCCCAAAGGATTACTTTGCACCCTGGAGTAGAAGGCCCGTAATATATTACGCAACAATAAGAAAAGTCCAACACTAAGTATTGGGTGGTCCCAAATTCCATTCTAATGAGAGACCTAGACAAAATCTTATCGTCCTCCACCATTCGTCTTGCGACTTCTACAGGTACGAAAGTGAAGGACCTTATAATCAAGAAACAAGACCCAACCTTAAATGTAAATAGCGTAGTATACGAAATCTCGTGTGGTGGATGTGATAGGAAATACATCGGTGAAACTAGCAGAGGCTTAGACACCAGATTAAAAGAACACCGAGCAGATGTAAGACACCACAGGATTAATAGTGCAATAGTAAACCATGTCGATGAAAGAGGAAATCTACCGAAATGGGACAAGGCAATAATTCCGTTTTTATCAACATCCATGATATCATCAATAAGAGGACTGGGAACTTAATATGGGCTAAAGCAGCAGCACGCTTTGTCGTCATGAACAATAAACACAGAGCCCCTGATCCAGACGGACATTTCAGCCACGCGAATACCAACAGGCGGATAATTGGTCCACCCGCTGCGATAACTCGTCACACCGACAGATGAGGTCGAGTGGGGGACCAACCTGACACTTTGCCACGTTCCTTTTTATGCCATATATATTGACCAACTTGACTTCAAACTATATTCCTCTGAAGAAGCCACTCAGGCGAAACTAGTCAGGAATAAAAGTATTTCCCTCAGCCCGTGTTCCCTTTACCTCCTATCCACACACACACACACACACACACACACACACACACACACACACACACACACACACACACACACACACACACACACACACACATATATATATATATATATATATTTATATACAAATATAGATATATATATATATATACATATATCTATATATATATATATATATATATATATATATATATATATACGTTGAAAAAAGATGGAAAAAGAGAGTCACGGGTCTCTTTCCGAGTTTATTCCTCACCGGTGTATCCCTGACCTCTGAAGAAGCTACAAGGGAAACCGGTCAGGAATGAACTCAGAACAAGACCCGTGACTCTCTTTTTCCACCTTTTTTCAACTTGTCACAATGTCTCAACACACACACACACACACACACACACACACACACACACACACACACACACACACACACACACACACACACACACACACACACACACATACATATATATTATATATATTATATATACATATATGTGTGTGTGTGTGTGTGTGTGTGTGTGTATACATATGTATATATATACATATATATATATGTGTATGTATATATATATATATATATATATATATATATATATATGTATGTATGTATATGTACATATGTATATATATGTATATAATCTAACTCCCGCAGAATTTGAGTCGTCTGCTATCTGCCGTCCTATTCTCATTTTCATGGAGAACCAAGCCTACTTGTAGCTAGTGGTTAAGCTGGCACGTATCCTTGATAGACTTTCGTCGTTGTAATACCTGAATAGAATCGCCAAAGACGGCGATGTCGATCAAATAATTCCAACAGATGTTCCCGGACTCGAACCAAAACTTGGGTAAGAGCAAAGCCGACTCTCTATCTCTACCCTCTGAGATAATGAGACAATAAGATTCTATAACCTCGAGGTTAATCTAACTCCCGCAGGTTTTGAGTCGGCTGCTAACTGCCGTCCTAATCTTGTTTTTACGGAGAACCAAGCCCACTTGTAGCTAGTGGTTAAGCTGGTACGTATCCTTGATAAACTTTCGTCGTTGTAATATAACCTCCAATGACTGCGAGGTCAATCAATTAGTTGTCTCCGGACTCGAACTGGGAACAATTTTCAGATTAATTTCATTGACATCGCTGTCATTGGCGATTCTATTCTCACACACACACACACACACACACACACACACACACACACACACACACACACACACACACACACACACACACACACATTCGTCGGATTGACGGCAAAGATTGGAGCTTCGAAGAAAAAGTGAAATTTTCGTGGATCTCAACGTCAAGGAAATACATTTTTGTATTTATAGGTAATGGGAAAGCTCGTGGTGTAGTGGGAAGGTGATGAAAAAGGAGAAGGGGAGGGATTACTGAGGGAAATGGAAGGAAATGAGGAAGGAGAGGACCTGGTCCAGGCAGCCAGACGCCATATAAACAAACGCGGGCCATATCAATTTAGTGACGATGAAGGGACTAACAAAATTGTAAAGATTAGAAATATAGATAAGAGCAGCACAATGGAAAGTGAAGTTAACAATTTCCAAGGATTAGCAAGCCTAGAAGAAAAACTTGAGAAAATTGTCAAACATTGGGAGGATAGGTTCGGTAAACTCACAATGATCACGCAGAGAGTTGAAAAATTGGAAGAATTAGAGAAGGTGAACCAAAAACTAACTAAAGAAATAGAAGTATTAAAAAGACAGTTAAAAGGAGTAAAAGATGAGAATGAGGAATTAAAAATAAGAAAGAGAATAAAGAGTCCATAGCAAAAGAAGCACAGGGTTGGAAAAAAAATCCAAGAGAACAGCAAAATTACATATGATATACTAAAACAACAGATAAAAGAACAAACTGAAGACACAGTCATTAAAGTGATGAGACAGAAGGAGAATATAGTAAGAGACTTAGCAGATAAAAAGAAATGTATAATTATATTAGGAATGGAAGAGAAGTATAATCTAAATAGAACCACAAGAATCAAAGATGCAGTTTACTAGAATTAGTTCAGAAAGATGAACCTGAAATCGGGAAACAAATTGAAGAAATGTGTAGTCTTGGGAAATATAGTACAGATAAGACCAGACCAATTAAGGTTAAATTCAGGTCACAAACGACAGCAGAGAATATCTTAGCAAAAACGGGGAATCTAGCAAACAGTGAACAATATAAAAAGGTATGAATAAAAAGAGAAATGAATAAAGAGGAAAGAGAGGAGGAAAAAATGAAAAGACAAGAAGCTAAGGGGAAAAAAACGAGAACAGAACAGAGTCAGAAGAAGAGAAATTCTATTGGAGAGGAGTGAATATGAAAGTGAGGAAATGGGCCATACCAGAGAAAAACAAAAGGGAAACAGAAAATACAATGGAAGTAGTAGAAAATTAAGAGTGTATTACACAAATATAGATGGATAAATAACAGGATTGAATGAATTCAATGATTATCTGAAGGAAAAAGAACCGGGCATAATGGGAATTTTAGAAACGAAATTAAAAGGTCCACTACCACCCAACAGTGTAGGACATGATGCATACAATTCTTGGATTAGAAACAGAGAGACAAAACAAGGGGGTGGAGTTATGTTCCTGACTAAGAAGGATATAAACGTGAGGAGTGTCACATATGGAAAGAATACAGTAGAGATGATTATGATCGAAGTGGAAGACAGAGATAAGAAGAGCAGAAAGTTTGTAATAAATTATGTGCCTCCAAAAACAGCCTCGTGGGAAGAGAGTGAACATAAAAGTATGTTAGAAGACACAAGGATAACATTAAATAAGATAATGGAAGATATAGGAAGAATAGTTATGATTGGCGACTTTAATTGCAAAGAAGTCTGCTGGGAAGAGATGACAGTAAAGGGTAGAGACGACTCATGGGGAAATGTTCTACTTGAGATGATTATTGACCATACAATGACACAATGGATTCAAGAGAACACTAGGTATAGAAATGAAGAAGAACCATCGAGACTAGACCTAATAATCACATCAGAACCTGAAATAGTGGAAAAGATTGAATATAAGACACCAATAAGTAAAAGTGACCACACATTGATTGAACTGGAACTAAATGAAGAAAAATACATGAAAAGAAATGAACAATATAGGAAAGGAAAAATTATGTATGATTTTTTTTTATAAAATAAGAGAAGTCTTTCAAAAGAAAACTGGGAAATGATATACAAAGAGGAAACAACAGTGAAAAAGAAATGGAATATTTTGACAAAAATTTATAAAAAAAAAAATAAATAAAAAAAGAGTGGAAAAGTATGTCCCAAGACAAAAGCAAGGAAAAGAATATGTAAAGTGCTGGTACAACAAAAGTTGTAGGGAGTTAAAAGACAAAGAGATAAAACTTGGACCAAATGGAACAGAGGCAAAAGACCTGAAAATTGGAAAATATATACTTGTTATAGAAATGAATATGTACAAGTGTGCACAGAGGAAAAGAGAAAATATGAAAAAGATGTCATAGAAAAATGTAAAGATCAACCAAAACTATTTTACAGATTTGTAAACAACAAACTGAAAAAACAAACAAGAATTAGAGAAATTAAGACAAGAAGGAGTTGAATACACAGAGGAAATAGAAATGGCAGAAATTATGAACAAGAATTTTAAATCGGTGTTTACAAGGGAGAACATACAACCTGGAGAGATCGAATGAGAAGAGAAAGTCCCCCCCTATGAAAGAAATAGATGTAACAAAGAATGAAATAATGAAACACTTGAGTAATCTTGATGTCAGAAAATCGCATGGACCAGATGAAATAGCAAACTGGATTTTGAAAGAATGCAGGAATGAACTGGCAGACAAAATACATAGTATAATAAACAGTTCCTTGAAAGAAGAAAAAGTTCCAAAATATTGGAAAAGAGCAAATATAGTACCTATATATGAAAGGGGAAATAAAGAAGACCCTACCAACTATAGACCAGTCTCTCTAATGAGTACAACAGCAAAAAAATTTGACAGAATTATCAAAAGTAGATGGGTAAAGTATTTAGAAAAAAAAAAAACGTGCTAAATCCAAGGGAATTTGGATTCAGACAAGGATGACCATGCGTCACCAATTCAATATGCTTCTATTCAAGGCTAATATATATAATAGAAGAAAGAGATGGATGGGCTGATTGTGCATCTCTAGACCTAAAAAAAGCTTTTGACAAAGTACCACATAAGAAGTTGCTTAGGAAATTAGAAACT
>NC_134786.1:46097581-46107581 GCF_046742065.1 Oratosquilla oratoria
AAGTGTGAGTATAGTAGTTTCAGAGGGATCAGCTTGTTGAGTGTAGTTGGGAAGCTTATAGGAGGGTCTTGATTGATAGGATTTGGAGAGAAACAGAGGGAGTAATTGGTGAGGAACAGTGTGGTTTTAGGACAGGTAGGGGTTGTGTAGATAAGATTTTTTGTGGTAAGACAGATATGTGAGTAAGCCATAGGAAAAGGTATGGATGATTTTTGGGCTTTTATGGATCTGGAAAAGACTTACGCAAGGGTAGACAGGAAGGCGCTGTAGGAGGTAATGCAGATATATGGGATAGGAGAAAAGCTGTTAAGAGCAGTCAAGAGTTTTTACGATGGTAGTAGAGCTTGTGTTAGGACTAGAAATGGAGAGAGTGAATGGTCTGAGGTAAAGGTGGGACTTCGTCAGGAATGTGTTATGTCGCCCTGGCTATTCAATCTATACATGAATGGGGTCGTGCGAGAGATGAATGCATGGGTAGTAGGTCAGGGGTTGGAGATGGTTAAAGAAAATGGAGAAAAGTGGGAAATAAGCCAGTTGTTGTTTGCTGACGACACTGCGCTTGTAGCAGGATCAGAGGAGGAATTGAGGAAGTCAGTGACAGAGTTTGAGAAGGTGTATGAAAGAAGGAAGCTGAAGATAAATGTGGGCAAAAGTAAGCTGATGAGATGTACAAGGGGAGAGAGTGACAGCAGGCTGAAAGTGAGCATTAAGGGTGAGAGACTGGAGGAAGTGGATAGTTTTAGATACTTGGGTGCAAATATGGCAGGAAAGGGAGGAGTGGGGGTGGAGGTAGAATGTAGATTGAGAGAAGCGAGTAAATGCCTAAATGGAATGAAAATTGTAATGACCTAGACCTAGATATGGATCAAAAGGTCTCCTGTCGGTATGCTCCGCCTTTGTAATCCTTTGAGAAATAGACATCTGGGAATGGATGTTAAGAGGAGGTTATATGAAGGAGTGATTGTGCCAACAGCACTATACGGGTCAGAAACATAGAACACAAGAGAGGAAGAGAAAAGGAGTTTGAATGTGTTTGAGATGAAATATCTGAGAAGTATGAAATGGGTTACCAGGCTAGATAGAGTCAAAAATGAGGAGGTGAGGAGGAGAACAGGGGTGAAAAGGGAGTTAGGAGATAGGATTGATGAAACAGCATTAGAATGGTTTGGACACATGGAAATAATGAGTAAAGGAAAATTAGTAAAAGAGGTGTGGAAGGCAGAGGTGGAAGTAGTGAATATGAGGGAGCGTCCTAGAATGAGATGGATGGATGGGGTGAAAAGGGTATTACAAAAGAAAGGAATGTCTGTAGAGGAAGGACGGAAGAGGACTTCAGAAGATAGGGGTGAATGGAGAAGGGTTGTGTAAGGATGATGCTGTGATGCATGAGGGGGAGTGGGTGGGGGATGAGGGGTGAAGATGTATGTATGAGAAAAAAATTGACGCGGCCCGAACGAAGGGATTTCTCCCCGTCTTCTCCTTTTCTGCCTTTTCATACATACTCCCTCACCCTCCATCTCCCACCCACTCCCCTTCATGCATCATATTATCATCCATACACAAGCTCTCTCCATTCACCCCTATCTTCAGTTCTCCCCCGTCCTTCCTCAACAGACATTCCTCTCTTTCCCAATGCCCCTCTTACCCCCATCTATCCATCTCATGTTTACTCCTTCCACTTCTGCCTTCCGCACCTCTTTTATTAATCGTTCTTTACTCATTATTTCCATGTGTCCAAACCATCCTAATACTCTTTCATCAACTCTATCTCTCAACTCCCTTTCCACCCCTGTTCTCCTCCTCACCTCCTCATTTCTCACTCTAGCCCAGTAACCCCTATCATACATCTCAGGCATTTCATCTCAAACACATTCAAACTCCTTTTCTCTTCCTCTCTTATGTTCCATGTTTCTGCCACGTACAGTGCTGTCGGCACAATCACTCCTTCATACAATCTCCTCTTAGCATCCATTCACAAATGTCTATTTTTAATCACACTTGTTCATCCCCCAAGGCATTTACTCGATTCTCTCAATCTATATTCTACCTCCACACCCACTCATCTCTCTTTCTTGCCACGTTCACACTCAAATATCTAAAACTATCCACTTCCTACAGTCTCTCTCCCATAATACTCTCTTCCAGCCTGCTGACACTCTCTCCCTTTGTACATCTCATCACCTTACTTCTACATACATACATATACCAAAAGATTTTTCCCCCCTTACACGGGAGGTAGCCAAAAGACAAAGGCATAGAAACCACTCCCACCCATTCCGTCCCCTACATACTCCACTCCCTTCTACACTCTTTTACCTACATTTATCTTCAACTTCCTTCTTTCGCACACCTTCCTAAACTCTCTCACTAACTTCCTCAATCCCTTATCTGATCCTGCTACAAGCGCGGTGTCGTCATCAAACAATTGGCTTAGGCTTATCTCCCACTTTTCTCCATTTTCTTTAACTATCTACAATCCCTGACCCACTATATATATATATATATATATATATATATATATATATATATATATATATTATATATATATATATATATATATATATGTATATGTACTACATATACATGTATATTATGTGCGTGTATGCATTATATATATATATATATATATATATACATGTATATGTATATATATATGTATACATACATATATATATATATATATATGTATATATATATATATATATATGTATATATATATACATACGTATTACATATACATGTATATTATGTATGTGCGTGTATGCATTATATATATATATACATATATATATATATATATATATATATATATGTGTGTGTGTGTGTGTGTGTCTGTGTGTGTGTGTGTGTGTGTGTGTGTGTGTGTGTGTGTGTGTGTGTTGACTATATTATGACAAATAAGATTGAAGGTGGAAGAAGCAGACGAGGAGTAATGGGAGAATTTTCACGCTTTAACGTTTCGACCCGCAGGGTCTTGATCACAAAGCTAACAACTCAAACGTAACAGGATATTTTATACATGGACGGGTCATCTCATGGGACGCTTCGGAGAGCTTGTTATTTTATTTGCGTATTCTTTTATTATTAAGAAGCTTGTGGCTTTTGCTAAACATTTATTTAATACGGTTGTGTTGTTCCAGTCTGGAAGGTGGCCATGTTTATCCACATGCATTACTATGGAGTTAGATGTCCTATGGGCTTTTACGTCATTTTTATGTTCATTTATCCTTTTATTAAGTCCGCGACCAGATTCACCAAAATATGAAGAGGGACAGCTTTTACACGGAATTTTATAAACAACGCTGTTTTCGTTAGTGGGATTATTGTATCTACGTGTTACCAAATGTCCTACTTTGTTACTTGACGTCCTGGCTATTTTAATGCCCGCTTTTAGGAGAAAAGTATCTAAGTATGAATTGACATTAGAGTTTGGTACTGTAATATATCTGGTTTCATTATTACATTTATTATCATTCTTATTTTTATCTTTACTTTTGTTAATTATTTCTTTGGCTTTCTTTTTCAACCTACATAAGAGTCCTTTTGGATATTTGAGTTTGATGAAAGTCTCAGTAATATTTTGTAATTCAAGATTTAGAAATTCTTTACTGCATATACGAAATGCTCTGAGGAAGAAACCTATTATAATACCTGTTTTAGTTCTGTCATTATGTCCTGAGTACAAGTGTATATAGTCTTTATTGGTGGGTTTCCGGTATACTGAAAATTTCACATTTTTATCTATTCTATGGATAATTGTGTCTAAGAAAGGTAATTTTCCGTTATTTTCATTTTCTGCAGTAAATTGTATATTTTCATTTACACTATTTAATCTCCCGAGTTTGTTGTTAATGTCTGTATCCTTAGGTACAATTACGAGTATGTCATCAACATACCTAAACCATTTACTATTCCTACCCATTATTGTCATGTATTCTTCTGTTTCGAGTATTTCCATGTATAAATTTGCTAACACTGCAGAAAGGGGACTACCCATGGCGAGGCCAGAATGTTGTCTGTATTCAATATTATTAAAAGTGAAAGCGCCAAATCCTACACAAAGAGAAATTAATTCGAGGTAATCTTTTTTGGGGACGGGTAGATCTTCATTTTTCAAATTATTTACTACTCGTTCAACAGCATTTAGAGCGCCTTTTATTGATACTCGAGTATATAAAGAGGTGACATCGTAGCTGGCTAGTTTCTTGTTATTGAAATCTAAATCTTTTAATCTGTTAATTAGATCCGAAGAATTTCGTAGATGTGCATCACTAATAGTTCCTAAAGTATTGGATAAAGGTTTAGCTAAACATTTGGCTAACTTATGAGGTGCACTATTGATTCCTGAAGTAATGGGGCGCATAGGAATTCCTGTTTTGTGGATCTTAGGCAGGCCGTGCATTCTTGGTGGTAAAGGTGCTTCTTCAAGTAGGTTTAATAGTTTTTTTCCCTTTCTCTGATTTCTTTAATATTTTTCTCGCTTTTGTTGTGAATTTTTCGCCTTCATTTTTTGCGTAACCATTATGTTTTTTCTCGTAAGTTTCACTGTCACTGAGTAAATCTAACATTTTATTATTGTAATCTTGTTGGTTCATTACTATTATGCCTCCTCCTTTATCTGCACTTGTGATTATAATATTTTTGTCTTTATTTAGGCAAGTTAAAGCATTGAGAAATATTTTTGGAATAACACATTTGTTCTTATTTGCCAAGGCTTGATAGCATGTGGTAATACCTTGAATAAAACCTTTGTCTACATCATCCATTTTCCATATATAGTTTTTGTTTAGATATTCGCTAAATTTCTTTTTGTTAATTCCGACATCGAATTTCATATCTAACGATAGTGCTTGGATTTCTGTATCTGAGAGTTGTTTGTCTGAAAGGTTCGTTACTAATTCTGGATTACCTGCATTGTTCCAATCACTATTTTCACATAACTGTTTTAATTTTCGTTCTAATTTTTACTGTGTTCTTCTCTTTCTTTATGAAATCTATTCGAAAGCCATCGCGGTATCGGTATCTCACTTGTTTCACTACATAATGTACTACATAATGTACTTACTTGGTCTTGAGTTGTTAGCTTTGTGATCAAGATCCTGCGGGTCGAAACGTTAAAGCGTGAAAATTCTCCCATTACTCCTCGTCTGCTTCTTCCACCTTCAATCTTATATATATATATATATATATATATATATATAATATATATATATATATATATATATATATACATATACGTATTACATATACATGTATATTATGTATGTGCGTGTATGCATTATATATATATACACACATATATATATGTATACATATATGCATATGTGTATATATATATGTATATATATATATATATATATATATATACGTATTACATATACATGTATATTATGTGTGCGTATGCAATATATTAAATACAGTATATATATATATATATATATACATATATATATAATGTATACATATACATATAAATATATACGTTTGCATTCATACACACACACACACACACACACACACACACACACACACACACACACACACACACACACACATACA
The DNA here is from genome assembly GCF_046742065.1 of Oratosquilla oratoria. NCBI lineage: Eukaryota > Metazoa > Arthropoda > Malacostraca > Stomatopoda > Squillidae > Oratosquilla > Oratosquilla oratoria. The sequence goes on from NC_134786.1 coordinate 46,103,141, forward strand.
TATATATATATATATATAAGTATATATATATATATATATATATGTTGAGACATTCTGACAGGTTGATGTAAGTGGAATAGGAAACACAGGAGTCTTAGTCTTGAGTTTATTCCTGACTAGTTTCGCAGGTATGCTTTTTCAAAGGAATATGTGTACAAACGGGCTGTGGGCATTATATACATGGGGTGGACCTAACCACCTCCGAGTTACCATAGTTGGTGACGAATGTGAACATCACATTGTGGCTAACGTAACAATGAAGAAATTTTTACACTTAAATATGATAACAATAATAACAAAGAAATTGTTACATTTTCTATTAATAATTTCTTTGTTATTAGTGTTATCATATTTAAGTGTAAAAATTTCTTCATTGTTACGTTAGCCACAATGTGATGCTCACATTCGTCACCAACTATGGTAACTCGGAGAGGTGGTGAGGTCCACCCCATGTATATAATGCCCACAGCCCGTTTGTACACATATTCCTTTGAAAAAGCATACCTGCGAAACTAGTCAGGAATAAACTCAAGACTAAGACTCCTGTGTTTCCTATTCCACTTACATCATATATATATATATATATACATATATATATATATATATATATATATAACAAGAGCATTTTTCCCCTTATAAGGGAGGTTTACCAAGTCGAAAGCACGAATCTACTCCCACCCATTCCACTACCATTCGCTACCCTTTCCCCACTTTCATATAAACTTTTCATGGATGACGGGTCATCCCTGTATCCAGCTCACTGACCTGGGCCAGAAGCAATGTAGCAAGACACAATTCATCCAGATCAAAGCCGCTTCACTTAATCGGTGACCCCTTTCTCCCTCCTTTCATGTAGAAAAAGAAAAAGATGGAAGAAATCCCTTTGGGTTGCGTCAAAATATCAGTTACACAAACACATAGTAACTCTTCTCTCCTGCCTTCTCCCTTCCTTGCACAGCAGACATTCCCCTCTTGCTGAACGCCCCCTTCACTCCATCTATCCATCTCATCCTCGGTCGTCCCCTCAAGTTCACTCCTTCCACCTCTGCCTTCCACACCTCCTTTACTAATTTTTCATCATTCATTCTTTCTATGTGTCTAAACCACCCCAATAACATTTCATTAGCCTTATATGCCATCTTTTCCACTCCCGGTCTCGTCCTCGTTTCTCACTCTATCAAACGCCTACCATATTTCTTAAACACATTTAAAATTTTATTTTCTGCCCCATACAATGCCATCGGCACAATTGATAAATGCCGTGTGTAGGTATCAAATTCAAGAACACAAGGACGATCATCCACTGGCATTGATACATTTATTCATCTTATTTCCTGATAGCTTCCTAAGGGCAAAGAAATAACATAGTATCTGTTATGAACGATCTTATAAACATTTACGACAAAATGCAAATTCGCTGGGAAAAATATTGTATTGGTTAAAGCGGAGAGGTTTACCTGGTAATTTTGATAATTACATGATAGTTTACTTGGCAAAGATGTAAACATATCAACAATGTATTTCTGTAACAGTGATTTGACAGGGTTGTTGTTATTATTATGAACTGTTCACCAGCACTTCTTTCCTAATTGCACAAGTCAGATGAAAAAATTGACCAATCAGATATCTAGTTATTTCAGAGTCAACACTAGAATTAACGGAATATATTATTCAAACCAATATATATAAATAAATAAATAAATATATATATATATATATATATATATATATATATATATATATATATATATATATATAAAACAGGAGACTTAACCAAAGGAAGATCATTCTAGATGTTACGTAAACCTAAACAACGGTCAAAATTGAGCATTATTATATCAGCAAAATCTAAACAAAATAAATATATGAGTATAAAGACAGAAAAAAACAACACACAAGCTCATTCCAATAACGTTCTACCGAGATAAGTAAAGACATAACATATATAGATATATACACAAACCTGCTTCTGGACACACGTGTGTACGTTTACCCACATGCATACACGTACACTATGTAAGCATACGCTTATGGGCGTGTCCAAAAACATAAGGAAGCTTATTCATTACGGAACATAAAAATACTTTTCATCAACGTAATTGCACTTTAATAAGAATGCCCTTTACGAGGTAACAAGGGCGAATGTATGATTATACATACAGTATATACGTAAATTCATAAATACGTATATGCATACGCCTATCTATATAACAAGATATTTTCCCCCGTACAATGGAGGTAGCCAACTCAAAGGCATTTACCTACTCCTACCCATCACTCTTTCCTCCCTCTCATCTTAGTTCCTCTTGGATGACAGGTCATCCCTGAATCCTATATGTACATACATGAATACATGCATGCATACACACATTCATATATGCATACATAACCGTACAAACGAATATACGAGTACATACATATGTAAGTATGCATATGCATATCCTTTGATCTTACAGCCTGTAATACCTGTTTTTCTCAAATTTACGTTACGGATTTTATTCGTCAAAAGTGGTAAATTACGTGACTGAGTTTACTTTATTTACTTTAGTCCTTCCCCTGATCAGAGTTGAAACAAGAACTTTGTTTACGAGAAATTCTCAATTTTATGTAATTCTTGTTCGATTATTATCGTTCTTACTTTATATTTTTCATTTTGACTTCCAGAGGGATATTTTTTTTCAAAAGATGGTAAAGTTATCATTTTTTGAAACTTTATCTTTTTAACGTTTGTGAAAGTAAAATATGTGTTTAAGGTCGCCATTACGAATCCAATTGTTATTGGATCGACAATCAACCAAGCTACAGGTCAGACAAAATAAGAGTGACCACATAGACTTAACCACAAATCGCGGTAAAATAAACAAATAGATAAATAAACAAGAGAGAACATCAGATAAAGGTGGAAAATGGACAGAGGAGGACCTTCCCCGTCTATTTATAAGATATAAATGGCAAAGACCAGAGCCAACTTCAATGACCACAGATATATCCTTATGGACGGGTCGGACAAAAGTGTGTACACGCAAGCATTTGCTGCACCAAGGAGTCGGACAAAACGTGGAAAAGCCTCGCGAAAGACGGTGTTCTCTCGAAGGCAATCTAACTTGCACTGATTACGGGGAATAAAAATAACGCGTAATTAGCCTAGAGAAATAGAGAGGAAAAGAGGAGTAAAAACGAAAGAGAATGAGCAGACAGTGAGTGAGTGAGTGAAAGAGAGAGAGAGAGAGAGAGAGAGAGAGAGAGAGAGAGAGAGAGAGAGAGAGAGAGAGAGAGAGAGAGAGAGAGAGAGAGAGAGAGAGAGAGAGAGAGAGAGAGAAAGGAGAGAGAGAGAGAGAGAGAGAGAGAGAGAGGAAAGGAGAGAGAGAGAGAGAGAGAGAGAGAGAGAGAGAGAGAGAGAGAGAGAGAGAGAGAGGGGGGGTAGAGGGGGGATAGAGGGAGGGAGGGGGAGAGAGAGAGAGAAAGAGAGAGGGGAGTCGAGAAGGCATTTCATCCTTGGTGTCCGTAAAGTTTGTGTACACGCGTGCGTTCGTGCATGTATGCGTGTGTATGTGTCTGTGTATTTGATTCACCATAGCCTTGGATCACTCACCGTACTTATGATTAAGACGTTTCCCTCCCTGATGAGAAATCCATTGCTTGTATTGTCTAACGCCAGACAATTCTATTCAGCAGAGAGGGGATCTTACATAGAAAGAACTAAGATCAGAGTTTAAGTAAATAATCATTAATTAGATTTTAATTAAAAGTTTAATTGGAAACTCAGATAAGTTACGATTACTTTTTATGTATTTGTATATCACTATAGACAAGTCATAAAAAAAAATTATTTTAAAAACTCATAATTTCGCGACGTTAATTTCTATGAACAAGACACTGAAATCAATACGATAACCTTTATTCTATAAAACAATACTCGAATCCTTGCTCGAGTAGATGGTCTTCATTTTGTACGAAATGATATATATGTGTGTATCACCATATCCTAAGCGAGAAATTATAAATCACGATATTTTTTGTCTTTTCTCTTTGTTTGGCTTTAGTTTTTGCAGATCTTTATCACTGCGCCAATATTGGTGTTTTCTGTCTTATTCATTGAATGTAATATATTAAATGATTCATTGGTGTATTTCTTTTTCATTGGTAGAGAAACAGAATGTAGTGTGTGTGTGTGTGTGTGTGTGTGTGTGTGTGTGTGTGTGTGTGTGTGTGTGTGTGTGTGTGTGTGTGTGTGTGTGTGTGTGTGTGTGTGTGTGTGTGTGTGTGTGTGTGTGGGTGTGTGTGTGTGGGTGGGTGGGTGTGTTTGTGCGTGAATGTGTGTATGTGAGTGTATGTGTGCGTCTGTGTGTATGTGCACGTGTGTACTGTGTGTGTGTATGTGCGTGTATGTGTGCGTCTGTGTGTATGTGCACGTGTGTACTTGTGTGTGTGTGCACTTGTT
>NC_134786.1:46112581-46130081 GCF_046742065.1 Oratosquilla oratoria
AAAGACTTGGTGTACTGTACAGATACTGCTTATTTTCTGCACAAGCTTGTAGTGTCACTGTATGAACCCAAAGATTGGAGACTGTTCATTGACAGCAGTAAGCGATCGCTGAAATGTGTTCTGCTTCACAACGGCAACCAGTTTGCCTCTGTACCCCTTACTCACTCGACTACACTGAAGGAAAAGTATGAAGCGGTGAAGTATGTGCTGGAGAAAATTTGTCATGATCAGTATGAATGGCTTATTTGTGTTGATCTGAAAATGGTGAATTATTTGTTGGGACAACAGTCCGGCTTCACCAAGTACCCATGCTTTCTGTGCATGTGGGATAGTAGGGACACTGCTCAGCATTACACAAAAAAGGACTGGTCTGTGCGGGAGCAAGGAACATCACCAACAATCCTCTGGTAGACAGAGACAAGACACTCTTCCCACCGCTGCACATCAAGCTCAGCTTGATTAAACAATTCACCAAAGCTCTAGACAAGGATGGCGGCTGCTTCACTTACTTGTGCCATGCTTTTCCAGGAATAACCACAGAGAAATTGAAAGATGGCATCTTTGATGGTCCTTAAATCCATCAGGTCATCAGAGATCATGAGTTTCAAAAATCAGTGAAAGAAGTGGAACTGGAAACATGGAAGGCTTCTGTTCTGGTCGTGAAAAACTTTCCTGGCGATAACAAGGCCAGGAACTATGAAAAACTTGTCACCAATATGCTGACTGTTTTCAAAAACCATGGATGCAACATGAGCATCAAAATGCATTACTTATTCTTACGTATGGATCGGTTTCCTAAGACTCTGGGATCAATGAGTGATGAGCAGGGGGGAGAGATTCCATCAGGGCATAAAAGAGATGGAGACCAGGTCTCAGGGACGCTGGGATACAGTCATGATGGCTGATTACTGTTGGACTCGGAAGAGTATTTGAGGTGTTCGAAGAAACGGAAATTCATGCCCTGAATTCTGCACAATAACGACATAATGTTCAATTTACATGTATTTCCCTTTATCACTGTCTATTATTCAATTTACAGAAATTGAAGTTTGTAACATTTAATAAATACATTCTGTTCGATTTTTCCTAAAATCTTTTTTGGATGAGAAATATTATCGAAATTAACTGAAAAACTCACAAAAATGTAATAAATTTATTCAGAAGATCGGATTTTTCAAAATCAACTTAGCATAGCAATCTGACCTGATTGAAAAAAAAAATGTAAATTTTGGATTCAGTGGTGCAAAATTGTCCTAATTCAGTTGAAAAAACATAGACAACTTACAATTATTTTGTAACCCAGTGTATTAATAACAATAAAATCACGAAAATAGTCAAAGAAATATGATAACTATAATGATAATCATGAAAATAGTAAAACAAAATTATAACAACAACAGTGAAATATCAATGATAATATATAAAAAGATAAATCATCCCCTTAACCCTCAACAGAATACCATAAAAACAGATAAAAATCACTTGGTGGGAGGAGGGAGGTGGGAGGGGGGAGGGGGAGGTGGGAGGTGGGAAATGGGAGGGGAAAGCCGGAGGTGGAAAGTGAGAAGTGGTAGATTGGAGGTGGGAGGTGGGAGGTGGGAGGTAGGAGGTAGGAGGAGTGAGGCTTTATAATAAGACCTTTTAAAGATCTAAAAAAAATTCAGCTTAAGCGTAGTATGAGTTCTCTTTCAAAAGAGTGACGATAGACATGGCAAAACACGACCCAAATATATCTCCCTATTCCCACGCTAGCTATGTCGTGAGGGAGCGCATGTAGGATCACGCCCACACACACAGGTATTGGTACACATACATACGTACACACTGTACATACGGCTACATACACGTACACGCACACGTAAAACATATGTACGCATAGATGTACATGTATACACATATATATGTGCACACACACTTATACATACATATGTGAAACAAACGCCCACCCATATGTACTCAGACACATACATATACACATATAGTACATGTACTATATACGCGCCCTTATACAGCGCTCTCTCTCTTTCACACACACACACACACACACACACACACACACACACACACACACACACACACACACACACACACACACACACACACACACACACACACACACACACACACACACACACACACACACACACACACACACACACACACACACACACACACACACACACACACACACACACACACACACACACACACACACACACACACACACACACATACACATGCTTCTGTTGTTGATTATCAGGAGATTCCATTCAGGCAAGGGAGAGGTCACAATAGCTGTTGATGACATGTGGGTCCTTTTCCTTTCTCCTCTGTATACTTGATTTTTCTTGTCTTTTATTTCCTTCTCCCTCTCGTGCTTCTCTCATTCTTGGCCACCCCTTTGATATTTTTCTTCTTTTTTTCCCGTCACGTATCATTTCTTTACTTATTTATTTATTTTCGTCGTTGTATCTTTTCATGTATTGGGTTTTTGCTCTCATTACTTTTCTTCTTCTTCTTCTTCTTCTTCTTCTTCTTCTTCTTCTTCTTCTTCTTCTTCTTCTTCTTCTTCTTCTTCTTCTTCTTCTTCTTCTTCTTCTTCTTCTTCTTCTTCTTCTTCTTCTTCTTCTTCTTCTTCTTCTTCTTCTTCTTCTTCTTCTTATTTTCTTCTTCTTCTTCTTCTTCTTCTTCTTCTTCTTCTTCTTCTTCTTCTTCTTCTTCGTCTTCCTCTTCTTCTTCTTCTTCTTCTTCTTCTTCTTCTTCTTCTTCTTCTTCTTCTTCTTCATCTTCTTCTTCATCTTCTTCTTCTTCTTCTTCTTCTTCTTCTTCTTCTTCTTCTTCTTCTTCTTCTTCTTCTTCTTCTTCTTCTTCTTCTTCTTCTTCACGTTCTTCTTCTTCTTCTCCTTCTTCCTCTTCTTCTTCTTCTTCTTCTTCTTCGTCTTCTTCTTCTTCTTCTTCTTCTTCTTCTTCTTCTTCTTCTTCTTCTTCTTCTTCTTCTTCTTCTTCTTCTTCTTCTTCTTCTTCTTCTTCTTCTTCTTCTTCTTCTTCTTCTTTTTGTTCCTCCCTCTCTACCTACTCTCATTCCTCCTTCTCCTCCTTCTCCTTCTTCTCCTCCCTAATTTTCCTCCTCTCCCTCTTTCTTCTCTCTTATATTCTCCCTACTACTCCTCCCTCGTTCCTTGTTTCTTCCTCCTTCTTCAGCTTCCTCCTCCACTTCTTTTTCCTTCTCTCTCTTACATCTCTTCTTATTTCCTTTTCCTTTATCTCTGTCTCTACTCCTCCTTCTCTTCCAATTTATCCGTTTCCCAATCTGCCTCTTTACACTCATCTCTCTCTTCCTCTTAGTCATTTTCTGGTCTTCCTTCTTGTCCTTATCTTCATGTTCCTGTTTATATTCAGCATTCTCCTCCTCCTCCTCCTCCTCCTCCTCCTCCTCTTCCTCCTCCTCCTCCTCCTCCTCTTCCTCCTCCTTTATTTTCTTGTTCTATTTTTCTTTCCACTCCTGTTCCTGACATTTCTTTCCTCCTTTATTTGTTCCTATTCCTCTCCGCCTTTTCACGCTGTGACCTTCTCATTCCTCAACCCTCCTCCTCCCCACCCCCTCCTCTCCTCCCCTTCCTCTTCCTCTCTCGTCCCCTCCACCCCCTCCTTCCCTCTCTATTACACCTTTTCTTTCCGTTTGATCTCCTCACATCCAATTTTTTCTTATTTTTATTTCTACTCTGTTCTTTTCTCGCCGTCTTTTTCCTTCCTCTCCCTTCCTTCCTCTTCGGACGCAAGTGGCTAGTACTTCTCCTACATCACCTCCTCCTCCTCCTCTCTTCTTTCTTCTCTTTCTTCTCTTTTTGCTTCCCTTTTACTTCTCTTTTTCGCTATGATTTTCCTTCGCCACTTTCTCCTTCTTTCCCTTTGCCTTCTTCTCATTCTCTTTCTCCTTCTCCTTCTCCTTCTCCTCCACCTTATCTTTCCAATTTTCCTCCTCCTCTTCCTCCTCCTCCTCCTTCTCCTCTTCCTACCCCTTCTTCTTTTCATTTTCCATTTTCTTCTATTTCTCTTTCTCCCATTCCTTCTTCTTTTCTTCCTCCTCATCTTTTGTCCTTCAATTCCTTCTTCTTCTCCTCCTCATCCATCTTTCCTCCTCTCTTCTTTTTCTTCTTCTTTTATTTCTCTTTTTCTTTTTCCTCCTCCTCTTTTATCATATTGTCTCTTCTTTTTCTCCTCCTCCTCCTCTTCCTCCTCCATTTTCTCCACCTCTTCACCTTCTCTTCCTCCTGTTCTTCCTTCTCCTCCTCCTCCTCCTCCTTCTCTTCTTTCGCTTCCTTTCTCAGTTAAAGGGGAAATTCTTGGGCGTATCTGTGTCATCCTGGTGACACAGAAGGGATTTTGTCCTACGCAACATTTCACAATTATTATCTTTCCACAACTTCTTATTTCTCCTCCTCTTCTTCCTCCTCTTCTTCCTCCTCTTCTTCCTCTTCCTCCTCCTCTTCCTCCTCCTCTTCCTCCTCCTCTTCCGTCTTCTCTCCCTCTTTCTCCTTCTCTTCCTTCTCCTCTTTCTCCTCTTCCTCCTTTTCCTCCTCTTCATCATCCACTTTCTCCTTCTCTTCTTCCTCTTACTCATCTTCTTCAGCATCCACTTCTGCATACTCTTCTTCCTCCTATTCCTCCTTCCTCTTCCCTCTCCTCTTCCTCCTTTTCCTTCTCTTCTTTCTCTTCCTCCTCTTCTTACTCTTTTTCCTCTTTCTCACCCTCTTTCTCATCTTTCCTCCTCCTCCTCCTCGTCTTTCTCGTCCTTGTTTCTTTTTTTTTCTCAATTTTATTTTTATTTTTTGGGTTTAGTCAACTCTTATATACATTTACTTCTCCTCCTCTTCCTCCTCATTTTCTTCTCTTCGTTTGTTATGTACCCTTTCTTTTCATCTCTATGTCTCTCCTCATCACCCTAACCCTCCACTTCCTCCTCCTCTTCTTCTTTTCTTTCTTAATCTAATCTTTCTTCTCGGTGCTTCTTTTGCTCTTCTATTTTCCACTTTCTCCTTCTCCTCCTCTTCCTCCTCTTTCTCTTCCTATTCCTCTTCCGTATATTCCTTTTCTTCTTCATCTTCTCCATTTCTTAATTCTTTTTTCGCCCTTTCTTCTTGTTCCTTTTTACAACCACCTTCTCCCTCGGGTCTCTTTCTCTCCTTTATTTTTTCTCTTTTTCATTTTTTTTTCTCTTTTCCTCTTTTTCTTTTTTCTTCACCTCCTCCTCTATATATTTTATTTCCACTTTATTTTCTATCAACTCTCTTTCCTCCATCTATTCAATTCTGTCCCTGTTGTATTTTCCGTCCCCCTCCTTCTTCTGTTTTTTCCTTCATCAGAACTTCCTCCTCCTTCTCCTCCTCCTCCTCCTCCCCCTCTTCCTCCTCCTCCTCCTCCTCCTCCTCCTCTTCCTCCTCTTCCTCCTTCTCGTTCTTTTTAATCTTTTCTTTTTCTTTTCTTCTTTTCCTCTTACAAATATTCCTCCTCTTCCTTCTCCTCCTCCTCCTTCTTCTATTTGTTTCTTTAATTCTTTTTATTTGCCTTTTTTTTCTTATTCTCTTTCCCTACCTCCTTCATTTCCTTCTCTTTTGTTCCCTTCTCCACCTTCTCTTCCTCCTTCTTTTATTCATATTCCTCCTCTTCTTACTCTTATCTACCATCCTCCTCCTCTTCCTCTCATTCCTCTTCTCTCCCCTCTTCCTCCTCCTTTCACACGCCCTCCTTTACTTCCTTTACATTTTATTTCATTTATCCTCCCCTTCCTCTTCCTCTCATTCCTCTTCTCTCTCCTCTTCCTCCTCTTTTCGCACGTCCTCCTTTACTTCCTTTACTTTTTCTTTCATCTCCTCCTCCTCCACCTCCACCTCCTCCTCCTTGTTTCTTCCCCCTCTTCGTTTACCCACTCCATTTTGATCAATGTCCCTCCACTTCGTTCCTTGTCTCCATCTCCTCCATTTCTCTTTGTCCTTCTCTTCTCGTATTCTTCCTCTTCCCTCTTTATGCCTTCCTTTCATCTCCCCCTCCCCATCCTCTTCTTTCCTCCACCCTTCTACCCCTCCTCCCTCCTACCCCTCCTCCCCTTCCCCCACTTCCTTCTCTACTGCCCCTCCTACCATCGTCCCCTCTTCCTCCTCCTCCCCCTCCTCCCGATCCTTCCCTAAGAAGATGAGGAGGAGGAGGAGGAAGAGGAAGAAGAATGTAAGGAGGAGGAGGAAGAAGAGGAATAAGAAGATGATGATGAGGAGGAAGAGTAGGAAGAAGAGGAACAAGAAGATAAGGAGGAAGAGGAGGAGGAGGAAGAGAAATAAGAGGAGGTGAAGGAGGAAGAGGAGGACGAGGAGGAGGAGGAAGAGGAAGAAGAATATAAGGAGGAGGAGGAAGAAGAGGAATAAGAAAATGAGGAGGAGGAGGAAGAGTAGGAAGAAGAGGAATAAGAAGATAAGGAGGAAGAGGAGGAGGAGGAGGAAGAGAAATAAGAGGAGGTGAAGGAGGAAGAGGAGGACGAGGAGGAGGAGGAAGAAGAAGAGGAATAAGAGGAGGGGGACTATGTCGTTTGAGGAACGAACCAGAGGTGAGATCGAAGCCCAACTTGGTTTCTGTTTGACGGGAAGCGATTGTATTCATGGAAATGTGGCACTAAATTGGTCTCGTTACGTGAAGGAGAGATGTGATCACTGATCACATCGATCACGTGATCATAGTCGGATAGCCCTCAGACCTAAGATCAAAAGACAAAGACTAAAAGGAAAAAAAATGAGATCTGTGGTTGGAAAGAATAAAGAGGATGAGACGGAGAGTTAGAGAGGAGTGGAGGAAGAGGAGGAAGAAGAGGAAGAGGAGGAGAAATAAGAGGAGGAAGGGGAACAAGAGGAGGAGAAGGTGAAGGAGAAAGGAGAAAAGGAGAAGGAAATGGTGACAAAGTAATAAGAAAGTAAGCAGAAGAGGAAGAGAAGGAGGAGAGAGAGGAGGACGAGAAGAAGGTGTAGGAGGAGGAAAAAATGGCAAACTAGTAAGAAGACAAGGGAAAAGAGAAAAAGAGGAGAATAAGAAAAGACGAAAAAAGAACGGAGGAAGAGGAGATAGAAATTGAAATTGTGGCAGAGTAATAGTAAGAGAGAGACGACGAGTAGAGAGAGGATGAAGAGAAAGAAAAAGACAAAAAACGAGGAGGAAAAAATAAAGAAAAATCAGTAGAGAAGAGGAAAGGAAGAAATACGGTAGTATGGAGGATAAATGGAAAAAAGAAGAGGCTACACAATAAGTAGGGGAAAAAAGGAAGGAGGAGAGAGACAAAGAAGAAATTAGGTAATGAGCAGAAACGAGGACTATGGCAAAGATATATGGAAGAATGAATCGGTAAAAAATTGAAAATAAAGAGGGGAGTTAGGAAAAAGAGAAAGAGCACGAAAAGGAAGAGGAGGAGGAGGACGAAGGCAACATCAAATGTAGAAAGATGAAGCTAGGATGAGGTGAAGGAAGAGAGAAAAAAAAAAGACAGACAGACAGACAGAAAGAAAGACAGAGACTGACAAACAGACAAACATACAGACAGACAGACAGACAGATGGACATAAGGAGAGATAGAGAGATGGGGAAAACGTAAAAAGGAAAGCAAGGAGAAGATGAGGATGAAGAAGAAGAAGAAGAAGAAGAAGAAGAAGAAGAAGAAGAAGAAGAAGAAGAAGAAGAAGAAGAAGAAGAAGAAGAAGAAGAAGAAGAAGAAGAAGAAGAAGAAGAAGAAGAAGAAGAAGAAGAAGAAGAAGAAGAAGAAGAAGAAGAGGAAGAAGAAGAAGAAGAAGAAGAAGAAGAAGAAGAAGAAGAAGAAGAAGAAGAAGAAGAAGAAGGAGAAGGAGAAGAAGAAGAAGAAGAAGAAAAAGAAGAAGAAGATGAAGAAGAAGAAGAAGAAGAAGAAGAAGAAGAAGAAAAAAAAGATGATGAGGAAGAAGAAGAAAAAGAAGAAGAAGAAGAAGAAGAAAAAAAAGATGATGAGGAAGAAGAAGAAAAAGAAGAAGAAGAAGAAGAAGAATGCGAAGAAGAATGCCAAGAAGAAGAATGCGAAGAAGAATGCGAAGAAGAAGAAGAAGAAGAAGAAGAAGAAGAAGAAGAAGAAGAAGAAGAAGAAGAAGAAGAAGAAGAAGAAGAAGAAGAAGAAGAAGAAGAAGAAGAAGAAGAAGAGGAAGAAGAAGAAGAAGAAGAAGAAAAAGAGGAAGAAGAAGAAGAAGAAGAAGAAGAAGAAGAAGAAGAAGAAGAAGAAGAAGAAGAAGAAGAAGAAGAAGAAGAAGAAGAAGAAGAAGAAGAAGAAGAAGAAGAAGAAGAAGAAGAAGAAGAAGAAGAAGAAGAAGAAATAATGATGGTTATTAATAATTAGAAGAAATACTGTAGTGGAAGAATAAACAGAAAAAGAATGATAGAATAGCAAAACGAAGAGGAAGAGAAATGTATATCAACATTGGCAGACCCAATGGAGGCCACAACCAGAAATTGAAATATGGTACTGCCGAGGACTTGAACTCAGCTATCACATGACAAGAGACGCAGTGACATGCCAACTATGCTATCAAGAGAGATATAAGTCAAGCGCAATATTCCTTATATATTTGTATGCTCGAGTACATACACATACATGAAATTTTGCATTCAACCCATCTCCACTATGATAGTACAATTGGAAGTATACAAACAAAGTTGATGGCTTAGAATTAAAGTACATTGTGGTTGTTAAAGTGTATCACTAATCACTGGGACCCATTCAATGTTGTACAAATACTTTCCCGCGTTTGTATACTTCCAATTGTATACATAAGTGAACACACGTACCCGTGTTCTTATTAGCATATATATATATATATATATATATATATATATATATATATATATATATATATATATATATATATATATAAAAGACTTATTAACCTTCTGTCGGAGAATGAGATAAGATGAACAGAAAATATGCATATTTCGACCACTATCTATGTACCTCTTCAGCAGAAGAGAACCACAGATAGTGGTCGAAATATACATTTTTTTCTGATCATCTTATTTCATTCTCCGACACAGGATCAATAAGTCTTACTTTACAAAAGTGTTACTACATTAAACCTTTGTAATATATATATATATATATATATATATATATATATATATGTTTATATATATATATATATACATAAATATATACATAAATATATACATATATGTATATATATATATATATATATATATGTATATATATACATATCTATATATATATATATGTATATATATATATATATATATATATATGTATATATATATTAGGGCGATGCAAAGAAACTGACCGTCTCAAAATCTTAACGGCACCTTCTAATGTGGTTTATTTTAGTATAAGGCGTTTCTGTGCAAAATTTCAGTAAAAAAGATGACTCTTCAGTGGTTGCTATCAACCGTTGAACTTTTAGTATGTGATATTTTTTTTTTATCTCACCTTCCCTCTATGCAAAACAATTATGCTGTAGCAAAGGGTAGGATGTCGATTTGTTGAAAACTTGCTGTCAATAACACATGGTTATTACAGATCCTCAGTCGCCTTCCGTAACCCTTGCTTTCTCATCTCCTCCCCACATACGCTGTGGCTGGAGGTGGCGTCTAGCTGATTCACTTAGTAACCTGACTGTCCTCGCTGAGAGTGGTTGTGATGCTTTTGTACTCATGAAGCGGCATACGCGTCACAAAACAATTGTCTGGGTCATAGGACACCTTATAGAGTCTCTTAAAGAGACCCAGCTTCCATTTAAGAAGGGAACAATGGCGTTGTTAATTAACTACAAGATCAACAAAAAGTAACAAGTGCTGGGAAAGTGTGGGAAAGGCACGTATCCCAACTGTTGAAATGCCATGTGGTGGAGAAAATAAGGAAACTTTTCAGTGAGTGGGAGAAACTATACAGGAACAGAAATGATAATAAGCAATCACCCGGTCTACTTCAGAAACATGATAAATGGAAAAATAACTTGGATGATCTGTTTGACATTATACATATAAATGTTCTTGACATGATAAAGATAAATGAAGATCGTGAGTTTCTGATGCTGCAGTGGCAAAAAGGACGAGATGGCAAAATGGCTGGGGTGGATAAACTTCCTTCACAAAAGTAAGAGATCACTAGAGATAAGGAAACATTGCTTGAAGAGAGAGAAAAAAAAATCAGCCAATTTGGAAGCAGCAGTGCTTTCAAGTTCAAGTTCATCAAGTTTGAATGAAGCAAGTTCAACATCAGATGAAGAATTTGTTGCCGACCCTCAGCAGCCATCAACTTCGAGGCAAAGTAGATAAATATCTAAGAGAATGAAACTTTTGAAGTCCTCAATGCTTCCATCAATTGATGTTACAAAATTAAGTGATCGGGCTGGTTCTGAAATCTTGATCCCAGCATTCGGTGTCTTTGGGCAAAAACCTGAAAAATATAGTATTAGCTATTCATCAATACGGGGAGCGAGACAAAGGAACAGCAAGGCAATGGTAGAAAAAATTGAAGCAGGATTTCAAAAGAAATTCTCCTCTTCAAATACACTGGGATGGCAAACTAATTGAAGATATCACTGGCCATGGAAATATTGAACGCCTGCCAGTCCTAATTCTGGTCAAAGAGCTGATCAGCTTCTTGGTATTCCCAAGCTTACTAGTGGAACAGGTCAAAACACTGCAGCTGCTGTACATTACATCAGTTAGTATTGGAATAGAATATATCTGACCAAGTAAAGTGCATGTGTTTTGACACCACTGTCTCCATCACAGGTAGATTGGTGCACGTACATTACTAGAGCAGAGAATGGATAAAGGTATACTGTGGCTAGCTCACAGACATCACATTTTGGAAATAGTGTTAGAAGCTGCAGTTTCTGTCTCCTTGCTAGCTTTCTCTGGCCCTGGCATTCCACTGTTTAGGAGATTCAAAGCGAAGTGGATGGAAAATGATAAGGAAAATTACCAAACACCAGCATATGAAATTATTAAATTTGCTCAAAATTAGATTGATGATCAGCAGTCCCGTGATGACTAGAAGGAATTGCTCGAGCTAATGCAAATTTTCTTCGGTAGTATGCCGAAATCAGAAATCGGCTTTAAAGCACCTGGAGTTTATCACAGAGAACGATGGTTGGCTAAGCTAATTTACTGTTTTAAAATCTGGATGTTTAAGGCTGAGTTCAAACTGATTGAAAAAAAGAAAAGAAGACTTAGATATATTTGTTGTTTTTCAGTTGCAATATACATCAGATCATGGTTTACAGCGTCCGTAGCTTCATGCGCCCCCCGTTCAGATTTGCATTTTATGCAAAGTCTGCACCTCTACAAACAAAAGGATG
The DNA here is from genome assembly GCF_046742065.1 of Oratosquilla oratoria. Taxonomy (NCBI): domain Eukaryota; kingdom Metazoa; phylum Arthropoda; class Malacostraca; order Stomatopoda; family Squillidae; genus Oratosquilla; species Oratosquilla oratoria. The sequence goes on from NC_134786.1 coordinate 46,123,951, forward strand.
ACAAAATTGCAAGTGCTGCACTGAATGAAATTTTTAGACATTTGTGATACCCTTCTGAGGAGCTTGTAGCACTCGCCTTTTTTTATTCAGCTGTTTCACATGAGACAAAAAACGAAATGAAGCGTGCTCTACAGAAACTAGTAGACTTAAAACCGAGCAAACAAACATCAATGAATCCTGAATTTGCTGGGTAAAAACAACCGCAGGATTTCGTTACTGCCTACACAAAAAGATTCTTTGAAATCCCAGGGTTACCTTGCACATTTCTTGAAAAAGATGCTGAAGAATGAAATGATGATGAGAGGTATGTGAATACATGAGACATCATATATGGGCTCAAAGTAGTAAACAACACTGCAGAAAGAGCTGTACGATTGACATAAGTATATAACAAACTGATAACTAATAATGAAAAGCGGAAGCAATAATTTTTACAAGTTTTGAAAAGTTACAGGTCATCACTCGCAACAAAAGACAAGATAATAATATTCTTGCTTCACAAGAACCAAAGTTAGACTCATGTAAGTGATTATGATGCGCCTACTGGGGAAACTTCCACTTAAAAAACAAAATAAAAGTTAACGCCTCTTATGCTGTAACTCAGGGGTGATACAAAAATGAGTGTGCCTATGATTTACTATTTAATGAGCCCACTACTAGTATACAATGTCTTAAACTTATCCCGAATTATGTATCTAAACTACTCCGGCTAAAATATCAATAAAATGATCCCTATGAGTAAAAATTGATATATACGTTTCAAATCTTGGTAGCAACCTCTACTTTTATCTCAAAATTTGAATACAATATTTTCGTTAGAATATAAATACAATGAGAGGGAATCTCTACAAAAAAAGTCTCACCCTAATATATATATAGACACACATATATATGTATATATATACATATATATATATATACACATATATATACACACATATATATATATATATATATATATATATATATATATATATATATATATATATATATATTTGCGTGGCCACAATTCCATGTGTTCATTTGTAAAAAAAAAAAAAAAAAAAAAAGTGCTTTTCATTTAACCACCTGTTTCAGATAGCTTATAGCCACGCCCTGCTTCACGCCTTCCTGAATTACAGATCGTAAAAAAATAGAGCCTCCCATGTCCCTTATGTATTATTTCTTTGTGTCATTATTTTGTCCTCGTTTGCTAGAATATTATTCATATTATAAATTCTACCTTGTCATGTTGATTATGTCTGTATGTGTAGTATGCTATTCCACTCGCCCTGACAGTTATAAAATGAATAACAATAGTACGGCGTGTTGGCAACTGCGGCCACCATGTTGACCACCGTCATGAAGTAAGCCATCTCTCTCTCTCTCTCTCTCTCTCTCTCTCATTTAAATCCTTTCAGAGCGGACACCTTATCCGCTCCCCATAATCATTAGGTTAAATATGCTAGGTGGGCCCTAGTGGTATTGGTAGTCCTAGTAGACATAGGAGAAGTGTTGTGTATAAGAATTAATTAAGTTATTACGAATATACGTTAGTCATACTCTAGTTCAAATATTCACCATGTAGTGTCAATCTTGTGCCAATGATTGGAGGTAGGTCGCTTCTCCAATTAAAATTGGATTTTAATGGGAGAGGTAAACATAAATGTATACATATATGTATATATATATACATATATATGCATAGATGTATAATATATATATATATATATTGTTACGGACGGGCTGGTTATGTGAAGAGACGTTACGTATAACGGATAAGTGCTTAAGAACCAGCTCACTTCTAGAAGCCACGGTAGGACTGAATTATCTGGTCAGGGCCTAGATAATTCGTAAGACTAGAAGTAAAGTAACAAAGAAGATTCCAGGAAAGGAATATTAAACTAGCGATAAAACTAGTAAACGAAATTATTGATATGGAAAATATTTACAGGCAAATAATAAACACAAAAGAGAATGGGCAGTGGGGTCAATGGGACCATTACATGAATACAAGAATAAGGAAAGTATCGTTCAAATACGAAGTACAAGATACGTATACAATATGGTACTAAGTACAAAGAGGTCAGGAACATATGTATCAAAATAAGTAGTAAGTACAAATACAAGTATAATGCAATGCACATGTATATAAGACAAGTAATGGAGGCAAAAGGGGTGATCACTTCACACGAATCGTCTCATGAGTCCAACCTACGAGAGGTTTTATCATCAGAGCTAATTGCGAGAAATGACAAGGTGTGAGTGGTTTTCACAGCTTATATACCCACGGACCGGAAGTGGGACACTTCCAGTGAAGGGTGCGGACGAGCGCTGAGGAGGGGGGAGGGTAATTTATCACACGTCAACTTGGATAGTTTTAAGACTCGACTCGCTTGAACAATCTACTTATTTAGTAACTGTCAAATCTGTGCGCTCCGAACTACCTTAGGGACAAACAGCGAGGGCTGAACTATTTCGGATTACTTCGCTTGTCTGTTTGTTCTACTTACATCAAGAGTGCGCACGTAGGCAAGATTACATATAGTGGACGGGCGTTACTACTTACATTGTTACAATACATACATAGACAAGAAATATGAACATAGTTATGTAATACAAAGGAACACAATTCTAAGACATAATTACATATATGACGTAATATCTAATATTACGTTACAATATATATATATATATATATATATATATATATATATATATATATATATGTATATTAGTATAAATGGGCAGTAAGTTTTCTTGTAAACATGTTCGATTGAAGACCAGAGCTAATTCAGTATCCACTATCTTCTTAGTGATTTTCTCAATTTTTCTAATAGTTTGTTTGATTCTTGAGGGGAGATCAAACACGAGATCCATGATGTTATTGTAACGAAAAACATAACACAAAATAAAATACAAGCTTTTGGTTGAGTCATACAACCATCTTCAGGTAAGTAAGATTACATATACAAAACAGGAGTTTAAATACAAGTAAAAAGGGTGGAACTAGGAGAGCTAGGAGTCAGGTACTGGACGGAGGTGAGTTCTTCGCTTCAACAGGACGTAGCTGGACATCTACCGTGATCAGATGTCCAGCTACGTCCTGTTGAAGCGAAGACCTCACCTCCGTCCAGTACCTGACTCCTAACTCTCCTAGTTCCACCCTTTTTACTTGTATTTAAACACCTGTTTTGTATATGTAATCTTACTTACCTGAAGATGGTTGTATGACTCAACCGAAAGCTTGTATTTTATTTTGTGTTATGTTTTTCGTTACAATAACATCATGGATCTCGGAAGTCTTGTGTTTGACCTCCCCTCAAGAATCAAACAAACTATTAGAAAAATTGAGAAAATCACTAAGAAGATAGTGGATACTGAATTAGCTCTGGTCTTCAATCGAATATATATATATATATATATATATATATATATATATATATATATATATATATAGATATATATATATATGTATACATATCCATAGATACCTATACCAAAGGCTTTTTCCCCATTACACGGGGGGTAGCCAAAAAGAAAAAGGCATAGAACCACTCCCACTCAATCTATTCCCTACATATTCCACTCCCCTCCACCCTCCTCTCTCCCTCTTATCATGACACCTCCTGGATGATGGGTCATCCCTGCATCCTGCCCACTCCCCCGGGTCAGAACCAATGTCGCAAGACACAGCACATCCACAGAAAAGGCCGCTTCATAAATTCGGCGACCCCCCCCCCCCTCTCTCCGTCCTCTCATGAAGAAAACGGGAAGACGGGGAGAAATCCCTTCGGGCTGCGTCAATTTTTTTCTCATACATACTTCCTCACCCCCCATCCCCCACCCACTCTCCCTTATACATCACAGCATCATCCATACACAACCCTTCTCCATTTCCCCCCTACCTTCTGTCCTATTGCGTCCTTCCTCAACAGACATTCCTCTCTTTTGTAATGCCCCTTTCACTCCATCTATCCATCTCATCCTAGGACGGCCTCTCATATTCACTCCTTCCATCTCTGTCGTCCACACCTCTTTTACTAATCTTTCCTCACTCATTCTTTCCATGTGTCCAAACCATCCTAATACTTTTTCATTAACCCTATCTCCCAGCTCCCTTTCCATCCCTGTTCTCCTCCTCACCTCCTCATATCTCACTCTATCTAGCCTAGTAATCCCTATCATACTTCTCGGGCATTTCATCTCAAACACATTCAAACTCTTTCTCTCTTCCTCTCTTAAGTTCCATGTTTCTGCCCCGTACAGTACTGTTGGTACAATCACTCCTTCATATAATCTCCTCTTATCATCCATTCCCAGATGTTTATTACTCATTACACTTTTTAATCAACCAAAGCATTTACTTGCTTCTCTCAATCTACATTCTACCTTCACCCCCACTCCTCCCTTTTCTGCCACATTCGCACCCAAGTATCTAAAACTATTCACTTCTTCCACTCTCTCACCCTTAGTGCTCACTTCCAGCCTGCTGTCACTCTCTCCCTAAGTACATCTCATCACCTTATTGTTCCCACATTTATCTTCAGCTTTCTTCTTTCAAACACCCTCTCAAACTCTGTCACTATCTTTCTTAAACCCTCCTCTGATCCTGCTACAATCGCAGTGTCGTCAGAAAAAAAAAGGCTTATTTCCCACTTTTCTCTATTTTCTTTAACCATCTCCAACTCCTGACCCAGGATTGAACAGCCAGGGCGACATAACACATCCCTGACGAAGTCCCACTTTTACCTCAAACCATTCATTCTCTCCATTTCTAATCCTAACATAAGCTCTAATATTCTCGTAAAATCTTTTGACTGCATTTAACAGCTTTCCTCCTATCCCATATATCTGCAGTACCACAGTGCCTTCCTGTCTACCCTGTCGTAAGCCTTTTTCAAATCCATAAGAACCCAAAAAACATCCTTACCTTTCCTATAGCTTTCTCACATATCTGTTTTACCACAAAAATCTAATCTACACAACTCCTACCTGTCCCAATACCACACTGTTCCTCACCAATTACTCCCTCTGTTCGTCTCCTAATCCCCTCAATCAAGACCCTCCCATAACCCTTCCCAACTTCACTTAACAAGCTGATCCCTCTGAAACTACTACACTCACACTTGTCTCCATTTACCTTGTAAAGCTGAACTATACAGGCACTCCTGCAGTCCTCCGGCACTCTACCCTCTCTTAAACAAACATTAAATAACCTCATCAGCCAGTCCACCATAACTCTACCTCCTTTCTTCATTTCTTCAGACATTCTGCATGGCATCCATCCAGACCAGGTGCCTTACCTGCTCTCAGCATCTTAATAGCTGCTTTCACTTCATCTTTCCCTATTTCTCCTTTATTTTCCTCACTCATCACTCTCATTTTCTTAGCGCTTCCCACTGCAACTACCTTTCCCTCCCTATCCTCCTTCACATTTAGCAACTCCCTAAAATACTCTGCCCACCTTTCTCTCACTGCCTTCTCTTCCATTATCATCTCTCCATCTGCACCTTTTACCTTTTCTTCTCTACTAGATTCGCCTCGTCTTCCTCTTTTAATTTCTTTCCAAAACATCTTTTTTATTATTTTCAAATTTTTCTGTCATACTCTTACCCCTTTTCATATCTGCCCTCCTCTTTGCTTCCTTTATCTTATGCTTAACTTCCCTTCTTTTTACTTTGTACCTCTCATGCGATTCCCTCGTCCTAATTTGTAGCCAATCTATGAATGACTGTTTCTTCTGTTCTACCCCCTTCTTTGCATTCTCATCCCACCACTCACCACGTTTCCTTCTATTTCTCTATCTTCTGCCCTTTTCCCCTTTTCTCCGCCTATTCCTCAATCTGAATTTACCTTCCACCAGAAAATGATCTGATATTCCCCCACTCTCTCCCCTTAAAAACATGTACATCCTTAACTCTTCCTAACATACTCCTGGTCACCACTATATAGTCCATTAGCGCTCTATCTACCACCCTCCCATCCACCACCCTCTCCCATGTGCGCTTATGCTTGACTTTCTCTCTAAGCACTGTATTTGCTATTATCAACTCTCAAGACACATTTCCACCATCAATTCTTTATTACGATTTTTACCTGGAACTCCATACTTCCCAATCACTCCATCTATTGGTTCATTTCCTACCCTA
>NC_134786.1:46137581-46145081 GCF_046742065.1 Oratosquilla oratoria
AATCTCCGAACAGACAAGATCTAGTCAACAATACAAAAACACTTAAACGATGTAACAACACCAAGAAACTACACATCTTAGAAAGAGTCTACATTACACAATACACTCCTATCATTAATATAAAGAACAGACACAGTTAGTACCTTACAACTACACAACAAGGCTGCGTGGCAACAACGACCAAACGTCCAGCTACTGTAATCAGATGTCCAGCTACGTCCTGTTGAAGCGAAGAACTCACCTCCGTCCAGTACCTGACTCCTAACTCTCCTAGTTCCACCCTTTTTACTTGTATTTAAACTCCTGTTTCGTATATGTAATCTTACTTACCTGAAGATGGTTGTATGAATCAACCGAAAGCTTGTATTTTATATTTTGTGTTATGTTTTTCGATACAATAACATCATGGATCTCGAAAGTCTTGTGTTTGACCTCCCCTCAAGAATCAAACAAACTATTAGAAAAATTGAGAAAATCACTAAGAAATTAGTGAATATTGAATTAGCTCTGGTCTTCAATCGAACATGTTTACAAGAAAACTTACTGCCCATTTATACTAATATATATATATATATATATATATATACATATATATATATATATATATATATATATATATGTGTGTGTGTGTGTGTGTGTGTGTGTGTGTGTGTGTGTGTGTGTGTGTGTGTGTGTGTGTGTGTGTGTGTGTGTGTGTGTGTGTGTGTGTGTGTGTGTGTGTGTGTGTGTGTGTGTGTGTGTGTGTGTGTGTGTGTGTGTGTGTGTGTGTGTGTGTGTGTGTGTGTGTGTGTGTGTGTATTGTCATGGACTTGTTAGGTTTGGCCTAAGTTTATGTAAGGTATGTAACTAATTTCGAGTATAGGGGTATGTCGAATTCAAGTTCTAGAGCAAGCCCGTAACAAACAAAGTGGAACGTATAGAGATTACAGGTAGATTATTGTACGCTCCGATTAGCAGCTCATATAAGACTGGAATGTAAGCAAGGTTGTAAGGAAGGTTGGTTAATGTGGAAGTCTGCACGAAACTTAATCTACATTAATGACAAAAGAAAAATATAGATTTACCGTTTTTACATTTAAATCCATACAACTCACAGTTCACTGAGAGATCTAACAAATATATATTCCTAACTAAATACATACAACAAATGGTTTACACAAATACTTGCAAATATTCACACTTGGTGTAACTATCAACAGCGTCGAAGGGGTGAGAACAGGAAGGTGAATTCCATAGGTGGGGTAGTAGATAAGAGAGGGTAGGGTCGGGGCCGGTCACCTTTATATATTCGAGTGGGGCGTGGCTTAGCGATTCATGTTTATGCTTCGAAGCCGAACGTATGGCATACGTTGGGCATACGTATGAGCAACGTTGGATGATGAGAGGGTTTAAAAACTTCGATCATAGCAGGCGGGAGATTTGAAAGTCGCATTCGATTAACGGTTGGCTATAACACCCCCCTCCGGAAGTCCAATGTAACGGGAGGCAGTTGGACTAGGGAGTCCTTAGTCACCCTGAATCGTCTAGGAGGTTAGAAGCTTCCCTAGACAGAGTGTCAGCAATATAGTTACCCTCTCCTTTGATGTGGACCATGTGAAAATTGAAGGCTTGGAGGACAAGGGCCCACTGGAGGACTCGTTGATTGGAGAGCCGGGCCCTCTCGATGAAGATAAGAGGGTTGTGGTCGGAGTAGACGAGCGTTACATGACCAGGATACGACAGGTAACACTCGAAATGTTTGAATGTAGAGACGAGGGCTAAGGCCTCCTTTTCCACCGTAGAATATGATCCCTGGTATGGTAGCAGTTTGGCAGAGTAGTAACACACAGGATGCAAAGCCCGGGGGTTGTCATCTGCCTGCAGCAAGCCCCCTCCTATTCCTTCTCCCGATGCGTCTACGTGGAGAACGAGGGGTTGGGAGAAGTCAGGGGTCTTCAACACCGGTTCGCTACTCAGGAACTGCCGAAGGGTCTTGAAGGAGCGTTGGCAGGCTGAAGACCGGACGATTTTCTCCTTGGGAGTGGTGAGGGCTGTAAGAGGGGCAGCAATGGAGGAAAAGTTACGGCAAAAACGGCGGTAGAATTCCACCATCCCCAACAACCGTTGGAAAGATTTCTGGTTGGAGGGTACAGGGAAGTTCAGGATAGCCTCCACGTTCGCCTGCTTAGGTCGGTACTCTCCGTTTCCCACCTCATGCCCCAAGTATGATATTGTCGAACTGCCAATAATGGACTTAGACACGTTGACGACAAATCCAGCGGTGGCGAGTCGCTTAAGAAGGGCGTCTAACTTGCGGAGGTGTTCTCTTCAGGTATCTGCTAAAATAAGGATATCGTCTAGAGAAACAAAAGTGTCGGAGAGGTCAGCGATAGTATAATTAATAACACCTTTGAAGGTGGCATGGGCAGTGCAAAGCCGAAAAAGTAGAACAAGGAAGTTAAGAAGGCCCAAAGGGGTGATGAAGGAGGATAAGGTTTGGGCTCTGGGGGTTAATCTGATTTGGTGGTAGCCTCTAATCAGGTCTACCTTAGAGACGAAAGGAGCTCGTCCCACTTGATCCACGAGGGTGTCGATGCAGGGTAACGCGTAGCAGTCCTTGACTGTTACCGCGTTGAGCTTCCGGTAGTCGACAAAGAGCCTTCCCTCGCCATCACCTTTCTTCGGGACTAGAAGCGCCGGCGATGCCCAGGGGGAGCAGCTAGGTTCAGCTAGTCCGTTCTCCAACAGGTAGGCCACTTCTTTCTGCATTTTCTCTGTCTTGTGGGGGTTGAGGCGATAAGGGGCCTAGCGGATAGGAAGGGTATTATCATGCAGTTCCATATCATGAGTAATAGTGGTGCACAGTCCTGGTTTATCCGAGAAGACGGAGGGGTGTTTCTCGAATAACCGAATTATGCTTTCCCTTTTCGTATCATCTAGGTGCCCAAGGCATTTACTAAAGTCTTCAGAGAGGGCAGAGTTGGACTTGAGAGCAGTCGTATCGATCTCTCAAAAGTTAGAATCATCAGTAAGGGGGGATTTTACAGGGCATGATACTGGTCTCTCTAGCACATCAGTAGGCTTTCTACGGACGTACTCTTTCATTAGGTTGATGTGAACAAGACTAGAGTCCTTACGACTGTCAGGAGTAAGGACTACGTAATTTTGCTTATCCAGCCGATGAGAAACTACATATGGGCTCTGGAATTTGAGAGAAAGAGGGGTCCCTGGGACTGGTAAGAGAAGAAGTACCTTATCCCCTGGATCGAATTTCCTAACGCTAACCTTCTTATCAAAATGAGCCTTCATTTTTTGTTGTGAGGTCTTTCAATTTTCAAGGCAATGCTTCTTACTACATGCAGTTGATTTTTTAATCTATTCATGAACTGATTCATTGTCTGGTTAGGATATTGAGGAGTTGCCTGGTACTACTGTTCTTTTAGAAGCTTGAGTGGCCCTCTTATCTGGCGCCCATAGAGCAGTTCAAAGGGAGAGTATCCCAATGACTGTTGAACCGTCTCTCTGACCGCGAACAGCATAAGTGGTAACCCCTCATCCCAATCCGAAGAGGAATGATTGCAATATTTTTTTAGCATTGACTTGAGAGATTGATTAAAACGTTCTAATGCCCCTTGTGATTTTGAATGATAAGCAGAGGACAGTATTTGGGAAATATCTAGCTCTTTTAGGATAATGGCAAAGAGGTCGTTCGTAAAGTTAGTTCCTCGATCGGATTGAATTTCTTTTGGCAATCCTGCTTGAGTAGAAAATTTCAACGAGGTGTCAGCTATAATTTTGGCATTGATTTTCTTAAGAGGAAAAGCTTCAGGATACCTCGTTACCGGGCACATGACAGTAAGAATTCATTGCTTTCCCTTTTTGGTCTTAGGCAGGGGTCCAACACAGTCTGTAAGGATTACAAAGTATTACAAAGGCGGAGCATGCCGACAGGTGACCTTTTGGTCCATATCTAGGTCGGATGCGAAAAAATCATAATAATAATAAAATAATAAATAAAAACTATAATAATGTAAATAACAAATAAAATACATAAATAAATGCATTGGTATAGTTAGATAATAAACAAACAGGAAAATAGTAAATGATAATAAATTGACATATAACTAATAACAAATTAAAATCAAACAGACAAATGATAACAAAACAAAAACAAATAATATAAGATAAATTATAATCATAACAGCATCTTGCTTAGGTGTTTATCTAAATTATTCTTAAAGCTTCGAACTGAACTACATTGCACTAGCTGTGCAGGAAGTTTATTCCATTCATTAACTACACGGTTGGCGAGGTTGTTCTACCTGCTTCCAAATTGAATCTATTTCCGGACAGTTTGAGACCATTGTTTCTTGTCTGATTCTCATTCAATGTGAAAATTTTGTCACTTTTGATGTTGTCAATTCCCTTTAGAATTTTAAAAACCTGTATCAAGTCACTTCTGAGTCTACGCTTTTTTAGGGAAAACAGATTCATATGTTTTAGTCGATTTTCGTATGATTTATTTTTGATATTTGGAATCAGTTTTGTGGCTCGCCGTTGTACTTTTTCCAGTCTGCCAATGTCTTTAATGAGATTCGGTGACTATACGGAAACAGCATATTCCAAATGTGGACGAACTAGCGATTTATATAGCTTGTTAATGAGTGATGGACTTTTGAAATCAAAAGATCGCGCAGTCAGTCTTAGAATCTTATTGGCTTTCTCAGAGGCTGAAATACACTACTTGGATGATTTAAGGTCGTTACTGATAATTACGCCGAGATCTTTTTCACTATCCACCTTTGTTAACGAATTTCCAAATAACTTGTAATCGTATTTATTGTTATTTTTACCTATGTACATTACCTTGCATTTACTTGTGTTAAATTTCATTAGTCAGTTTTCAGACGATTGATGTAATTTATCTAAATCTTCTTAAATATCTAATTGGTTTAGGTAATCATTTGCCACTCCGCACAGTTTTGTATCATTAGCAAATTTGGAAACAGTAGATTTTAGTCCATGGTCTATATCATTTATATATATATATACTATGAATAGAAGTGGCCCAAGAACGGAACTCTGAGGAACTCCATTTGTAACATATTTCCATCTAGAAGTTTTTCCAATTAAAACAACTCTCTGTTTTCGACCATTCAACCAATTACTAGTCCAACTTAATAGGCTACCACTTATTCCATGTGAAGCTAATTTAGTAAGTAGTCTTTCGTGTAGGACGGTATCAAAGTCTAGATATATTAAATCTATATTTTTTCTTTTATCATAATTCGAGATAACTGTGTTGTAGAATTCGAGTAAGTTAGTCACGCAAGAACGTTTCCGTCTGAAACCATGCTGGCTATCATTTGTCAAACGGTTACTTTCTAAATGATGTTCGATAGCATCTCTGATGATAGTTTCCATTATTTTTTCCTACGATTGAAGTCAAACTTATAGGTCTATATCATTTATATATATGGTCAAAGGGTTCATCTGGAACTAGAATGGGGTTTAAGGGAGCCTGGGAAATTTTCTGGTTCGGCTTGCCCACCATTTGTCAAATGTGGCAAGACCTCACATTTCTGAGATTGTCTATTTTAAACTAGGCTAGAAGAACTGATTATAAATTTTCTTATACGTTTTACTGACTCCCATATGTCCTCCAGCTCCATCATGGGCTATTTCAATCACTTGATTTCTGATGGATAAAGGGATAACTATCTGGTGGACCTCTGCCCAAGAATCACGGTCAGAGCAATTGGAAGGTTTGCTACATCTCATCAAGATACCATCCTGGTAGTAGTAACCTGGGAAATGGTCGACCTCTTCCCTGGAATCGACCGCTAGTCTATGGAAATTCTTTAAGGTGGGATCATCGTGTTGAGCTTTGATTAAGTTCTCTCGGGAAATTATTTGGTTGGGGAGATCAAACTTATAAGATACATTACTATCAGAGAGGGGAGTTTGAGATCTGGTGACTGCGCACAGAGGAAAAATGTCAGGGTGAAGGTGGTCTTTCACAACAGTAGGGGGTCTTGTCACTAGGTAACTTTATAATATCTGGAGGAGGAACAACCATAGATTCAGGTAGATCATTTCCTAGGATGAGATCAACCCCGGGGACAGGCATAGAGTTTTTCCAGACGCCAACTTCTACTTCTCTCTGAAACAATTTACATTTTAAAAAGACTCGAGCTAGCTCAATGGACTGGGTAGAGGATAAATCACTGACAGTTACTTTCCTTCCTGTCATCCTCTTATTTATCTCAGACAAAGCTTGTTTGCTCACTATGTACTGAGCTGCTTCAGTGTCTCGTAAGATTGTAATAGGGAAAAAGGGGCTTTTCTCATCAGTAGAAATTTCACCATGGGACTTGAAATCTTTAAAGGCATCTTCACAGGGGGGAAAGGTACCTTTCACTATATGGGTCACTGGTTTATGAGGACCGTAAGATTTTAGTCCAGTATACTGGTTAGGTGCTTTCGACCCACTAGGGCACTTTGAAATTCTGCAACCAGGCTCTTGGCATCGAGTGATGTGATGGCCACTTTTTTTTTTTTTTTTTTTTTACAGTATTTACAGGGAGAGGAGAGAGGGGTAGGGATAGAGCTCTTTCCTGCCTGCTTATCATCGGGAGTGGTAAGGGATTCTAATGATGGTTTTACAAAATTGCTTCCCCGCTGTACGTTCAATCTGTTCAATACTGAAAATTGACCGGCGAGTAGGGCTGATTCATTAAAATCAAGAGCATCTTTCCCATTTTATGAAGCATGATTTGGAAGGGAATTCTACGTTTAAATTCCTCGAGGACCATCAAGTTAACTAGTTGATAATAAGTTTTTACTTTGGTGGTAGAGAGCCATTCTTTAAAGGTTCTGAGGTTTTCAGAGGCAAATTCAATTTCGTCAAATTTCGGAATTGTTGACAGTAAGACTCATGGGTAACTTGATAGGCATTGGGAATACTAGATTCGACTGATTCATAGGGAGAGTACTCCTCAAGATTGTTGAAGCCTTTTGCGGCTGTTCCTACCAGCTTGCTTTGAATAATCTATATCCATTCTTCTATGGGTCAGATTAAGTGCTCAGCTAGACGTTCAAATTACCTAAAGAAGTATTCTGGTCTGACTCATTAAAGTTGGGGATAGAAGCTACTTGGTTATTCAATAGGAGGGCAGATTTATTATTCCTATCTATGTCAGCTATCGTTAGTTTACGCTGGTATTCTAAATCGAGCTCTCTTTCACGCTCTCTTAACTTCATTATTTCAAGCTACCGATCTTTCTCTCGTTCCTCACTTTCTTGTTTCCTTCTTTCTCTGTCTAGTTTAATTTTCTCTAATTCTAAAGATACAACTGATCTACTTAAGGGAGAGTGGGGGGGGGGAGCGTGGGATTCAGTCTGAAAGAGGGGGCCATTATTGCTTACAAACGGGTCTCTTTCAGTTATGTCACGAGTACTCTCCTAGTGAATTGATTTGAATGAGTCTGCATCCAGTTGAAATGAAGCTACGAGGTGTTC
>NC_134786.1:46162581-46165081 GCF_046742065.1 Oratosquilla oratoria
CGGTACCACATAATCAAGGAAAAACTGCGCAGTTGTGTGTGAACGCCCCAATTAACTGACATTGTAATTGAACTGCCGCGATTCAAACCGCGGTGGTTGAAACCGCTAGTGTGAACAGGGTCTTAATCCCAATAGGATCAAAAGGGTTAGGTTCACTGGCATCGTTTGATTACAAACAGGTTAAGGCGTTATCACAATGGGCTATTTTTCTTTCGATTGTTGGAGCACATTAACAGTCCGCAGCGTTCAAGAATGAATCTGATATGCTGGACGAAAATAAATTTCCTTAAATGACATTCTATATAAATTATTGAGAAAATAAAATAGTTTATCATAGTGATTTTATGGCGGAGAAGGTGTTTGGGGTGCGTGGTACCACCGATTAATTGGAGGTTAAAGAAAAATTAGCCCAGTGTGATAACAACTTTAATTTCTTTCCTTTTCTTTATACTTTGGCTGCCGCCAGGCGATTTTATTCACCCCTGTATTCACCTCTTAATAGAAAATGGATTGTTGTAGTTATGTAATATATCCTTGCTGTGTGCAAAAATCTATCATAAGTTATACTCTCTATAAAAAGAGCAAATATTCATTAAGTAATGCATATTTTGGCAAAAACAATTTTTTTTAGATTTCTAACGAATCTACGTAATATCAGTCTAGAATTTAATGCCTAAGAGTTATTTTAGTAAAACAAAAATTATGTATATATTTCAACATCAAAACTGTTTAACAATAATCAGATTTATTTTCTTTATGTAGGTCGACATGAAATGAAAAAGTGTAATAAGGGAGATGAGCTGAAAAGATCAGAATATTTTACAAAAACAAAAATACTAAAAGCTACTTCAGCGGTGCTAGAGCGATGATGATGATATGGTTTAACGTCACAAATTTCCCACCTATCGGGAGGCTAGGACGGTGCCCCTTACAGAGGCTGTAGTGTGGAATTGAATAAGCAATGCCATCGGTTCAACTTCGCCGGTGGCAGGGTTCCAACCGCCATCCCCTTGATCTTCGACGCAATTAACGACCTAGGATGTAAAGGTTAGGTTTACTAGTTCATTTCTTTGTCATATTTTTACTACTATAATTCTGTTCAAAACATCTTGAAAAAATAGATAAATAATAATAGAAAATGGGAAATAGAAATAGAACAAACTCTCCAGAAAACGAAAGAAAAAGAGAACCCTTGTCACCTCACAAAAGTAAATAAATAAATAAATAAATAAATAAATAAATAAATAAATAAATAAATAAATAAATAAATAAATAAGCAAATGAATAAATAAATAAATAAACAAACAAATAGTTATAATAAATAAATAAATAGATAAATAAATAAATAAAATAATAAATAAATGAATGAATAAATAAATGAATAAATAAATTACGAAAATAAAATAATAAATAATACAAATAATTCACATGCAAACTAAACCAGGTGCTATGGAATTTCATTAAGTGAAATTAATCTAGGGAGTCACAAAGAGGAGTTAGAGGTAGTGTGGGCTAGGATAATAAGGTCCACAAAATACAAGGAGTATTATGATCGCTACGGGGACGTGGAGAGGATGATTGTGATAATAACATTTCTAATCAATATTTAGCTGGTACAATAAATTCACTAATACAATTTCTGGAAATATATTGAAAGCCGTATAAGTATTTCTTTGGGTCCTGTTTGGTTAGGTTTATTACATTTTTACCTCGAGCAGAGCTAGGCACCGTGGCTATTATGTGTATATGAATGTACGTCCTTGCATATGTATGTATGTATGTATGTATGTATGTATGTATGTATGTATGTATGTATGTATGTATGTATGTATGTATGTATGTATGTATGTATGTATGTATGTATGTATGTATGTATGTATGTATGTATGTATGTATGTATGTATGTATGTATGTATGTATGTATGTATGTATGTATGTAGGTATGTAGGTATGTAATAATAATAATAATAATAATGATTTACGGTTTATTGGGTATAACAGCATTTCTGCTGAAAATATACATCCTACAAGAAAATAACATTATAATACTATGACAGTGAGAAGACGTTGTTACAAGCATTCAAAAACTAGACAAATAAAACAGCAGGCTTAGTAATAGGTACAACAATGTCAATTCTATTTGTTGATTAAATCCACAAATGCCGGTATGGGGCTCTTCTTATACCGGTCGGTACGTGCTCTGATCGGCTTGATGGAATTATGGTGCCTCACCTGGCACCGTGGACGAGGTACCTGAGGAGGTAGTAGGTTCCGGTGCCGAGGATGCTTGACCAGGGTGACCCCAAACGACCTCAAATTCTGAAGATAGCGGTCAGCAAGGGTGGGTAGTCCCAGTGTGGTGAGAGCGTGAGGGTAGGTGGTGTAATCTTTGCCAAGGATTGTGCGACAGGCTCTTTTCTGCACTTTCTCCAGCTGACGCTGCTGCGTCATAATGAAAGAGGAGATCCAAGAGGGGGATGCGTACATCAACTTGGGCAAA
>NC_134786.1:46182581-46187581 GCF_046742065.1 Oratosquilla oratoria
GGCATCTGGCATCTCTCCATTTGTACACAAACGATCCACTAATTGTCAACCTGACCAGGGAATCGAACTCATGACCGATTTCTCGTGAAGCTCATTCGAATATCATTAAAGATTCTCTTCATGAAAATATAGTTTCATTATATTTTTCATTATAAACTGATCAATTGTAAAATCGAACCCCTCCCCCCGCCCAACACACACACATATAACAAAGGTCCGAAGTGCTCCGCCATCGTTCTGCGCCGTCACTTAGGCCATGGTTATGTTTCTTATTACTCAATTTATGATTTGGGAGTATTCGTGGTTAGACCTTTAGTTCGTCATTCAGTTTATATTAATGAAAGAATTCTAGCAATAACAATAAAAGTAGATGCAGAAAGAATAACTTTTGTGCAGGTATATGCACCTCACCAGGGAAGGCCTCAAGAAAAAAAGTAGAATACTATACAAAACTACAAAGTACCCTGGATTCATGTGGAAATACTATCCAAGTTGTCATGGGAGACATGAATACACATGTAGGAAAACAGAGGAATAATATAGAAAACGTCATCGGTGCACATGGTGTTGGAGAAAGAAATGATGAAGGAGAAAGACTGATAGATTTCTGCATAGGTAATAGCATGTCTGTGATGAATATCTTTTACCAGCATAGAGAAAGTCATAAATGGAGCTGGTATCGGTGGAATAGCGTAACTGGTGAATATGCTGAAGAATCACTGATTGACTTTATGTTAACAACTAACAAGAAACTTTTCAAAGATGTCAAGAGCATACCATCGGTTTCCTTTGACTCGGATCATCGTTTAGTTCTTGCGAAACTAAACATTAGGAAGCCAAAGCCAATGAAAAAACTAGTCAGAGAAAGAATTAAATTAAAGAATCTAAAAGGACCAGAAAAGGCAAGATTATATAAGGAAAAGATTTCAGAAGTTTATCTGAGCGAGCCGGAAGAAACCAGAGACATTGAAGAAGAATGGATAGGCATGAAGGATAAAATTACAAAAATAGCAAAAGAGGTCCTGGAGACCAAGAAAATTAGTGGTGGAAGAAAAAAGAAAACTATATGGTGGACGGATGAAGTCCGGGATGTTGTTAAAAAGAAGAGTCAGTCTTTTAGAAGATGGATGAGAAGACGGACCCCAGAAAATAGATTGGAATACGAAACAGCAAGAAACGAAGCAGAGACAGTAAAAGCAAGAGCCAAGAGAGATTCTTGGAAGAAATTGGGAAAAGAGCTTGAAGAGGATCTGCTGGGAACTAGGAAGCTCATATATAGTTTGGCGAAGAGTTATAAAAGGGGCGAAGAAACAGTAGTAAATACAATTAAGAATAAAGACGGAGTGTTACTAACAGATGAGAACGAAGTAGATGAAAGGTGGAGAGAATATTTCTCAGAATTACTGAATCCTCAGGAATTAGACGATGAGTGTGAAAACACCAGCCTGAGACTAAACTACTACCACGAAATATCTATCGAAGAAACTAGAGTTGCCATCAGTAAAATGAAAAATGGAAAAAGTCCTGGATGCGATGGCATACCTGTAGAGCTGCTAAAAGGAAATGAAAACACAGTCGCGTGGCTAACGAGAATTTTCAATGTAGCTTAGTGTGAAGGTAGAGTACCAGAGGATTGGGGAAAGCCATTGTATGTAAAGTACCAAAGAAAGGCGACAAGTCAGAATGCAAAAATTGGAGAGGAATATCCTTATTATCACATGTGGAGAAGATATATGAAAGAATACTTGAAAGAAGGTTAAGAGCAACGGTAGAAGAAAAATTAGAGGAGGGACAGTATGGATTTAGACCTGAGAGAGGTACAACAGATGCAATTTTCTCCTTGAAAATGCTGATGGAGAAGAGATGGGAATGGGATCAACCAGTGTGTATAGCTTTTGTTGACTTAGAAAAAGCCTTTGACAGGCTACCAAGGAAGATGATTTGGGATACATTGGAAGACCCTATATATGGTGTAGATAGATTACTTGTTAGAGCAATCAAAAGTCTATATAGTAAATGTACCAGCGCTGTAAGAACACAAACTCGCGAGGATAACTGGTTTGATGTAAATTCTGGAGTAAGACAAGGTGGGGTTATATCCCCATTGCTTTTTGTACTTTTTATGGACAAATGTATGAAAAATTTGAGATCTGGAGAGGAAGTTATTACATTGGCATACGCAGATGATATTGCACTGGTTGCAAACAACCCCATTGAACTTCAAAATGCATTAACTGCTTGGAACAGTGCATTGAAAAGAGTGAAAATGAAAATAAACACAAATAAAACAGAAGTAATGATGGTCGCAAGGCAAAAAGAAGAGATAGAAATATGGTTGGAAGGCGAAAAACTGAAATTAGTTGAAGAATTTAAATACCTAGGAGTGAAGATAGATGAAAGGTGTCAAATGGAAAAAGAAATATTAAATAGAATACAGTGCCATACAAATAATTTAAGAACGCTATATCCATTGATGCGAGAAAAACTTATACCCAAGCAGGTTAAGATAACAATTTACAAAAATATTTTAAGACCAGTTCTAACATATGGGTCAGAAACATGGACATTGACAGAAAGGCTGAAAAGTAAGATACAAGCAGCAGAGATGAGAGTATTGCGAATAATAAAAGGTGTAACAAGGTGTGACAGAATAAGAAATGAAGAAATAAGAAGAGAGCTGGAAATAGAGCCAATATTAGAATATGTAGAGAAAAGCCAATTAAGATGGTTTGGCCACGTCATGAGGATGAATGAGCATCAGTACCCATTAAAATACTACCAGTGGCAGCCACAAGGAAAGCGTCCAACAGGAAGACCCAGGAAGAGATGGAGAGACGGTATCAGACAAGCCATAGAGTCAAGAGGAAGAACTATGGAAGAGGTGGAGAGTGTGCAGCTGTATGCTGATAGGGACTTGTGGAGGGACTTAGTGAGGCGTCATCGCTGACAGGGCATCGCCCTACCTGGTGTATGGTGAGGTGAGAAATATATATATATATATATATATATATATATATATATATATATATATATATATATATCAATATGTATATATGTATATGTATACGTGTGTGTGTGTGTCTGTATATATATATATACATATATATATATATATATATATATATACATATATATACATATATATATATATATATATATATATATATATATATATATATTGCTGTTTCTGCATTATTTATCTTTTTGTTAAGAACTTCAATTTCTCTTGCTAATTTACGGTGTTGGACTGATAGTTTGCTGAGTAGCTGTCCGTATGAGGTTGCAACGTTTCGGTCTTCTCTGTAGACCATCTTCAGGCTAATTGTTTGGGTGTGTGTGTGTGTGATGTTTATATACTATTTTATTTCTGATTGTTTGGGTGGTGTCGTGTGAAGCGATCATCCTGATTGGCTGCTGCGTAGTCATCAGGAATCACTGGGAGAGGTGAGGTCAGGTCCGCTTGTGGGATGGGAGAATCTGGAGGTCTATACTATGTATGTTCATGGTTGGTTTTTAATTCTGCTATATAGATTGCTTCAATAAATGCTAATCTGCGGGAGTCTCTTTCTCTGTCTATTATTACTGTTCCTTCTTCTAAGTTTTGACGGGTGAGGGAAGTATTATGTTTGGTGTTATAGTGATTCTTTATGGATCCCTGTTGTAGGTGGCAGGTCAAACGTCTTGTGAGTTTAGTCCTCGTCATTCCAATGTATGTTTGAGACCCACAGTTCTCAATGGTACAGTTATGTTGGTAAATGACGTGATTATCTTGTAAAGACGATGTCGATTTGGGAGGGCGGTTTCTCAGTAAAAGTTGTGACGTTTTTCGGGTCTTGTAGTATATGGTCAGTGATATTTTGTCTTCTGGGTCAGTGGGCTTGACGTGTTTTGTAATTATGTCTTTAATGACTTTTTCATCTGTCTTATATTCTGATGACATATACTACAAGACCCGAAAAACGTCACAACTCTTACAGAGAAACCGCCCTCCCAAATCGACATCGTCTTTACAAGATAATCACGTCATTTACCAACATAACTGTACCATTGAGAACTGTGGGTCTCAAACATACATTGGAATGACAAGGACTAAACTTACAAGACGTTTGACCTGCCACCTACAACAGGGATCCATAAAGAATCACTATAACACCAAACATAATACTTCCCTCACCCGTCAAAACTTAGAAGAAGGAACAGTAATAATAGACAGAGAAAGAGACTCCCGCAGATTAGCATTTATTGAAGCAATCTATATAGCAGAATTAAAACCAACCATGAACATACATAGTATAGACCTCCAGATTCTCCCATCCCACAAGCGGACCTGACCTCACCTCTCCCAGTGATTCCTGATGACTACGTAGCAGCCAATCAGGATGATCGCTTCACACGACACCACCCAAACAATCAGAAATAAAATAGTATATAAACATCACACACACACACACCCAAACAATTAGCCTGAAGATGGTCTACAGAGAAGACCGAAACGTTGCAACCTCATACGGACAGCTACTCAGCAAACTATCAGTCCAACACCGTAAATTAGCAAGAGAAATTGAAGTTCTTAACAAAAAAGGTAAATAATGCAGAAACAGCAATATCATTTAATCTCGTCTGTCAACAAGAAAATATTCTTCCTGGATACACTAATATATATATATGTATATATATATATATACATATATATATGTATATATATATATATACATACATACATATATATGCTGGTAACCACTTAAGAAAAAGAAAGTGTTTCTTTTTATTAAGTGGTTACCATCATAATTCTGATCTCGTGTTCAAGTGATTTATTTGCAATCTATATATGTATATATATATATATATATATATATATATATATACATATATATATACATATATATATATATATGAGAACATTGGGTGGGGAAGGGCAAACAAAGATGTGTTGGGAATATAGTTTATTGCCCTAAACGTTTGCAACAAACTTGGTCTTCAGAGGACTCGCTGCTATACAA
>NC_134786.1:46195081-46202581 GCF_046742065.1 Oratosquilla oratoria
GTTTTGTCCAGGTCGACCGTGATGCGTACGCCCTTATTCTTGGCCAGGAGGACTATCGGATGGCACCATTCTGAAGGCTCCTCGCCGACAGGCGTGATGATACCTTGCTGCACCATTGAGTCAAGTTCTTCCCTCACTTGACCCCGGAATGCGAACGGTATCGGCTTGGGCATGTAGATGACGAAGGGCACTGCGTCGGCCTTCAGGTGGATTCTCATGGGGGGGGGGGGTACCCCACTATCTTCCCTAGGGGTGGGGAGGTCATCCTTGGAAGTTGTCGCAAGCGGTGGCTGGTGAGCTGTCAACCGGAAGTGTTAGCGTGGCGTACCCGTTTGCGTACGTCACCTCTAAGACAGGCTTCGGGAAGACGGGCGGGATTATGGCCAACTCCTGACAGTGGGCGAAGGAGAGGAGCTGGGTTTGGAACCCATCGTGAACTCGTATGTCGGGGGCCATCTGGGATCCGTCGGCCATGTATGTCGGCGCTGAGCTAGCTAGCCCTGGATGTCCTCAATGTGCCCAGGTGCTGGGTGCCTTTTACTGTGACTTCCGCGCCTGTGTCCGGCAGCATAAGCAAGCTCGAGGGCACGTTCCCGAAGCGGATGTGGATGCTGACAGGTGGCGGGGAGCGGTTGGAACCGTCAGACACCTGGCGTCAGGCGGCAGCCTTCCCAGTGACCCTTCTTTGTGGCAGGCGTGGAATCGGGCGTTCCTGGTGCGAGGGCGGTGTCCCTTGGCCCCGCAATTGTAGCAGGTGTCGCCGAGTCGCAAGGAGGCTGAGGAAGTGGATGAGGTGGGTGGTGCGCGCGCCTGGCGTTGAACACTTTTATATGTCGAAACGGCGGACACCTGCGGGTTGCCCGGCACGGTCCGAAACTGTTCCCCTCACTGACTCATGCGAGTGGCAGTTGGTCACTACCTCCTGCAGTAATGCAGTTGTGGGTAGGGAGTTAATGTGCAGTACGAGTTCCTCGTCCCTTATGCCCGTGAGTATGACCGTTTTCATCTGGATCTCTGCGCAAGCGACAGTGCCTATGGCGCACAAGTCTACCTCCCAGGCCTTGTCCTTGGTGCGGCCATAGAAGTCGTCGAAGGACTTGCCTTGCGCTTGCCTGCATTAGAACAGGTCACGGCGGCGAAGGGCCTCAACTCGTGCGTTCTGGAGGTGGGATTGCAGCCGGTCGAGTACTCCGTCGGCCGAGAGTGGGCTACCGTGGGGGATGTCCAGTGAGTTCCGCAAAACCGTCTGTACACCGAGAGGCAAGCACGATCTGAATTGTATAAGCTGCATGTCGTGCGGCATCCTAATAAGACCGGTTATAGCGGCGTAGTCGGCCCAGCCGCGGTGCCACGACAGGAACGACTGGAATTGGGCGTCGACCTGCAAGGGTGGCGGGCGTGGGACCGTCAGGTTACCCGGTGGCTGAAGGCCGAGCAGCGCTCAGGTGACAGGCGGGGCCGGGACGGGCAAAGTCGGCAGAGGGCACGATGTAGGGGGCGTCGTGTGGGCTAGGAGTTGTTACAGGGTCTCCGCAATTGCGTCAATTTTCGCACGGTCTTCCCTCCATTTATCTTGTACCACCGCTAGGCGTTGTACGACGTCGTCGCCGCCATCCCGCGGAAGCGTCACATTTGGTGTGAGCGTGGGCGGGGCGGGTAATTTGACGTCGCCTTCTAGCGACAAAAGTGAATTACTTCGTTGTGCCATGGACCGGGCTTGGGGGTGCGGTCTACGTGAGTCAGCTGGGGTGTTGCGTGACGTAAGCGCCTTCCCTACGTGGGTCGCAGTCGCGTCGGTGGCGTTCTACCGAGGCACTGTATCCAAGGGGTTGGAATGAAAGGCCTCTTTTTTCGGTCCTCTGCGGGCCCGCCAAAGCGCGTCGCACGGTACGGCTCCCTGAATTGCACTGCCCTGTGCTGCACCGCACTGTCCAACATGCACACTATTGTAGGATTCCTTCAACACCTCGTTCACGTAGGCACCACCGGATCGTGTATTGTCACGTTACTGTCACTCGTTCGCATGTACGTCACAGATTACCGAACCGTGCTTGTGTTTCACTGTTGCAAGTTGCAAGGGTGCTTACAATTGCAAGCAATTGTAAGCATCCTACTAACTGCGCCATGTTTACAAGCAAAGATGCCTGGGGCAGCAGCGAAACAGGTTGTACGATTAGTGGGTTTATTAATCGGTAGGTTATGCGTACAGAGGAGGCACGACATGTGCCCAAGGAGTCTACAGAGTAAATGGCCCGTGGGAGAAGGTGCTAGATGTTGTAAGCACACACAGGAGAAGGGAGTCTTTGTTGGATGCATGAAAGGGCTTTTGTCCGGGGGCGTCGCTGTTGGTCAGAGCACGCCGTTACCCTATTGCACACTATTGCATGCTATGCTAGCTCCTATGCCAATTACACTATACCACAGGCCACGATTGTAGAAAATAATGATTAAAGAATTGATTGCAGAAGCCTTATTCATTGCCATATAGGACGTGGATGAAACAAAACCGATATTTCATGTACAGATCAGTTGTTTCTACAGTATTAAGGTACGTGTTGGACTCTGACATCAAAGGAGTCTTTATTAGGATTTGTGACATTCTGTAAGAATAAAAGTGTTGGGGGTGTTACAAAGTGTATTTTAAATTAATTTGGATTAAATTACGACTGTTTTGAGAAACAGAACGTGATGATGGGGGCAATAGTGATGGGCATCCCATTTAAATAGCGTTCAAGTTAATAGTAAATGAGACTTTATTTACTCACTGCTATTGCTTCATAATTTCAAATCATTGTTCTATCTCAGTCAGCAAAATTGTCATACCTGAATGTACAAGGCTTTTTTAAGACCTGTGAGGCACTTGCCTCATTTTTCCATTCACAGCAAAACGAACGCAATATCTTGATGCAAGATAGTGAAAACACGCATTCCAAATGCAGCACCAACGAGTATGGAGTTTCGAAATTCAAAACTAATCCAGACTATTTTACAATACCCTGGTGACCTTTTCAAGCTCTTCAACAGTGATGAACAAAGAATCCTATATTGTGGGATCCAGATATTTTAGTGAGAAGATTCAACATATTTTTTTCTGGTAGTTTATAATGAATTTTTATTTAAAACTAACCATTTTCCGTGGTCTTACAAACCAAGAATGACATATATTCCATACTGCATTGAGAGGATTACTGGGAAACAATAAATTTACTAGAGGATCTGCACAAAAAAAATTCGAGGATTTGTACGAAAATTTTGGAAGAATGATGCAGAGAAGGAAAATAACTTTACTGAGTTCTCAAAACTGTGTACGAAAGGTTCAGTTAATGGAGAAGGAATGAGAATATTTGAGTGGTTATTTTATATGACATACTAAAGAACATGAAAGCAAGATTTGCTGATTTAAAAAACTTAAAGATCATTTTCATTAGTTTATGAGAAATAAATTTCAAAATCTTGCTTTGCCAAGTTGATAAGGATACATTTGAAAGTTTAGAAAAGAACTATGAATTTTTTTTCGACCTCATAAGACTGAAATCGGGATTCTAGCTGGAGTTTACAATGCCATAAGTGTTTTCAAGATAAATTAGTTAAAACTTTGCTTGATTTTCTATTTGAAAAATGAACTGACCCCAAACGTTCCCTGATGCTGTGAAGTTGCTGCAATTAATTTTGATAATTCCTGCTACATAAACTGTTTATGTGGAGAGATTCCCATTTGGTGCTACTATAGCGTGAGGTCTACCACACTATAGCGTGTGATCTACTTTCCGTTAGCACTATAGCGTGAGGTCTTACCATTTCCATCCATTTATTTTAGCGATATTTTGTACTTATCCTAGGGAATGACTTAGATAGATAATTGGATTTCTAATTACATTCATATTAAAGGAAGGAAAAGTAAAAATCAACATGTTATCCTATACTTCCATACATTTATTCTAGCGATACATTACATCTTCTAAGACTGACACAAATAGGTTAGGTTAGGTTCGGTTACGTTTCAGGTCACATTGACAGGTCCACGTTTTTGATGTATTTGGGCAGGACACATGTTTGATGAGGACAGGTGGAGGGGAGCGTCCATGAGGAGTACACGCGGGTCACGCGGTAGACCTCAGGCTTGCACCTGGGTAGGTGACATTATGGCGGTAGACCTCACGCTATAGTAGCACTGATCGTATTCTGCTTTGAAAAGACTTAAGAGCTACACTAGGAACAGAATGATAGACCAAAGACTTTCTTCACTTGCTTTAATATCCATTGAACAGGAAAGACTTAAAAAAATGGAGGCAAGGACCCTTCTTTCCAATTTCTATGAAAAAGTGACATATATTTTTGCTACAAAGAAAGATTGAGAAGAATGGATTTCGTGTAAAAATAAGCCTTAATAAAATTAGTAGGTTAGAAAAACTTCTATAATATCTCTATCCTGTTCTATAATGGCAAATCTTTTGTTGGTAGGTTTACTACCCTGAGTACTTACTGACGACAAGTGCCTGATACTATATACTATATATATATATATATATATATATACTATATATATATATACATACATATATATATATATACATACATGTATAATATATCTAGAAAGAGAGAGAGAGATTAGCCTAACGCAAGTAGTCCTTGGGGTACAAGGAAAAGAAACTTGAACCCCTAGTTTGTTTGTTCTGTTAACGCTAGAGGACTCTCTTTTGATCTGAAGAACCCGCCACCGTCCTCAGAGTCCTCCTCTTACCTGATGTGAATCGACCGGCCTTCCCCAACCTGGTCGGTCGCAAACACTATACTCCTATCGAGGTATAGGGCCATTTACACGGTTTTTTTTAAACAATTTGCCAAACAAATATTTGGTTGTCATGACAACTGAATACCCCATTCACACGGTCAAACATCGGCTACAAAACCACTTGTTTGACCAACCGGGTTTGAAAAACTGATCGTGTAAAATGGCCCTTATCTCACTCGACTTGAACATTGATTCACTGTTGTCGCCAAGCGGTTTCATAGGGCCTCCGGCCTTGGGAGGTGAAGTAGCCCAGTTGCCCCTGAGCGAGGCGTAGTAAACAGGCCGCCTGCCCGACATCAGCCAATCACAGCCTAGCCAGTGGTCGCGAGATCATAAACACTCAGGATTTGAAAATTATGTTAATTTATTCACAAGACTAACACAGCGGGTATAAAGGTTAAATAACAGGTTGCTAACTGCTGTACAAATAGTCGCATAACTTTGAGAGTTGTGGTGGGGGTACTCATAACACCGTGTTATCGAGTTGTAGATAGGATGAGGGGTTTTGGTTTTGCGTTTTCTCTAGCTACACACACACACACACTCACAACACACCCACACACACACAACACTCACACCCACACACACACACACAACACACACACCCCCACACACCCACACACACACACACACACACACATACACACATATATATAAATATATACACACAAATACACACGCACACACACACACACACACACACACACACACAACCACACACACACACACACACACACACACACACACCCACACACACACACACACACACACTCACTCTCGGTGGCGCGGTTGGTAGAGTCCCAGACTGTCAGTATGGGCGGTGCCGGCCGGCTACCTGGTTCAAATCCTGCCCAGGGTGAAACTATTTCAGTATCGTGCTGCGCTTCGAGTCGTTACTCAAACTCTCGTGGGAGTGGGGTGTTGGGTGTGTGTATGCGAGTAAGGTTAAGGATCCGTCATACGAGCTCTGAGCTCTCCTCTGGGAGGGGAAATAGCTGTTCGATCAGGAGTCCAAAACGTGATCCAAAGACCAAGGTGAATCGGCGCGCGCACACACACACACACACACACACACACACACACACACACACACACACACACACACACACACACACACACACACACACACACACACACACACACACACACACACACACACACACACACATCACCCACACACACACACACACACACACATATATATTTTTACAAAGGATTACAAAGGCCGGAGCAAGCCGGCAGGAGACCTTTTGGTCCATATCTTAGGTCGGATGCGAAAAAAAATCATAATAATTAATCAAAATAATAAAAACTTATAATAATGTAAATAACAAAGAAAATACATAAAATAAATGCATAGGTATAGTTAAATAATAAACAGACAGTGTAAATAGTAAATAATAATAAATTGACATATAACTTAAAATAAATGAATAATCAGATAGACAAATGATAACAAAACAAAAACAAATAATATTAATCAAATTCTAATCATTAACATCATCTTGGCTTAGGTGTTTATCCCTAATTGTCTCTTAAAGCGTTCGAACTGAACTTACATTTGCACTACCTGTGCAGGAAGTTTTATTCCATTCATTACCTACACGGTTGGTCAATAGTTGTTTCTAACTACTTCCAAATTGGAATCTATTTCCGGCCAGTTTTTAAGACCATTGTTTCTTGTCTGCTTCTCATTCTATGTGAAAGTTTTGTCACTTTTGATGTTGTCAGTTCCCTTTGAAATATTCAAGACATGTATCAAGTCATTCCTGAGATCTGACGCTTTTTTAGGGAAAACAGATTCATGTGTTTTAGTCGATTTTCGTATGATTTATTTTTGATATTCGGAATCAGTTTTGTAGCTCGCCGTTGTAACTTTTTCCAGTCTTTTTCCAGTAACTTTTTCCAGTCGTTAATGAGATTCGGTGACCATACTGGGAAACCGCATATTCCCAAATGTGGACGAACTAACGATTTACATACGTTGTTAATGAGTGAGGGACTTTGAAAATCAAAAGATCGCGCAATCAGTCCTAGAATCTTATTTGCTTTCTAAGAGGCTGAAATACACTGCTAGGATGATTCTGAGGTCGTTACTGATTTATTTACGCCGCGATCTTTTTCACTATCACTAACCTTTGTTTAACGAGATTTCCAAATAACTTGTAATCGTACTTACTGTTATTTTTACCTGCTATGTGCATTACCTTGCATTTACTCTGTGTAAAATTTCATTAGCCACTTTTCAGACCATTGCTGTAATTTATCTGAATCTTCTAATGAATATCTAATTGGTTTGGAGTGATCATTTGCCACTCCGCACATTTTTGTATCATCAGGCAAATTTGGAAACAGTTAGATTTTAGTCCTTGGTCTTTATCATTTATATGAATCGGAGTGGCCCAAGAACGGGAACCTGAGGGAACTCCACTTGTAACATTTTTCCATCTAGAAGTTTTTCCATCTAAAAACAACTCTCTGTTTTCGACCATTCAAACCAATTACTAGGTCCAAACCTAATAGGCTACCCACTTATTCCGTGTAAAGCTAATTTAGTAAGTAGTCTTTCGTGTGGGACGGTATCAAAAGCTTTTGCAAAGTCTAGATATATTAAATCTATTTTGTTTCTTTTGTCATATTAGAGATAATCTGTGTTGTAGAATTCGAGTAAGTTAGTTCACGCAAGAATGTTTCCGTTCTGAAACCAT
>NC_134786.1:46226105-46228605 GCF_046742065.1 Oratosquilla oratoria
AACACTTTTACCTTCCCTCTTCCCCTGCCTCTACTCCCTCCCTCCCGTCTTCTCCCTCTTCCTTTCACCCTTCTCACATCTCCCAGCACTCCATCTAACTTATCCCCACCCCCTCTTTCCACCTCACCCCTCAAAAGAGAAAGAGAGAGAGAGAGAGAGAGAGAGAGAGAGAGAGAGAGAGAGAGAGAGAGAGAGAGAGAGAGAGAGAGAGAGAGAGAGAGAGAGAGAGAGAGATAGAGAGAGAGAGAGAGAGAGAGAGAGAGAGAGAGAGAGAGAGAGAGAGAGAGAGAGAAGGGAGGTATTGAAAATACCAAAGTAGTGTGTGGGAGTGAGAGTAAGGGAGAGAAAAGGAATAGGAGGTGGGAATGAAGGGGAGTAATGAGGGAAGATGAAAAATGGGGATAAATGAGAATAAAAGAAGTAAGAGGAAGAATAAAAAAAAGGAGAGAGAAAGAGAGAGGGAGATGATTAGGAGGAGGAGGAAGAGCAAGAAGGAGGACGACATAGGGAGGGAGAGGAGGGACGAGAGAGGAAGAGGGAGAGTTAGGGTGAGGGTGACGGAGAGGGTAAGGGAGGAGTGGGAGAAGGAGAAGGAAAAGGAGAGGAAGCGAGAGAGGATGAGAGGTGAAGGAGAGAGAGAGGATGAGGGAGAAGGAGAAGGAAAAAGAGAGGGAGGGTGCAGGTGAGGGAGATGGAGAGAGTAAAGGAGAGGAAGAGAGAGGAGGAGAGCTAGAGGGAGAAGGATAGGGAGAGTGAGAGAATGAGAGGGAGAGACATAAAAAGTTTTATCTTCGTACGAAAGGTGATAAAATTGAGTTTTATATATATAAAAAAAAAAGAATAACAAACTTAGGATGTAATTTGTATTTTTTTGTGTGTTGCGGAAGATAAGTGGAAACGGGTGGCGGGGGCAAGGAGGAATGGGGGAAGGGGGGATATTGGGGGGGGGGAAAGGTAAGGGGACGGGTCAAATGTGGTGTGTAACAAGTAATTTGACTCATAATCTTTCCATGGGGGGGGGGGGGTAGAAGATGGGAGGATATTGGGGTGGGGGGAAAGATGGGGGATATTGGGGTTTGGGGGGGTGTTGTGGTTGGGGGATTGAAGGGGGAATTAAAGAGGTGGGGAAGATTCGGGTAAGGGAATATTGGGGGGATACTGGGTGGGGGTTGGGAAAAGGTTTGGGAGATTGTGGTGAGAGAAACAAGGGGGGGGGCGGTTCTGGTGAACATAAATAGCTTATTTGTTCGACCAACTGTATGGTAGATGAAGCTATTACATTGATAAAACTTGGTAATCGCGGGACAACTGTTGCAGCTCTCGGACACTGCACTTCCTGCCGTTGAAGGTTGTGTGTGTAAAGAAAGTCGAATTGTAAAATTGTGAAGATTATTTTCAGGGGATGTGAAAGCATTTTTGATCATCAGAAATAGGAAAAAATGCATGTATGCATACATATGAATGCATGTAAACACATGCACGCACACACACAAACACAAACACACACACACACACACACACACACACACACACACACACACACACACACACACACACACACACACACACACACACACACACACACACACACACACACACACACACACACACACACGCACACGCACGTTCACGCACACATTCATTAGAATTATGTATGTGAACATTTGATTGATATGTTCTTTTCAAATATAGATATTTGAAAAAATTCCTTGACTGGTTATTAAGTCAACTGAAATGCTCGATTATGCTCATATTCATATTCGTACTCATATTCATACTCATACTTGTAATCATGTTAATACTTGTAATGGTATTTATACTTTTACTCTGACTCTTATTGTCACTCATACTCATACTCATATTTCTATTCATGATCATACGCTTACTCTTAGCCTTAATGTTACTCTTACTCTCACTCCCTCTCATGCACACTCTCTCTCACTCTCACCCATATTTCTCCCATCTCCAATCTCTCTTTTACTTCTACTTTTACACCTACTCCAGTTCTCATTCTCGTTATTCACACTTCCTACTCTCACACCAGCTCTCACTCTCACTCTTATCCATTTACTCTCTCACCCAGCTCTTAGTCTCACTCCCAGCTCACATTCTCACCTTTCATATTTCTCAAACCTACACTCGGTTTGTTTACATTCAAGCATTTTTTCAGTAATTGGTCTCTTTTCTTTTATTTTCTTTTGTCTGTACTGTATTCCCTCCTTTCCTCTTCCACGCTTTCCATGTTGCGGCGTTCACTCAGTAACACACTTGCTCCATCGCTCATCAGTCATTCGCACTAACTTACCTGCCAAATTCAACTTCCTCTCTTTTACCGCCTCCATAATATCTTTCATTCTAGTCTGCTTTCTCACCCAACTTACAGAATGCTTTCCTGTGGACAGATTTCATTGAAGAAAACAGCAATATTTGCATTAATGATCTTGTCATGGCGATTTTCCAGTCGTCTAAGTATAGACTTGGCTTCGTTGCTTAAGATCGC
>NC_134786.1:46233605-46241105 GCF_046742065.1 Oratosquilla oratoria
TAATGCTATGACCTTTCACACACACACACCCCCAACTCCCCGCCCACGAGAGTCAGAGTAACGACCCGAAGCGCAACTGTACCGAAATTAATTTCGGCCCTGGGCAGGATTCGAACCAAGCACTACGCGCACCACCATGCTAGTAGTTCATCGTTCTACCAACTGCGCCACCGAGTGTGTGTGTGTGTGTGTGTGTGTGTGTGTGTGTGTGTGTGTGTGTGTGTGTGTGTGTGTGTGTGTGTGTGTCACTAACAAATAAAACTGGGACAAGATAACCATCATACGAAACAACAATTATGAAAAAATAACAAAAAAATAACAAAGAAAACATCAAGTTTACAAGAAAGCTCTATTCAAGACAAACAAGAAAATTCTACAAAAACAAACACATTTAAATCCGAAATACAAAACGTTCAGCAAAGAGGAAGTTGGAACGAAAGCAAACACACAAACAAACAAACAATCAAACAATAGTCTTTTTACTCTCACTTCTGTCCCCTTTCCCCCTCTCCCCCTCCCCACCCCTCCCCTCCAACTCGAGTTCAAAACAAGAGAATACCACACTCCTCCCCGCCTCCATCCACGTTCCCATCCCCTTCCCCCTCTTCCTTCCACCTTCCCATCCCCATCCCCCTTCCCCTACCTCCCCCTCCCCCCTCCCACCCCCCACCTCCCCCTCCCACTTCTACTCCTCAACCGCGTTGATTCTCTCACTGAAACCCACTCAAAATGCTTAAGAATTATCTTTTTTTTTTTTAGAAATACTCAGACTTGCTCTCAAGTGAGACGCCCCTCTCGTCTCATGTTGAGATGCTTGCAATTGCACGCTTGTTTTATTGGAGCGAGGTGAGACTATTTCAAGAAAACGCGAGCGCACGCATGCATACAATACAAACGTGCACTCACAATCACACATTCACACATACACCTGCATGAACACACACACACACACACACACACACACACACACACACACACACACACACACACACACACACACACACACACACACGCACACGCACACGCACACGCACGCACACACACACACACACACACACACACACACACACACACACACACACACACACACACACTCACACACACACACACACACACACGCACATACACACACACTCGGTGGCGCGGTTGGTAGAGTCCCCGACTGTCAATATGGCGGTCCGGGTTCGAATCCTGCCCAGGGCTGAAATAATTTAAGTATCGCTGCGCTTCGAGTCGTTACTCCAACTCTCGTCGGCGGGTTGTTAGGGGTGTATGTGCGTGTAAGGTCACAGCATTACCCATAGGTCGGTCATAGGAGCTCTGAACTCTCTTCCGGTAAGGAAATAGCTGTCGATCACGAGTCCAACAAGTGATCCAAAGACCAAGGTGAACCAAGGTGCATTACACACACACACACTCACACACACACACACACACACACACACACACACACACACACACACACACACACACACACACAATCACACACACATTCACACACACGCACGCGCGCGCACACACAAATGCATATATAGATGAATATATGTATACATACATACAAACATACATTTCACACATTCACTTTAATTTTGATAGAATTTGTGGAAAAAAGCTACACGTATCTATATAACTCAGTGGAAAAGGTAACACAAATAAATGTTAAGAAAATAAGAAAAAAATAATTTGAGGAGGGAGACGCCCTTTGGAAATAAAATACACTCGGCCGTAGGAGAAAAATTGAACCAACTTTTAATTATATTTAAACTCGATTGTATTACCGCCCGCGAAAAAGTAAAATAAAAATAACCAATATTTCAACATGTGGTAAAAATATACAATCATTTTACATTTACATGCTTTTTCCTTACAAAGGCTATCATAGTTTGTGGCAACATTAATTTCACAAATATCAATAATATCTATGAACACATACAATGGTTTGTTTAATCATAGTAACTTTTGTCACAAAAATGCTATGCGTGTTAAGAAAACACTACAGTAGTGGTGTGTTACCACACCATACCCCTTTAACCTTTAACTTTAGCATTTTATTTTTTGGGGGGGCCGGATATAGTTATCCAAGTACCTTGAGTGATAGGGTATCAGAATATATAGGGTTATGGGGGTCTATCTCCAAAACCCTAGGAGGAGTTCGTGAACAAACAAACAAAGAGACAGACAGAGGCTACTACTTTATTATAGTATATATATATATATATATATATATATATATATATATATATATATATATATATATATATATATATATATATATATATTGGAAAACTGTAAACACCAGACTCAATTGAAGGGTTTATTTGCCCGATGTTTCGATTCCCGTCCAGGAATCGTCTTCAGCGGGTATAATGGTTACAAGATTGTAAACTCATTATAAATCGTCGAAGTGGTAAACCTGGGAAAGGTTCACCCTCACAAACACATGTACAAAGCATACCTCATTACAATAATAAATACATTACGATAGAAATTAAATATTAGTACAAAAAAAATACAAATAAAAAGTTACATGGCTGTGAACATAAAACAAGCGTAGTAAGAGTAACAATACGTGACACTACCGTAAGAACATCAGACCATAGGATAGAGATGCAAATGGAGGTGGACCAAATGTCCGAAATGAAGTATTAAGAACAAACGACTAAATTACAATAAAACAAAATACACTACAAAAATACAAATAAAATAAGTTACATGGCTGTGAACATAAAACAAGTGTAGCAAAAAAGCCTCAAACGTAACACTAACATAAAAACATCAGAACATAGGACAGAGACGCAAATGGAGGTGGACCAAATGTCCGCAAAGAAGTGTCAAGAATAAACAACTAACTTACAAACAGACATAAAAAAAAAATAAGATAAAAGAAAAATTTAAATGGCAATGAACATAAAGCAAGTGTGACAAAAAAACAACATTAAAACGTAACCCAAATGTAAAAAATAGAACATAATCTAAAGACGCAAATGTAGTGGACCAAATGTCCGAAAAGGAGGCAGGGGAAACAGGAGGAACACGACTCAATAACTCAAGAAGCTATAAACAAAACAGGTCAGGAATAAACTCGGCCCTAGTCCCGTGTCTTTCTCATCCACCTTCCTTAGATATGTATGTATGTTTACAAAGGATTACAAAGGCGGAGCATGCCGACAGGAGACCTTTTGGTTCATAACTTGGTCGGATGCGAAAAAAAAAACCATAATAATAATGAATGAATAAATGAATAAATAAAAACAATAATAATGTAAATAATAAATAAAATACATAAATAAATGCATAGGCACAGTTAAATAATGAACAAACAGGTAAATAGTAAATAATAATCAATTGACATATAACTAATAATAAATGAGAATCAAGCACATAACGATAAACAAACAG
Organism: Oratosquilla oratoria; assembly: GCF_046742065.1. Classification (NCBI taxonomy): domain Eukaryota; kingdom Metazoa; phylum Arthropoda; class Malacostraca; order Stomatopoda; family Squillidae; genus Oratosquilla; species Oratosquilla oratoria. Next base: position 46,237,005 of record NC_134786.1, read on the forward strand.
ACAAATGATAAAAAACAAACAAATAATATAAAATAAATGATAATCATTACAGCATCTTGCTTAGGTGTTTATCTAAATGATTCTTAAAGCTTCGAACTAAATTACATCGCACTGTCTCTGCAGGAAGTTTATTCCATTCATTAACTACACGGTTGGCGAAGTTGTTTCTACCCACTTCCAAATTAAATCTATTTCCGGACTGTTTGAGACCATTGTTTCTTGTCAGATTCTTATGCAGTGTGAAAATTTTGACACTTTTTTAAGGAAAACAGATTCATATGTTTTAATCGATTTTCATATGATTTATTTTTTATATTTGAAATTAGTTTTGTGGCTCGCCGTTGTACTTTTTCTAATCTGTCAATGTCTTTAATGGGTTTCGGGTGACTATACATAAACATCATATTCCAAATGTGGACGAATTAACGATTTGTATAGCTTGTTAATGAGTGATGGACTTTTGGAGTAAAAAAAAAAAAAACGCGAAATCAATCCTAGAATCTTATTTGCTTTCTCAGAGGCTGAAATACTCTGCTTGGATGATTTGAGGTCGTTACTGATAATTACGCTGAGATCCTTTTCACTATCCACTTTTGTTAACAAATTTCCAAATAACTTGCAATCGTACTAACTGTTATTTTTACCTATGTGCATTACCTTGCATTTACTTATGTTAAACTTCATTAGCCACTTTTCAGACCATTGGTGTAATCTATCTAAATCTTCTTGAATATCTAATTGGTTTAAGTAATTATTTACCATTCCGCATAGTTTTGTATCATCAGCAAATTTGAAAACAGTCGATTTTAATCAATGGTCTATATCATTTATATATACACACACACACACACACACACACACACACACACACACACACACACACACACACACACACCCACCCACACACACACACACACACACACACACACACACACACATATATAAATATAGATATATATATATATATATATATATATATATATATATATTTACAGTATATATATATATATATATATATATATATATATATATATATATATGAATAGAAGTAGACCAAGAACGGAACCCTGAGGAACTCCACTTGTATTATTTTTCCATCTAGAGCTTTTTCCATTTAAAACAACTCTCTGTTTTCGATCATTCAACCAATTACTAGTCCAACTTAATAGGCTACCACTTATTCCGTGTGAAGCTCATTTAGTAAGTAGTCTTTCGTGGGGGATGGTATCAAAAGCTTTTGCAAAGTCTAGATATATTAAATCTATATTGTTTCTTTTGTCATAATTCGAGATAACTGTGTTGTAGAATTCAAATAAGTTAGTTATGCAAGAACGTTTCCGTCTGAAACCCTGCTGGCTATCATTTATCAAACACTTTCTAAATGATGTTCGATAGCATCTCTAATGATAGTTTCCATCATTTTTCCTACGACTGAAGTCGAACGTATAGGTCTATAGTTATTTGGTTTCTTTTTGTCACCTTTTTCTAAATATGGAAGTAACGTTAGCTAGTTTTCATTCTCATGGGACATCTCTCGATACGATGGATTTTTTAAAGATAATTTTTTAATGGAACAACAATCTCATTTTTCATTTCCTTTAAGATTCTTGCATGCCAACCGCCAGGCCATGGTGTTTTATTAATTTTGAGTTTCTCTATACATCATTTAATTTTTTCTTTTGTTATATTTATCGTAGTGAGTAAGTTTACCCTAGACTTTTCACAGGTTTCAGTTTGGAGTTCACTTTGAGGTGTTTCGTTTACGAATACTGAGCTAAAATAATTGTTTAAAATGTTACACATTCCTTCATTTGAATATTCAAGTTGACCGTCAGTAGATAATAGTGGACCAATGTGATTCTTAACAACCTTTTTATCTCTAATGTAACTATAGAATTCTTTGGAATTCTCTTTGGATTTATCAGTGATATTAATTTTGTATTGTCCTTTTCGTTTTTTTATTGTCTTTTTTAAATCTCTCTGTATTAATACATAAATTTGATAGTTATTAGATGCACCCGAGTACTTATATTTCTTATAAGCCTGTCTCTTTTTAGCAATACTTTTTCTGTTTCTTTGTCAAGCCATTTTGGGCAAGCCTGATTTGAGGGACGTCTGTCCTTAAAAGGAATGTAAGTATGAATCATCTTAGTATGCGTATTTTGAAATATTTCCCATACCTAAACTACAGTCTTTTGCTTAATTTTGCCTCCCAATCTGTAAGGTGAAGCTCCTGACGTAGTCCTATGAACTGAGTTTTACTAAAATCGGGTATTTTAGAAACACAAGTATATTCTATTTTTTTTTTTGTAGTTTTAATATAAGTTGTGATCGCTATTTGCAACAGTTTTACCGACTTCTACATTATTTATCATCCTTTCGCTGCTAGTGATCAATAGATCGAATAAGTTTCCATGTCTTGTGGGCTCTTTTACATGCTGAACTAAGCAATTGTCACCGAGAAAATCAATCAAGCGACTACTTATATGGCCATGTTCAAGGGTCATCCAATCAATGTCAGTAAAATTGAAATCGCCCATTTTCAATAAATCCCGGTTGCAGAAACTAGACAGTTCTTGAAATAACAGTTTGTCGTCTGCTAATGATAATGTCTTTGACCTATATATTACATCTACATTCATTTTTTGTTCATTTGTTTGGGTTAATTCTACTCGCAAACTATCATATGCACCCTGTTTCATTTTCTCTAAAACACAAGCATGGACATTGTTTTTAACGTGCAACAGAACACCTCCACCTTTCTTGTGGTTTCTATCCTGATGACAGTGTTTAAATCCCGCAATATTAAATTCAGCCTCAAACTCTTTACCATTTAACCATGTCTTGGTTATTCATATCATATCGAGATCTTAGCTTTTGACATACGCCTGTATTTCTTGAAATTTGTTCCTAATACTACGAGCATTAAAGTACATGGTATTATGAAACTTGTGATTATTTCTTTTTGACACGTTTTGAGTTTCAATATCAAGCCTTACATTATAATTTTGTTTGTTATTGACACCTTGCTCTACATTGATATTTGGTCCTTCATTGACATTCAATGTTTCATTAACATTTCTCCCATCAAAATTAACATTTCCCCCATCACGGACATCTGGTCACTCACGGTCATCCGATCTCTTTTGTACACTTTATCCCCCTACATTCTGTCCGGCATCCCTTCCTAAAATTATATTTTGTCCTCCAGTGACATTATATCCTACCGTGATATTTTTCCTCCACTATCATTACATCTCATCGTGATCTTTTGTCCTCCACTGTCATTACATCCCATCGTAATATTATGTCCTTCATTGACATTCTGCTCGGCATCCCTTCCTAGAATTATATTTTGTCCTCCACTGACATTATATGCTACCGTGTGCATGTATGTATATTAGCTATTCTATCATATTAAGGGGTTTAACTAAGTTAGTCTTAATACCTTTGCTACGATGACTTTTCTTAATCAAGAAAACTTCTACTTAATTATATCGAAAAAACGTCAAAGAAATTCTTTCATAATTGGAGAGTAATCTCAACTCAAAAATGAGCTTGATTGATTTTAAGCTTTCTCCTTTTTTCCTAATATGTTAGTAAATCTCTTTTTTAAGACCATCTTGATAGAAATGCGGATGAAATACCTCTTGCTCTCATCTTCACCCTTCCTTTCTGTGTTCTTCCTCATTCTCCCTTTTGTCTTCCACTCTTACCAATTAATCTCTCGCGTTTCTTTCATGCCTTCCTCCTTACTCATGTCTTCCTCTTCTTCCTCCTCCCCTATTCCCCTCCCCTCCCCTTCTCCTCCCCTTCTCCTCTTATTCTTTCTTTTAGATAAATGCCTTTTCATTCCTTTCCCTCCTCTTTCCGTTCTTTTTCTTCCTTCTCCTCTCTCTCGTCCTATTCTTCCAACTTTTCCCCTCCTCTTCTTCCTCCTTCCCCCGCCTCTTCCTTATCTTTTTTTCTCCTCCACTCCTCCTTCTCTTCCTTTTCCTCTTTCTTTTTGCTGGGCGCCCTTTCATCCCTTCCCTTCTTCTTCTTCCTCCTCCCCTCCTTCTCCTCTTTCCCTTTCTTTATTTCTGATGAGTACTCTATTAC
>NC_134786.1:46246105-46248605 GCF_046742065.1 Oratosquilla oratoria
AAGATTTTTTCTGAGGGGCCGGGACGACCTGAATGAGGATTTGTGCCCTTCTTGCCCTCTCTGGTGAATTGTAAGATCACTCTATTAACAGTAGAAAGGGGTATTAACAAATTTTCAGATACTTTGCGTTGACTAAGTTCACATTCATGTTGACCCACAATACGACCCCGCAGAAATTCTGATAGATCTACTGTTTCTTTGGTTCGTGGCATGCTTGATTAATCTTATATGTAGTCTGAAACATAAATCTAGGTAAACATAATATATTAGGTATATTTTAATGACATTAAGCATTCAATAAGAGCAGAAATGCACTTTTCTTGGTGTTTATTAAATTCTGACATGTCTGTATGTATGCATATATACATATATATATATATATATATATATATATATATATATATGTGTGTGTGTGTATATGTATATATATATATATATACTTTACCTTTACCAGACTCCTGTTAGGCGTCGCCACCTGTCAGTATGAGAGACCGCCAACTTCCCCTGTCGTCGAAGATCCGGTTTTGACGTACTTGTTCAAGCGTTGTGCCCCGTCGGCGTAGCCCATCGTCAATATTCATTATCCATCTTTTTCTGGGTCGTCCAACGGGTCGCTTGCCGGTTGGTGTCCAATAAAGCCATCTCTTCGGGGTCCTCTCCTGATCCATTCGTTCAACATGTCCAAACCATCTTAGTTGTGCACGTTCTACAAACTCTAAGATGCTCTCTACCTCCAACTCTTGCCTAATTGCATCATTGCGTATGTGGTCAAACCTCGTAACCCCCTTGATGAGTCTCAATGCTCTCATTTCTGCTGCTGATCTTTGTTGTTAAAGTCCAAGACTCACATCCATATGTCAATATGGGTCGAAGAATACTCTTGTATATCACTATTTTAACCGCGGTAGGGACATTGCGATCTTTCATCAATGGGTATAGTAGCCCTAGTTTTGGGTATAGGTAGCAATTCTAGTTTCTACTGCATTTTCATGTTTTGCTTTGCCATCCCAGGTGACTCCTAAATATTTTACGGATTCTTTCTGCTGAATAGGTACTCCATTGATCTCCATGTTCAATGTTTCTTCTCTCCTGCTTACTACCATTATTTCAGTTTTACCAAGATTTAGCTTTAGTCCGTACTCTGTGAGTTCCGCGTTCCATAGATTTAAGGATTCACTTGCAGCGTATGAAGATGATTCAATGTTGAGTATATCATCTGCATAGGCAAATTCCAATGATTCTATAGGATCCCTTTCTCCTCTTCTGAATTTGAAGTTCCTTTATCACTTCATCCATTAATATGATAAAGAGCATTGGGGATAGCACACTACCCAGGCGCACTCCAGATGATATATCGAACCACTGTAAGGTCTCACTAACGGGCTTGACTGCTGTATTATTGGAATTGTAAAGGCTCTTAATAGCCCTTCTCAGTTTTGGGGTATTTGGTATCCTGCACTTTGGAGTACTGACCACAACTTATCCCTTGGTACGCGATCAAATGCTTTCTCTAGATCTAAGAGTGTTACATATTTGTCTTTATCAAACTCCATGACTTTTCAAGGATCATCTTTAAAGCGAAGATTAGATCTGAAGTTCCTCTGTTTGGTCTGAACCCATGTTGAGCCTCTGCCAGTATGTGTTCTACTCTATCGCGCAGACGAGCCTCTAACACTCGTTCATATATTTTCCATGTATGTGAGAGTAGAGAAATGCATATGTAATTTGAGCATTCAGCGTGGTCTCCTTTCTTGAATACTGTGCATATTAGTGCAGTGGACAAATAATTTGGGACTTCACCTGTGTCCCAGGCCTTACTGAGCAATTCTGTTAGAAGACTGAGAGCTATTCCCCCACCATATTTGAGCATTTCCCCAGGAATGTTGGCAATACCGCATGCTTTATTATTCTTTATTTTAGCCAGTGCTTTCTTTACATCTGATTCATTAATCCCTTCCTCCTCATCAACCCAGACGCCATTTGTCCGTTCTTCATCTGTCCTCTCACCGTCCTCTTCTATATTCAAAAAGCTGCTGAAATATTCTTTCCGTCTCTTGTCAATCTCTTCTGGCTCTGTAAGCATATTTTCTTGAGAATCCTTTATTGAATAGTTATACTCCCCGCTTCCCTTTTTATATGACTTAGCGATACTATACAGTAGTTTCTTACTATTCTGTAGGTCTTGCTCCCAATCTTGTCCTCGCTGTTCCCATGAGTCTTTTTGTGCTTTCAGTTTGATACTTTTAGCTGCATTCCTTTTTCTTACGTATTGTTGTCTTGCTTCTTATGTTCTTCTTTTTATCCATAACCTATAATACTTATTCTTTTCTCGCACCGCCTCTTGTACCTCTTCATTCCAGTATGCTGTTCGTTTCTTTTTGCATCCTCCTGCCCATTTCACTCCGACTACTTCTTTAGCAATAGTGTTAATTTGGGACTGGGCAATTTTCCATTGCTGCTCTATAGTTTTTCCAGTTATTGTTATTTCTGCTAGTTTATC
>NC_134786.1:46261105-46266105 GCF_046742065.1 Oratosquilla oratoria
ATGTTCATGACTAAGAAGGATATAAACGTGAGAAATGTCACATATGGGAAAAATAGAGTAGAGATGATTATGATGGAAGTGGAAGACAAAGATTGGAAGAGCAGAAAGTTTGTAATAAATCATGTGCCTCCTAAAACAGCCTCGTGGGAAGAGAGAGAACATAAAAGTATGTTAGAAGACACAAGGATAACATTAAATAAGATAATGGAAGATGGAGGAAGAATAGTTATAATGGGTGACTTTAATTGTAAAGAAGTCTGCTGAGAAGAGATGACAGTAAAGGGTGGAGACGACTCATGGGGAAATGCACTACTTGATATGATTATTGACCATACAATGACGCAATGGATTCAAGAGAACACTAGGTATAGAAATGAAGAAGAACCATCGAGACTGGACGTAATAATCACACCAGAACCTGAAATAGTGGAAAAGATTGAATATAAGACACCAATAAGTAAAAATGACCACATATTGGTTGAAATGGAACTAAATAAGAAAAATACATAAAAAGAAATGAACAATATAGAAAAGGAAGATTGATGTATGAAAAAACAAATTTAGATAAAATAAGGGAATTCTTTCGAAAAGAAGACTGGGAAACAATATACAAAGTGGAAACAACAGTAGAAGAGAAATGGAATATTTTGCCAATAATTTATAAAGTAGGAGTGGAAAAGTATGTCCCAAGACAAAAGCAAGAAAAATGATATGTAAAGTGCTGGTACAACAAAAGTTGTAGGGAGTTAAAAGACAAAAGATATAAAGCTTGGACAAAATGGAAAAAAGTCAAAAGACCTTAAAAATGGAAAATATATACTAGTTATAGAAATGAATATGTACAAGTGTGCAGAGAAGAAAAAAGAAAATACGAAAAAGATGTCATAGAAAAATGTAAAGACCAACCAAAACTATTTTACAGATTTGTAAATAACAAAGTGAAAAACAAACAAGATTTAGAGAAACTACGACAAGGAGGAGTTGAATACACAGATGAAATAGAAATGGCAGAAATTATGAACAAGCCTTTTAAATCAGTATTTACAAGGGAGAACATACAACCTAGTGATATCAAAAGGGAGAAGAAAGTCCCCCCAATGAAAGAAATAGAAGTAACAAGGAAATAATGAAACACTTGAGTAATCTTGATGTCAGAAAATCGCATGGACCAGATGAAATAGCAAACTGAATTTTGAGAGAATGCAGGAATGAACTGGCAGACAAAATACATAGCCTAATAAACAGTTCATTGAAAGATGGAGGAAGCTAAATTGAAACAAATGCAAATTGAGGCAGAAATTGAGGCAGAATTTAAAGCTAGAGAAGAGAAAGCTAAAGTGAAACAAATAGCAAGAGAGGACGAAACTAAAGTCAAATTGGCAGAGTTAGAATTAAAGAAGGCAGAAGTAGAAGCTAGGATTGTTGATAGACAACCCGTAGTTCAGGAAGGTCATATAGATATTTCCAGGTATGTAAAACTTTTGCCCCAGTTTTCAGAAGAAGACCCAGAAACATTCTTTCTTCAGTGGGAAAAATTGGCACGACAGTTACAAATCCCTAAAGAAAACTGGCCATTAATCATTCAAACACAATTTAAGGGTAAGGCTCAGCAAATTTATACTTCTCTTTCAGAAGCAGAAAGCGAGTATGATAATGTGAAAGATTGTATTTTAAAAGCTTATGAACTAATACCAGAGGCCTATAGACAGAAATTCCGTAATTATAGGAAAACACCTCAGTTAACATACGTAGAATATGCGGCTCAACAAGAGAGGTTATTCAAGAGGTGGTGTTTGGCTAGTGAAACGGACACCTTAGATAGACTTAAACAGTTGATTTTATTGGAGCAGTTTAAGAATACCTTAGAGACAGATCTTAGGATTTTTATAGTTGATCATGTTCCCGAAACTTTAACTAAAGGAGCTGTATTAGCTGATGAGTTCACACTAAATCATAAGCCTAAGTCAAGACAAATGGAATCCCAAAAGTCCAAGTCATATATTCCAGATTCAACAAAATGCTCTGATCCTTGGTCCCCAAAGAAATCCTTTGAAAATCAGTCTAGCCCATCACACTCCAGTTACAGGTCTGATTTCAATCCATACCCTCCAAACCAACCTTGGCAAAGATTGGAAAGGTTTAAGACTAATCCCCCTGTAACTTGTTCATATTGTAAAAAGGCTGGCCATCACATTTCAAATTGCAGAAAGAGACTGGCACCCTCATTCTCCAATAAGACACCAACTCTTGTAAGTAATATAAAATCAGATGATTCAAAATCCTCTATTCAGGATAAACAACCAAAGAAGCCGGTATTGTCAAGTAATGTAGAACCATCCTCATTAGATCATGATCCTTGTTTCAAACCATTTGTATCTTCAGGAACTATATCTCATAGTAGTAGTTCACAACAATATCCTGTTTCAATACTCCGAGACACAGGAGCAAAGCAAAGTCTGATTTTAAATTCTGTCTTGCAGGATCTGGGTGAGTCATATACAGGTTATGATATATTGATAGAAGGAGTTGGAGGAATTGTAAAATGTCCATTACATAATGTTTTCTTGCGGTCTGATTTAACAACCGGAATGGTTAAAGTAGCAGTAGTAGACTCTCTTCCCATAGTAGGAATATCCTTATTGTTGGCCAATGACATCGCTGGAAGCAAAGTCATTTCTCCCTTAATAACAAATAACCCTAAGACCTCAGTAGAACATTCAGATAACTTACAGTTGTTTCCCGCTTGTGCTATAACCAGATCTCAGTACAAGAAATCTGAAGAGGAGACCTATAATTTAGAATCCCTATTCTCCCAAACTGACCCATTCTCTTCTTCTTCACCAGTTTCTCTATCTAGAGCAGAATTAATCAAAGAACAGAAGTCAGATCCTTCTCGTAAAAATTTGTACGAGTTTGTTTCATCTCCAGAAGAAGTTGAAAATATGTCACGAGGTTTCTATATAGAAAACGGAGTCCTAATGCGAAAATGGAGAGCATCCACCGCAACCGCTGGCCAGCCATGGCAAGTAAGGAATCAAATAGTCCTCCCTATTGCTTTCAGGAATAATGTTCTAAAATTGGCTCATGACACTCACTTAGCAGGTCACTTAGGGGTAAGAAAGACCTTGTTCAACATAACCCAACATTTCCATTGGCCCACGGTTGTCAAAGATGTTGCCCAATATTGTAGAACATGTCATACATGTCAACTTGTAGGTAAGCCCAACCAGAAATTTGTAGAAGCTCCACTCCATCCTATTCCTGTAATGGAAGAGCCATTTAGTAAAATTCTAATTGACTGTGTAGGACCTTTACCTCTTTCTAGTAAAGGAAATCAGTACGTTCTCACAATCATGTGTATGAGCACTCGTTTTCCAGAAGCAATTCCTTTGAAAAATATCAAAGCTCAAACCATAATTAGAGAAATGTTGAAATATTTCACTATGGTAGGTTTTCCCAAGAACATTCAAAGTGATCAAGGAAGTAATTTTCTTTCCAACAAGTTTAGAGAAACTCTTGTAACACTAGGTATAAATCATGTAACTTCCTCCGCCTATCATCCTCAATCACAAGATGCTCTAGAGCGCTTTCACCAAACGCTCAAGACAATGTTGAGAATCTTCTGTGCTGAGAACTCTCGAAATTGGGAAGACGGACTCCCCTTTTTGCTGTTCGCCACCCGAACAACAATTCAAGAAAGGCTTGGATTCAGCCCGTCAGAATTAGTCTTCGGTCATGAAGTCCGTGGTCCCCTAAAAATACTTCATGAACAATGGATGAAAGAAGAACCACCAGTTCCTTCCTTGAAATACGTGTCCCAGGTCACCGAGAAGTTGTTAGAAGCTTGGAAGTTGGCAAGAGAGAACATTACGAATGCTCAAAGAGTAATGAAAGGTCGGTATGATAAAGATTCTAAACTTAGAACTTTCTCTCCAGGAGATCAAGTGTTACTTTATCTTCCCATACCAGGAGATCCATTGCAGGCTAAATACAAAGGACCCTATGAAGTCTTGTCCAGAGCCAGTGATCTCAACTACATAATCAAAACTCCAGACAGAAGAAAGAGTTCCCGTCTCTGTCACATAAATACCTTAAAACCTTATTATTCCAGAGATCCAATTCCAGCTTGCAGCTCTACCACAATAGAATCGGAAGAGCCTCCTGATAACCTGCCTAATCCTCCTGAGATTCCCTTGGAAAACTCTCAGATACTACAAAACCTTCAGATAAAAGTAGGACACTTATCTGAGAAACAAGGTAAAGACATTCTTTCTCTCTTAAGAAGTTTTCCAAAATTATTTCTAGATTCCCCAAGATTCACTTCTTTGATAGAGCATGAAATAATTCTAGACTCGCCAAGAGCTATCAAACAAGCCCCTTATAGAGTCAATCCGAAAAAGAAGGAGTTCATAAAAGCAGAAATAAACACTGCTTCAACAGGGAATAATTGAACACTCCAGTAGTCCTTGGGCATCTCCTTGCATTCTTGTCCCTAAACCTGACAATTCTTATCGCCTGTGCATTGACTACAGGAAAATCAATGCCCATACTAAGGCCGATGCTTTTCCTATCCCTAGGATAGATGATATCATAGACAGTCTAGGAACTGCCAAGTATGTATCCAAGCTGGATATGTTAAGGGGATACTATCAAATCCCGGTACACCCTCGCTCAAGGGAAGTTACCGCCTTCATTACGGAAGAGGGATTGTTTCAATTCCGAGCAATGCCATTTGGGCTTAAAAATGCCCCTGCCACTTACCAAAGAATGATAAGTAGTCTTGTTGCAGGATTGCCAGGAGTAAAAACTTATCTAGATGATGTGATAATATTTAGTCAGTCTTGAACAGAACATATTGAACACTTAAATAGTTTCTTTTATAGAGCAGACCAAGCAAACCTTACCATCAATTTGTCCAAATGTAATTTCGGACATACACAGGTCCCTTATTTGGGATTTAAAGTTGGAAATTCCCAAGTGTTTCCAATAGACGCCAAGAT
>NC_134786.1:46276105-46283605 GCF_046742065.1 Oratosquilla oratoria
TTTATTTTATGTTATTTCATTTAGTTTAGTTTATTTTGTTTTATTTAATTTTATTTTATTTATTTTATTTTATTTTATTTTATTCTGTTTTATTTCATTTTATTTCATTTTATTTTATATTTTCTATTCTATTCTATTTTATTCTATTCTATTCTATTCTATTCTATTCTATTCTATTCTATTCTATTCTATTCTATTCTATTTTTCATTTTTTTTTTCTAGTCATTTTACCCTCTGTTTTCTTCATCAAATTCTCGTCCTTTGTAAACTATATAGCCTTTGACCGTCCTTTGTGCTTTGGCCCTGTTTTGGATCATGTCAACATTCCGGGCATATTCGTTCTCTTATAATTTTTACATTTTTCTTTTAACCTTTTTTTTTATTTTTATTCCATCTCTTATACTTCTTACTTTTCCTTTTAGCATTTTTCTTATTCTTATTCTTATTCTTATTCTTATTCTTATTCTTATTCTTATTCTTATTCTTATTCTTATTCTTATTCTTATTCTTATTCTTATTCTTATTCTCTTATTCTCTTATTCTCTTATTCTCTTATTCTTATTCTTATTCTCTTATTCTTATTTTTATTCTTATTCTTATTCTTATTCCTATTCTTATTCTTATTCTTATTCTTATTCTCAATCTTATTCCTATTCCTATTCTCAATCTTATTCTTATTCGTATTTTTATTCTTATTCTTATTCCTATTCTCAATCTTATTCTTTTTCTTATTCCTACACTCATTCTTATTCTTATTCTTATTCCTATTCTCAATCATATTCTTTTTCTTATTCCTTCTCTCATTCTTATTTTTAATTTTATTCTTATTCTTATTCCTATTCCTATTCTTATTCTTATTCTTATTCTTCTTATTATTATTATTATTCTTATTCCTACTCTTGTTCTTGTTCTTATTGTTATTGTTATTGTTATTCTTATTCTTATTTTTATTCTTATTCTTATTCTTATTCTTATTCTTATTCTTATTCTTATTCTTATTCTTATTCTTATTCTTATTCTTATTCTTATTCTTATTCTTATTCTTATTCTTATTCTTATTCTTATTCTTATTCCTTTTCTTATTCCTATTCTTGTTCTTATTCTTGTTCTTGTTCTTATTCGTATTCTTATTCTTATTCTTATTCTTATTCTTATTCTTATTCTTATTCTTATTCTTATTCTTATTCTTACTCTTACTCTTACTCTTACTCTTATTCTTATTCTTATTCTTATTCTTATTCTTATTCTTATTCTTATTCTTATTCTTATTCTTATTCTTATTCTTATTCTTATTCTTATTCTTATTCTTATTCTTATTCTTATTCTTATTCTTATTCTTATTCTTATTCTTATTCTTATTCTTATTATTTGTTCTCCTATACTTTTTATATATTCTATTACCTTTTTCTTATTATTATTCTTAATTGTTTACTTATACTTTTATATTTTTTTGCCTTTTACTTATTCTTACTACTATTTGTTCTCCTATACTTTTTAGTTTTTTTTTCAATTTTCATATTCTTATTATTATTTGTTCTATTATACTTTTTAATTATCTTATTACCCTTTTCTTGTTCCTATTCTTATTTGCTCTCTTACACTTTTTAGGTTTTTAACATTTTTATTTTTATTTACTCATTTTTTATCAACTTTACCCTCTGCAGTACGTCCTTTGAAAGTCCTTGCTTATTTGCGCACCGTTTTATTAGTTTGCATTACCATTGCTCTGCGCCTTTTGTCCTTTTATGTATCTTTTTACATTATGAGTTTTTTATAAGTTTCTAATCTATCATATGTTTACAATTATGTTTATTTGTTATGTTAAGTATATTATGCTATGTTATGTCGTGTCATGTCATGTCCTGTCATGTTCTGTTATGTTTATGTTATGTTGTGCTGTATTGTGCATTGTTATGTTATGTTATGCTATAATATGTGATTATATATGTTTTTATTTTATACAAATTGTTTGCTCTTATTTTGTAATCAAATGATTCCAGCATGTCACATAATCTGACTATCTAAGCACATAGGGTATATATGTGTGTGTGTGTGTGTGTGTGTGTGTGTGTGTGTGTGTGTGTGTGTGTGTGTGTGTGTGTGTGTGTGTGTGTGTGTGTGTGTGTGTGTGTGTGTGTGTGTGTGTGTGTGTATGTATGTATATATGTATGTATGTATGTATGTATGTATGTATGTATGTGTGTATGTATGTATGTATGTATGTATGTATGTATGCATGTATGTATGTATGTATGTATGTATGTATGTATGTATGTATGTATGTATGTATGTATGTATGTATGTATGTATGTATGTATGTATGTATGTATGTATGTATGTATGTATGTATATATGTATATATGTATGTATGTGTGTGCGTATGCACACGCAACATGTACACAAGTACCGATCTAATTTGTGCTTTACATACTGTGCAGGGTGTACATGTGACTCATTCACAGGCCTGCTTGCTCGGCGTCAGCCTGCACTGCTCCTGTTATGGCCTGCACACTCACCATTTTCCACCGTTGATGGCCCACTCTGTTCCCTTCTCTTTCTTTTATCCTCCTCCTCCTCCACGTCCTCCTCCTCCTCCTCCTCCTACTCGTTCTCCGCCTCCTCCTCCTCCTCCTCCTCCTCCTGCTCGTCCTCCTCCTCCTCCTACTCGTCCTCCTCCTCCTCCTGTTCCTGCTCGTTCTCCTCCTCCTCCTCCACCTACTCCTCCTCCTTCTTCTCTTTGCCCTCCTTTTTCTAATCCTTCTTTTTCTTCTCCTCTTCTTTTTTATGTCTACTTCCTTCTCTTTCTTCTCTTGTTTTCCCTTATTCTCTTCCTTCTCTTTACCTTTATCCTTCTCATATTTCTTATCCTCTCGTATCTTCGTAGCTACATCTACCTTCGATGACTGGCCTGCACACGCACGCACACATATACTACGAGATGGTAGTGTCAACCAAGACTACTGTCTCCCAAGGAAACATCCATTGTTCAGTCTCCAGGCTCACCGACCTTTTATTACAACGTCCTTTGACAACAAAAGATTCTCTCGAAGTCTCAGGTAGCTCTACTAGACAAAGGGCCCAGCTGTGTCTCAGGTCAACATCTGCATCGTATCGGCCGATGTCTCAACCGACGCGACCCAGCCTACCAAATTTCCTTCAACTGATATGCCAACAGCCTCCTTATTTCATAAATTGGCAACCTTTGTAATTTTGTATTTAGAATGTTTCTGGGAACCCTCCTATTTTACCTGAGGACTTGCCGTGTATTTTGTAGTTAGAACATAATTGAACCAGGAGAATTAAAGCCATGAACTCGGCCTGAATTTCCTTCACCACCTATTTTAATGTAGAGTAACACAACCTACATTTTGGTGGCAGCGGTGGGATTGCCAAGCGACACTTTAACTCTACAGCCGTGGACATCGAAGCAGCAGTGCAACACTAATTCCTTCGAGGTACCTTCCTGCATTCCACTTACAAGCCAACAGCACCAACGCTCTACGCTGCATCGCCCACAACCCACGCCACTCCGAAACAAACAATTCAACGACAGCTTCGATCTTCGCTGAAGCATCTAACATACGAGGCAACTTCTCGTAACTGCACCGCCCGCAACCACGAAACGAAGCCCTGCTTCCACGCTGATCTCTCTTAGCTGCATTCTCCACCACCACAACGCCCGCCGCTCCACCACGTCAACATACAGACGTATTCTTCAGCCCCGACGGAAAATCTCCATAAGAGGCATTTCTCTACCACCACGACGCCCGCCGCTCCACCACGTCAACATAGACGCATTCCCCAACACCTACAATGGAATCTCCATCAGAGGCAATTCTCCACCACCCACGACGCCCGCCACTTCCACCACGACAACACATAGACGTTGGGCTACGCTTCTCAACCACTACACGAGTCGAACCATCTCCCCTCCTCCAACATCGCATCACGCTTCGCACGATCATCTCTACACGCGCCAGAGATCGTCGCAGCATGTACGACCCAACGCTCCACCACTCACCGCATCTAAGCTGCGCAAGAATCTCCACTTCCATTTTCCTTATTCCATTTTATATTCCTACACATCTTGGTTACATATTTTCTAACCCACTTCCCACAACCATTTACTAATTGTTTCCCCTGTTTCCAGCAGTGCATCCTTCCATCTTCTCGCCCCACTGCAGCCCCGTCACTCACCGCCGTACTCCAACATCACATTGGGTAAGTAGATATTTTCCGTTCTCAGTGCTACCTAGGAGCAACACAGTCTCTACACAGATTTTTCTTAATACATGAACGTGTCCAAAGCCCTCTCTGATTCAACAAACCGACCCTTTACACGAAGCCAAGCTACGTCTCCACCAACCATGTACCACTCTTTAGCGGTGGGAAAATTCCAGTTCACTTAGAGATACAACGTAGGAATGTCACAGATGACATCCAAAATAGACAAGCACGACACTTTAGCTGGTGATGTCATTCAGTCTGACTTGCTTGAGAAAACACATTCATTTGATACATTTGTAGAACAATTTAAAAAGTCATTTGCGGCTTTTGAACCACTTGGAGCACTTTCTCCCCTATACTCTCTTGCAAAAATGTACAATCAGGGCCCATACACCACAAAAGAAAAGGTAGCCAAAATAGCTTCAGCATTTAAGAGCGAACTCAAAAAAAGTCTCAAAATCTCAGACTAGATCTCAAACAACACAATTTCATTTGATAACATAGTCTCCTTCACTGCATAATTTCGCTTTCTCTAAGAGTTACGCCCACATTCCAGAAAGCCAGTACCATTACATTCACACCATTTATCACATTAGGCGAATTCTCACGGAAATTCTCTGACACACATATACAAAGCCAGTCAGTACCCATAACACCAAGACACACGGCACAAAAGCACGACATACATCACGCACGCGACATCACTCAAGACAATACTCTCCTTCAAGAAAACGAATGTTTTGCACATACTACCACAAACCAGGACATCTCTTTAACACATGTTATCGCACATACCCGTCACAACTGAACCGATACTGCGAGCATCATGGCACTTGCTTTCACAAAACTGATCGTTGTCGTGTGCTTCTGGCACGGGGACACCATAGACAAGAACCCCCAGATAGCTCTCCTCCCAGACATTTACGTACCACATTTCTTGCTAGACAGTCACGTAACACATTTCCTGTTAGATATTCACGTAACCCATCTCCTGCAAGATATTCACGTGACACATCTCCCTTATGACTACAGGATACAAAGACTCGTTGCACGTCCAGGCCAGTTACTCCATATCAAGATATTCCAATTGCAACCTTGCCGATACACACCCTGGATATCCCAGACATGTCTTCAGATTCTTTAACTTTCAATGCTAAGTCCAGCAACACCAAAGTGAAAATATTTCTCGACACAGGCTCCCGAGTTAACATCATGATACTTCACAGTTTCCACAGATTCTGCACTGAAACAAAACGTGTCACCATTTTGGAACCCCCTGACGTCAACCGTCATTGGTAAATTCTCACTAGACGTTATCTTCAAAGATGATTGCCCAGCCATTCCAGTTACTACCTACGTAGCTGACGTCTATTTCCCTACGGATATCCTCATAGGTTTAACACTGATGAAGCAATACAACAATAACGTCATTTACCTGCTCAACATGGCATAATTTATGCTAATCATTTCCTCCCTGCATTGCCATCAGCAAATTTCCACAAAGTCAACCACATCAACATGGCCAAGCAGGCAAAACCTGATTTAACGCCAATCAATTCTAGCACAACTGCTCAAACTAACTCTGCTTCATCACACAAGGATGCACCAGCTATTAACTCAGATGGCACCGACACGCACCCACATTCCCACGACTCTAACCATTCCATTTCACGACCAGCTGTAGACATGCTTTCTAAGCGAAACAAATGCATTAACTCCTCACGAATGTCAAAATCAGCGAAACCCAGAACAAGACTCCCTATAAATACCATTAATGTTTACATTGTTTACATCTTTAACCACATCCCCACCTCGACGCTCTCCCCCAAACTCTCTCGAACCTATCGTATCTTATGACATCAAAGAACAAAGTCAAAGCACTCAGTTTGCACAATCTTGTGGAGACCGTCTTCCAAACACAGGATCACACTATTCCTGCAATAGAGGACCATCAACAATCCTCTCAACCAAAACCTCTAGTTCCTCTTCCCTGCTATAATCTTAGAAATTGAGCAACAAGTTCATAGAATGTATGTTCTTGCCTAGGTGGATGGAAACAATATCTACTTTCCGCATGTTCATACTATTGTTCATACCATTAAGCCTATTTCCTTATATTCATGAATATTTTACAGTAACCACCATTCTTATACTATTTTGTGAATATGTTTTCATGCCCAGGTCCTGCAACAGGCCTCGATTGCCTTGTGTTTGTTTTGTTTTTATCTCCGTTGCACCAATATCACTGAGGTCAGTGATAGATAGCAAACCAAGCCATCTTATCATCTCGTATCTTCGTAGCTGCATCTATCTTCGATGACTGGCCTGCATACGCATACACACATATGCTACGAGATCGTAGTGTCAACCAAGACTACCGTCTCCCAAGGAAACATCCATTGTTCAGTCTCTAAGTTCACCGACCTTTCTTGACAACGTCCTTTGACAACAAAAAATTCTCTCGAAGTCTCAGGTCATGAGCTCTACTAGACAAAGGGCCCAGCTGTGTCTCAGGTCAACATCTGCACCGTAACGGTCGATGTCTCAACCAATGCGACCCAGCCTTCTAAATTTCCTTCAACTGATATGGCAACAGCCTCATTATTTCATAAATTGGCAACATTTGTAAATTTTAATATAGAATGTCTCTGGGAACCCTCCTATCTTACCTGAGGGCTCGCTGTGTATTTTGTAGTTAGAACATAATTGAACCAGGAGAATTAAAGCCAAGAACTAGGCTTGAGTGTCCTTCACCCCCAATTCCATTGTAGAGTAACACAACCTACATTCTTTTTTCTTCCTTTTCTTCTCTTTTTTTTCTTCCTTACCATCATTCTTCTTCCCTTTCTTCTCTTTTTTTTTCTCAATTTTCTCTTTCTCTGCCTTATCTATTTTCTTATTTTTATTTATCTTTTTCCTCCTTCTCTGCTCTTTACTCTCATCTTTTTCTCTTTCTTCTCTTTTTTCTTTCTCCTCATACATCTGTACCCCCTTTCCTCAGTTTTCTTTTCTCCTTTTTTTCGTCTTCTCTCTTCCTCATCTTTCTCTTTTCTCCCTTCTCCTCCTTCTCCACTTCCTTCTCTTCAGCCTCCTTCCATTCCTTCTACTCCTCCTCCTCGAACTGTTCGTCCTTCTCTTCTCCTCCTTTCCTTCCTTTTTCTCCTCCGCCTTCCCTTCTTTCTTCTTCTCCTCCTCCAACTCCCGGTCCTCCTCCTACTACTTCTCCCCTTCCTTCTTCTCCTTCTCTTCCTCCCTCTTTCCCTCTTTCTTCTC
>NC_134786.1:46296105-46301105 GCF_046742065.1 Oratosquilla oratoria
CTTACTCTCCGACTCGCCAACACTCCAAGGAAGTAGCACTCCTTCTACGAGTCCTCCACATATATCAAATATCTTCCATATTGTAATTGTTCTTACATTGTTTGGGTACACATATTCATACTATTTCTTTGTTCACAACTCCATCATATGCGTCTCCCACCCCATCACTGCCCTCAGCATCATTGCTTCGCGAACCAAACTCCACATTTTCAACTTTGGTAAGTAGATACAATTTACCTTACGTTCACCAAGTGTTTCCAAAGTATTTTAATGCTCTCAGTGTATGAACACGGTCCAGAAGCCCAATGCGACACACGGCTATTACACACGCTATAGTTCCAAGATGTCCAATACAAACTCTACCTCACCTCAACCAGCATCACCCACGAAAAACATACACTCATTTCACATGAGAACACGTTACCTAAATTTAACTTTTTCAACGTCCCACTCCACACGCTTTTGGCTGACGTACAATTCGAAATAGATCGGACAGGCACAAAGGACGATAAGATTAAGATCGCAATTCTCAAATCGAGAATTGACCTCAATGACACGGTATCAGGAAACATCGTACAGAGTGACATTTTTAAAGAAACAAAGACATACGACAACTTTCTCAAACAATTTCAACAGTCTTTCGCCAAATTCAGCCAACTCGGTTCCCTTTCACCACTCTACGCTTTAGCCAAGACATACAACACCGGACCATACACAACAAAAATACGAGCGGTCAAAATAGTTAATGATTTCAAAAGTGAAATTAGGGAAAGCCTCACCCACTCTGCCTGGGTAACAGATGGTGAGATAGACCTCGAACACATCTCATATTTCCGTCTACTCTCACAGTTCCACCCAGACACACTCCAAGCAGCTGGTAAATACGCTTGTACGCCAGGTTCCACCTTAGCAGAATTCTCTAGAAAATTTTCAGAAACCGATCAGACTCTCTCTTCCATCCACAACCAATCTCTTCTTCTCGCCCCTACTCACAGCCTCACAGTAGAGCAGGTCAACACATCTCACGCCCAAACCAACAGATCGAGACAAATGTCACGCTCACGCACACGCTCGCACCATCGATCACCCTCACGAACATCCTTCTGCAATTACTGTAACAAACCAGGACACAGCACGAAGAGATGCTACTATAAATACCCAACACAGCCAACCCGCCACTGCGATTACCACGGTGCATGCTACCACACCACGAAACTTTGTAGAGTTCTCCAAGTGCAAACACAGCAGAAACATGTTTCACCACAACGCTTCCCTAACAAGAAAACACACCATAATACTTCAGTATGACTGCCAGACAGGAGCAACACACGCACCAACACACAAGCTCAACCATACAAGGATTTTGACTTACACCCTCTCCCCGTACCCACCATGACCAACACAGGAAATTCCTCACCTTCCATGGTTTTCAAGGCTAGTGCAAACGGCAGCAAACTAACCATATTCTTAGACACTGGCTCCCCAGTGAACGTAATGGCCACATTCACCTTCGACAACCTTCGTTTGAAAACTATTAGAGTCACGATCCTAGAGCCACCTGATATTCACTTAGCTAACGTCGATGGTGTACCCTTCCCTATCCTTGGTAAATTCTCGTTGAACATATCCATCCACGCTCAATGCCCACCCATCCCTCTTATGGTCTACATAGGCGATGTCTATTTACCCGCCGACATATTTATAGGCTTGACCTGTATGCAATAGAACGACATTGTCATATACCCTGCCCAGCACGGCATCCTATATGCCAACTGTTTCATTCCTGCCTTGAATCCCCCAAACACACAAACTGTCAACAAAACACACGTGACCAACTTAGAGCAGACAGACACAAAACAAAGTCACGTGCTCACAAACTCATGTTCCACCTAGAGATGCAGCTCAAAAAAACCGTCCCGTTTTTTTTTATGAAATACTTAAAAAAAAAAAAAAAAACGAAAAAAAAAAAACAGGGAAATTTTCGTTTTATATATATTTTGATTTTAAATAACTCAGCAAGGAAAATAACCATATTACAACAATTTTTCTATGTTAGAATATCAAATAAATCAGTATACCCCTCACTTAAGGTTTTCTATGGTGTTAGGGCACTTCCATTTTCTGTGGTTTCATGTTTTTATGTGTTTTATTTATTTTATAATGTACAGTTGCCCCACTTAGTTTTGGCACAGTTTTAAAAATGTTCCGGACGAGAATAGCAACTCGCCCGGTATTCTTTTTTATTACATTTTCGTGTCTGTTCATTTACATTTTTTTTTTTTTTTTTTTTTTTTTTTTTTGCTAAATAATAAGTACCTTAAAAATGTGACAACGAAATGCTCAAAATGGTGTAGCAGACAACACCTTTTTCTTGAATTACTAATGACATCTATCACACTTATTTGACAAGTAATACAATTAATATACGTTGCAGAGGAGAGAGAGAGAGATAGAGAGAACGCAGGAATCCGTTCACGTAGTGGTCAATGGTAGACTAACAATCACCTTCAAGCTTTGAGTGGTGTTGAGTGCAGTGACAAACTAACCAAAACTAACTCGTATACATATAAGTTATGTTATAACCCTATTATTAAAGCAATTCTTTTCATTTATCTATTCAGCAGAGGGCTTGTGATCCAATTATGTTATGTTAATTGTGATGAAAAAAAAATATTAATCGTGTTTTTTTTTTATAAAAAAACTTGTTTTTTATAATAATTTTTTTTTAATCTCGTCCAAATTTGTTCAGATATTAAATATTTAGTATATAAAAAGAGGTGCAAGTATGTTATTCATCCCTCTACATATGTGCATCTATCTTATTCAAAGAGGCATTAGACAGTATAAAAATAAATAAGTAATTAAACAAATAAAGTCAGTGTCAGATGCTGCAAGCCTGCAACAAGTGTAAATACTGTACATAGGCCAGTATGGCTATTGGCTGGCTACCTTACAAAATTTACCTTTTATCTTAGCATACTCTTCAAAGATTAAACACTCCAATTTCCCATAATGAACCTGGACGTTGCCTAAACACAGATCCGCCACTTGGACAGTGGAAAAGGGGTTAACATAGTAATGGGGGGAAACTGTTGACTCCCCGCCACCCATCAAGGCTCAGAGCTTACTTTCTACCTGACTTTTTGCTCGCTATCCCTTAACTTTAACCTACAATCATATATAACATAATTGGATCACAAGCCCTCTGCTGAATAAATAAATGAAAATTATTTATTTAATAATAGGGTTATAACATAACTTATAAGTATACAAGTTAGTTTTGGTTAGTTTGTCACTGCACTTAACACCACTTACAGCTTGAATCTGGTTGTTAGTCTACCATCGACCACTACGTGAACGGATTCCTGCGTTCTCTCTCTCTCTCTCTCTCTCTCTCTCTCTCTCTCTCTCTCTCTCTCTCTCTCTCTCTCTCTCCTCTGCAACGTATATTAATTGTATTGCTTGTCAAATAAGTGTGATAGATGTCATTAGTAAGTCAAGAAAAATTTGTCGTCTGTTACACCATTTTGAGTATTTCGCTGTTTGTCATATTTTTTAAGGAAGTTACTATTTAGCAAAAAAAAAAAAAAAAAAAAAAAATATATATGAACAAACACGAAAATGTAATAAAAAAGAATACTGGGCGAGTTACTATTCTTGTCCGAAACATTTTAAAACTGTGCCAAAACTAAGTGGGGCAACTGTACATTATGAAATAAATAAAACACATCAAAACATGAAACCACAGAAAATGGAAGTGCCCTAACACCATAGAAAACCTTAAGTGAGGGGTATACTGATTTATTTGATATTCTAACATAGAAAAATTATTGTAATATGGTTATTTTTCTTGCTGAGTTATTCTTAAAAAAAAAAAAAAAACGAATAATATATATATATATATATATATTTTTGTCAAGGCTTTGAAAAAAAAACCGGTTTTTTCTGAATTGCATCTCAAGGACTTATGTATGATTGTAGTTTAAAGTTAAGGGATAGTGAGCAAAAAGTCAGGTAGAAAGTAAGCTCTGAGCCTTGATGGGTGGCGGGGAGTACAACAGTTTCCCCCCATTACTATGTTAACCCCTTTTCCACTGTCCAATTGGCGGATCTGTGTTTAGGCAACGTCCAGGTTCATTATGGGAAATTGGAGTGTTTAATCTTTGAAGAGTATGCTAAGATAAAAGGTAAATTTTGTAAGATAGCCAGCCAATAGCCATACTGGCCCATACACAGTATTTACACTTGTTGCAGGCTTGCAGCATCTGACACTGACTTTATATGTTTAATTACTTGTTTATTTTTATACTCTGTCTAATGCCTCTTTGAATAAGATAGATGCACATATGTGGAGGGATGAATAACATACTTGCACCTGTTTTTATATACTAAATATTTAATATCTGAACAAATTTGGATGAGATTAAAAAAAAATCATAAAGACATTTTTTTATAAAAAGAACGCGATTATTATCATTATTATTATTATTTGCATCTATAGTTTCACCACACCACTCCACTTCTAACATGTCCACACCGAGTGACACACATCACATCCGCAACAGACGTAAGAGTGCAGCTCACATGTCAAAGTCAGCTAGACGCAATACTAAGCACACATTGCGCACCGAAAACACGTCAGCGTCTAACACAGACACTTTACCTCTCATGCAAGAGTACAACCTGCAATCTGCCCCTGTCTCTCAAGTTGCACCTACTTTCATTCCCACTCATGCCGTCATTATCACTTCTAAGAAAGGCCATATGTGCATATTAATTGCAAATGATACAAATGCTCTCATCAATCTCACCATTGGCACCAACATTTGTAACTTCCTTGTATATCCAGCACGTATACATATATTGGAAAACGAAACCCCTTCTCAAATATACACATTTACCTCCAACGTCCTCAACGCACAGGAGACCATTCAAGCATCTCATATAAATCCCGTAGATTTCCCTGATGCTCAAGCTGATTTACTCACTCTCTGTAACAA
>NC_134786.1:46306105-46308605 GCF_046742065.1 Oratosquilla oratoria
ATTTAAATGTTTATCAGATAAATTCATAACAAAATTAGGGTTAGCATGCTTGGACCAATCACTGTCTTTAATTAATAGAGACAGTTTTTTATTAAGTTTCTCGCTAAGAACGTTTCACGCATATCTTAATTTACTATAACACGAAAGTGCAAGTGTAGCAGGAAAAGGTGGAGTGAAGGTGGAGGTAGAATGTAGATTGAGAGAAGCGAGTAAATGCCTTGGTGGATTAAAGAGTGTAATGAGGAATAGACATTTAGGAATGGATGCGAAGAGGAGACTGTATGAAGGAGTGATTGTGCCAACAGCACTGTATGGGGCAGAAACATGGAACATAAGAGAAGAAGAGAGAAGGAGTTTGAATGTGTTTGAGATGAGGTGTCTGAGAAGTATGGTGGGGGTTACTAGGCTAGATAGGGTGAGAAATGAGGAGGTGAGGAGGAGAACAGGGGTGAAAAAGGAGCTGGGAGATAGGGTTGATGAAAGAATATTAGGATGGTTTGGACACATGGAAAGAATGAGTGAAGAAAGACTAGTAAAAGAGGTATGGAAGGCAGAAGTGGAGGGAGTGAAGATGAGGGGACGTCCTAGGATGAGGTGGATGGATGGGGTGAAGGGGGCTTTGGGGAAGAGGGGAATGTCTGTTGAGGAAGGAAGGGAGAGGACGGAAGACAGAGGTGAGTGGAGAATGGTTGTATATGGATGATGATGTGATTGCATGAGGAGGAATGGGCGGGGGGGTGGGGTGAGGTAGTATGTGTGAGCAAATTTTGACGCAGCCCGAAGGGATTTCTCCCCGTCCTCTCCTTATATGCAAGGGGGGACGGAGAGGGAAGGTCGCCGATTAAATGAAGCGGCCTTGCTGTTGATGTGCTGTGTCTTGCGACACTGCTTCTGACCCAGGGCGGTGGACAAGGTGCAGGGATGACCCGTCATCCAGGAGGTGCTCAGATGAGAGGGAGGGTGGGAGGTGTGTGGAGTGTATTTAGGGATGAAATGGGTGGGAGTGTTTTTATGCCTTTCTCTTTTTGGCTACCTCCCTTGAAAGGGGGGAAAAGCCTTGGTATATGTATATGTATGCATGTATAACACAAAAGAAAAGTATTTTACGAATGGAACCTTTTGGTTCTTCCTTACAGTGAGAAATTAGTTGGACTGCCTAATATTCTCAAACAATTCAATATTAATTTGGTATTCAAAAACAACAATACTATAATAAGTAAGCTAATTAAAAATTCACCTGAAGTAAATGAAGGTTGTGTCTACTCAATTCCATGCCTTAAATGTAAAAAAAAATTACAACAGCTAAACTGGCAAAGATTTACAAACAAGGATAAATCAAAACAAATATAGTATAAAGAGTGGGCAAATTTCCAGTGGCCTTTTTGTTCATGCATGAGACCATAACCATCCTATTGACTGAGATAATTCTAAGGAAATGATTTCTTGTAAGTCTTTATTAGAAAGAAATATTATCAAATCCAGCCACATTAAGCATACCTTCAATCAAAATATTAATTTAAGTTTACATTTTTATAAACTTGATGATTTTATTATTCAGAAAATTGTAAAAAAAAAAAAAAAAAAAAAAAAAAAAAATGCTCCACGTGTTACCAGGCCCGGGTGATGTAACGTCATATGATGAAATGTCCTTAAATGTAAACATTTCTCAACCTGGTTATGAAATATCTTGTGTGTCCTTTCCATGTTTCCTAGCTTGTCTACTACTTTATGTATATATATCCACCTATGTGTCTGTCACTTTGTATTTCTTGATGATGTCTTAAATAGATAAAAACGTTCGGACTAAGTTTCTTATTATCCCAGTGTTTTTTTCTGCAAATTATTTTCACGTGTGCCTTGTGAATTACTGCAATACATATATATATATATATATATATATATATATATATATATATATATATATATATATATATATATATATATAATAAATAAATATATATAACCAAAGGGTAACCTGTCGATTATGTTTTCATCTAATATATATACGATTACATTTCTTCATTTGTACATTTTTTTTTCTTCACTTTGTTTTATTCCATTGCTATTGATTTAGTTATCTATTTAATGTTTGATTATTTCTATCTATACAAAATAGGCTTCTTTCTTTATAAGGGAGGTACCCCCATATCCTCCTATCCCATTTTCATCCTACACTCATTTGTTGTCCCTTCCATCTTGGCTCATTGTGGATGAGGTCCTGTCCACGCTAGCGATTTGAACCGCACGGAAATCGCAGTGGTACCACATAGTCAAAGAAAAAAATGCGTGTTGTGTGTGAGCGCCTCTTTTGACATAAATTGTGATTGAATCGTCGCGGTTGAAACCACTAGTGTTAACAGGGTCTAAGTTAAAGTCGATCTCTTTTACCCGTCCCACTGCCCGGATCAGAAGCAACGCATTAAGATATATTTGTCTATTCTTATTTAGGGAAGACTTGGCTCTACAGATCCCTAAATAGAGTCTTCCCCATCATGGCCGA
>NC_134786.1:46316105-46323605 GCF_046742065.1 Oratosquilla oratoria
ACACACACACACACACACACACACACACACACACACACACACACACACACACACACACACACACACATACACACACACACACACACACACACACACACACACACACACGCACACACACACACACACACTTACACACACACGCACACACACACATACACACACACAACACACACACACACACACACACACACACACACACACACACACACACACACACACACACACACACACACACACACACACACACACACACACACACACACACACACACACACACACACATTCTCTCTCCCTCCCCCTCTCTCCCTCTCTATCGTTCACTGACACATCTTCCCTTATTTATGTTTCTCTTTTTTATTCTTATTTCTCTGTTTCTCACTTTAGTTCTCACCTGCCTCTCTTCTCTGTCATCCCCTCTATTCCTCTCCTCCTCCTCTTCCTTCACCTCTTTCTCTTCCTCTTCCTCCTCCCAAACTGACAAAGGAGGTGTTTTCTTTTTCTTACATATTCAAGTCCACAGTTCCTCTACAAAATAGAGCGCTGTGGCACCGCAACACAAACTGGCATTGTAAGGTTAGAGTGTCACAGCAGTGCTATATATATATATTTTTTTTTAGCCCGTGACGTTGAAACGTATGGATACATCTGCAACATCAATTTTGTGACGTCACAGTTCCTGATGCCACTGCAAGGAGAATGCCATTACAATGCCACTGTTCCAAAGTGAAAAAAAAAAAATCCATATCATAATTCCTACAACATCATTCAATCTGAAACAACACACTCTTCCTGAAACATCTGTTTCTTTCAGTTTAGCAACACATATTAGGCAACACCATAAGTCACTTTGTTTCATATGTAATTCTTTTGTGTTGTATATCTTGTAACCAAGACGTAAATAACATTTCTTTCAGCGGTGTCTCATCGACTATTATGTTATGGTTTTATAATAATAAAAAAAAACGTCCTTACAATGTAAATCAAATTGATAAGTATCAATGAATCATTATGTAGGATAACGATTTTTTGGGGGGTTACAATTCACTTCATAAATTTCTCTTACGTATATATATAAATATATATATATATATATATATTATTTATATATATATATATTTATATATATATGTATATGTATATATATATATATATATATAATATATTATATATTATATATATATATATGAATGTATGTATAGATGAGTGGAAGGTGGCAAGGGGACGCAGGATGATGCAGGAGTGAATATTCTCTTATGTTATGGCGGATGTCTTCCTCAGAGAGAATATTGACTTCTGCATCATCCTGCTCCCCTTGCCACCTTCCACTTATCTGTCTCCACTTTATACTACAATATATATATATATATATATGTATATATATATATATATATATGTATGTATATATATACATATATATATACATATATATGTATATATATACATATATACATACATATATATGTATATATATACATGTATATATATATATGATATATACATACATACACACACACACAACACACACGCACACATATATGTATATATATATATATATATATATATATATATATATATACATACATATATATTGTTATATACATATATATATATATATATATACACATATATATATACACACATACACACATACGCATATGTATATATATATATATATATATATACATATATATATATATTACACATATATATAAATTATATATATGTATATATATGTTATACACATAAATATATATATATATGTATATACATATATATAAATATATATATGTTTATACACATAGATATATATACATATATATATGTACATATACATATATACATATATATATATATATATATGCATATATATACATATATATATATATATATACATATATGCATATATATATACATATATATATATATATATATTTATATATATATAAGTGGTAATAGGCGACTTTAATGCTAAAGTGGGGAAGAAGATGGGATATGAGTCATGCATTGGGAAGTTTGGAGTAGGTGAAAGAAATGACAGAGGCGAGATTTTAGTCAGTTTTGCGGAGTACAGGAAGATAATAAAAAAAATTCTTCAAAAAGCGTGTAGGTCGTAAATTGACATGGAGAAGTCCAAATGGAACAACAAAAAACGAAGTAGTGTAACCTGTACTAGGCTGTCGCCAGTGTAACCGTTAAATGGCTGTGGTTACATAAGGTGGACTTAATGCGTGCGAGATCAAATTCAAGCCGGAGGGAATAAGGACGTCGATTCTGAGGTCTAATTGTATGTTAAGATCAATAGTTATATACCTAGTCAATAAATAAGCATGTAAATGAATATGGATTACCAAGAAGATGAAAATTATATAGCAATATTGTCTCCATTGGACTAATCGACCACACCCTGCGTAGTGGAGTATAGTGTATGTGTATTCAAACCTCAATAACCTACTGCAGGACCGGCCTATCCCCTAAAGGAAGATACGGCCTCTGTACCTCACCACACTGGCTTAAACCGGCTTGGTAAGGTTATATGTACGGTGAAGTGGATGTTAAATTTTCAGGGTATGCTGGAATGGCTGTGCATATGAATGAAGTCTGAAACAAGTGTAATTAGCTCGATCATGCTGTCGAGGTGTTAGCATATATTTGCGACACTGATCTACCGCACCTTTGATGTCTGCCGTAGTGGAGTGTGGTTCGAAAGCCATGAAAGTGCTTTTCACTGACCGGGGATCGAACCCTGATCTTCCGCGTTCCGAGGACCACACCCTAAAGTGGAAAAAAAAAGACACAAGAAGTGATGCTACAAGTACCTGCTTGCTCAGGTTTGCTTGTCTTCGCTTGTCCTCCACTTGCTCCGTAGTCCTTTCCATCGATCCCAAGTCCCTCTTCTCCACCCTCCACACTTACCCTCCCTCCATCCCTACCTCACTCTCTCCCTCACTCCCTCTCTCACTTTCTTTTACCTCATTTTTTCTTGTTCTTGATTTTTTCAATATTTTTGTCTTTTTTATTTATTTATTTATATATTTGTTTATTTATTTGTATATTTATTTATTTATTTATTTATTTATTCATTTATTTATTTATTCATTTATTTATTTATTTATTTATTTAATTATTTATTTATTCATTTATTTTTTATTTATTCATTTATTTGTTTATTTATTCTTTTTTTTATCTATTTATTTATTTATTCATTGTTTCTCTGTATCTTATGTTTTTTCATTTTCATCTTCCTAAAGTCTCACTTTCACTGTTACTCTCACTTTCACTCCCACCTCAGTCACTAACTCACGCCTCACGCATTCACTCACGCACTAACCCACTCACGCACTCACTCACGGTTTCATGTACTTCTTCGATCTCTCACATACTCTCCCCATCTCACTTTCTCACATTTGTTCTCACTTTCATTTTTGCTCACTCAGTGCCACCGTGTTTTCCGTAGACCGCCCTCAGACTATGATAGGAAACGAAAAGTGAAACCTCAATCTTTTTCTTAGACACGCAAGGAGATAAGTCTGTAGATGTATGAATTAAATTTACATATAGACGTGGGTATGGAAACTGTTGTGGGATGAGGAGGAGGAAGAAGAAGAGTAGGAGGAGGAGGAGGAAAAGGAGTAGGAGGAGAGGGAAGAGGAGGAGGAGGAGGGGGAAGAGGAGAAGGAGGGGAAGATGAGGAGGAGGAGGTTGAGGGGAGGAGGAGGAGGGGGAAGAGGAGAAGGAGGAGGAGGGAAAAGAAGAGGAGGAGGAAGTTGAGGGGAGGAAGAGGAGGAGGGGAGAAAGATGAGGAGGAGGGGAGAAAAAAGAGGAGGATTAGGAGGAAGAACCGGAGGAGCAGGAGGAGGAAGATGTGGGGATGCTTGGATAATAGTGGAGAAAATGAAAATTGTGTAGGGTATAGGGAATATTTCACAATCCACTATCACCTACAACAACTACTACTACTACTACTACCACTACTACTACTACTCTACTACTACTACTACTACTACTACTACTACTACTACTACTACTACTACTTTTTTTTTTTTTTTTTTTTTTTTTTTTTTTTTTTTTTTTTTTTAACAACAAAATACGACCTCCATCCTCGTGGAACTGTGTGGTGGAAGCAGCAGGATCTGTCTCCCACAGACACAGTTCATTAGCCCCTCTCCCGCCAATGACTGTGGTCGACCACTACTACTACTACTACTACTACTACTACTACTACTACTACTACTACTACTACTACTACTACTACTACTACTACTACTACTACTACTACTACTACTACTACTACTACTACTACTACTACTACTACTACTGCTACTACTACTACTACTACTTTTTTTTTTTTTTTTTTTACTACTTTACGACCTCCATCCTCGTGGATACTACTACTACTACTACTACTACTACTACTACTACTACTACTACTACTACTACTACTACTACTACTACTACTACTACTACTACTACTACTACTACTACTACTACTACTACTACTACTACTACTACTACTACTACTACTACTACTACTACTACTACTACTACTACTACTACTACTACTACTACTACTGCTACTACTACTACTAGTACTACTACTTTTTTTTATATGACCTCCATCCTCGTGGAACTGTGTGGTGGAAGCAGCAGGGTCTGTCTTCCACAGACACAGTCCATTGGCCCCTCTCCCGCCAATGACTGTGGTCGACGACCCTTTTATTTATTTATCTATCTATCTATTTATTTTTGATAATGCCTAATACAAAAGTTAATTTATCCTACTGTCAACCACCGTCTGCTCAAAATCTAGGTTTTGTATATGTGTTGATTTGGGCGGTGGGGACCTGGTACCTCTCAGGCATAGGAGGGCTGATCTTAAGAGTGAGAATGACAGTCTACATTTCATCCATGAAACAATGCTGCTTTTGGGTTGTTGTTTCTTTTCAGCCATTACCTCTGCCAACCGAGCGTAGAATGCCTTTGCTCTAGGACCCATCCCACCTGAAGTCGTAAAGGTTATAGGAGTGAATGAGCCCTGGTCTGCATTCTGTATGCGCTCTTCGTACATCCTGATCTTCTCATACTCGTTCCGGGAGTGGAATGCCTCAATAGTTAGGTTGCTGTAACAGGGGGCCATCGGATCAAATACTCGCATGTCAAAGAAAGCCAATTGTCCCCGTGTCCAG
The DNA here is from genome assembly GCF_046742065.1 of Oratosquilla oratoria. NCBI lineage: Eukaryota > Metazoa > Arthropoda > Malacostraca > Stomatopoda > Squillidae > Oratosquilla > Oratosquilla oratoria. The sequence continues at coordinate 46,321,289 of NC_134786.1, forward strand.
AAACCTCTTGCGCTGACATTCACTATTGCTTCATCTGATGTGTTGGACGTGTAGTATCTGAAGTTCTCCCCTCCTAGTGGGAGTAATGTTGGTTTGATAGTCACATCCTTGCACACCTCCTGAAGTATTTGGGCAGTGAGATCTCTTACCTCATCATGTCGCATGCAAATGAATCCACCCTGCTTGCATATCATCGCATGGTCTGGAGTAAATTGTACACCACATGAGCATCTGTTAGGCAGCCCTCCCAATGGCCATCCATATCTCAGGGCAATGGCATCTGTGAATTCTCTTTTGTTTAAGGTGAATCCCTTTGCCCTGATTAGTAGTGCTGTCAGCCAATTGGACGCCCCAACTTCCTGCGCCATTGTTATCTTTCTTTTTATATAATTCGATAGCCGAGCTAGAAGTGCTTGAAGTTCCTCCTTCTGCCTCTCCTCCCTTCCCTTTGAAATGTTTCTTCTAATTTCATTGATTTCCTCCATAATAGTCTCCTTCCGTTGATCTTGTGACACGATGTTGTTTGTCAATGAGGACGTGAGTTTCATGGAGTTTTGGTGTTCTGTGTCAGCAAGGTTTAGCGGGTTGGAGATACCTAGCCCTCCCATTCTAGGTGGAAATTCAATGAGTTTTCTTTCCTAATCGTTTATTGTCCGTCCGTTGGTAATGGCCGGTATTAGCTCGTTTCTGATGGTTTCTTCAAGGTGTCTTAGTATGTCCGTGATGTTCGGAACCGTCCTTGATATGTAGTTCCACTTATGTTGAACACCATATATGAATGCGGCATATGCCACCTGCGGTTCGGTCTTTGCAAAGTTGGCTAGAAGCCTAACTTCCGCCACCCATTCATTAACATTCTTTTCAACATATTTCTTTTTAAAGGATTCTGAGTCGATCACTGCACCGAGATGTCTTTCCCCCTCTTTTGTTACCTTCGCTTCACTGTTCTCAGAGAGGATTTTGGTATCGTCAAAGTACTCTGGCTTCACTATGAGGACAAACTTCTTTGCATTCGGAATGTAACCCAAGCCCGGGCCGTGTGCCAACACCAGATCCCATTACTTTTTTTAAGTCAGCTACTTTTCTGTCCCCGTGAGATCATCTACATATGCTACTGTTTGACCCTAGTGTCCTCATATTGTATCTTCTGCTGCAGGTGCATAAGGCCGAGCGCGGACATTGCCATGGCCACAGGGTCTCCCTAAGTGGTGCCTTCCACTACTACTACTACTACTACTACTACTACTACTACTACTACTACTACTACTACTACTACTACTCAATCAAGATACGACCTCCATCCTATTGGAACTGTGTGGTGGAAGCAGCGGGGTCTGTCTTCCACAGACACAGTTCATTGGCCCCTCTCCCGCCAATGACTGTGGTCGACGACCCTTTCATTTGTTTATTTATTTATTTATTTTTAATAATGCCTAGTACAAAAGTTCATTTATCCTACTGTCAACCACCGTCTGCTCAAAATCCAGGTTTTGTATATGTGTTGATTTGGGTGGTGGGGACCTGGTACCTCTCAGGCACAAGAGGGCTGATCTTAGGAGTGAGAATGATAGTCTACATCTCATCCATGAAACAATGCTGCTTTTTGGTTGTTGTTTCTTTTCAGCCATTACCTCAGCCAGCCGAGCGTAGAATGCCTTTGCTCTAGGACCCATCCCACCTGAAGTCGTAAAGGTTATAGGAGTGAATGAGCCCTGGTCTACATTCTGTATGCGCTCATCGTACATCCTGATCTTCTCATGCTCGTTCCGAGAGTGGGATGCCTCAATAGTTAGGTTGCTGTAACAGGGGGCCATCGGATCAAATATTCGCATGTCAAAGAAAGCCAATTGTCCCCGTGTCCAGAAACCTCTTGCGCTGACATCCACTCTTGCTTCATCTGATGTGTTGGACGTGCGGTATCTGAAGTTCTCCCCTCCTAGTGGGAGTAATGTTGGTTCGATAGTCACATCCTTGCACACCTCCTGAAGCATTTGGGCAGTGAGATCTCTTACCTCATCGTGTCGCATGCAAATAAATCCACCTTGCTTGCATATCATTGCATGGTCTGTAGTAAATTGTACACCACAGGAGCATCTGTTAGGCAGCCCTCCTAATGGCCATCCATACCTCAGGGCAATGGCATCCGTGAATTCTCTTTTGTTTAGGGTGAATCCCTTTGCCCTGATTGGTAGTGCTGTCAGCCAATTAGACGCCCCAACTTCCTGCGCCATTGTTATCTTTCTTTTTATATAATTCGATAGCCGAGCTAGAAGTGCTTGAAGTTCCTCCTTCTGCCTCTCCTCCCTTCCCTTTGAAA
>NC_134786.1:46346105-46353605 GCF_046742065.1 Oratosquilla oratoria
AAAATGCCTACAAGAACAGGTTGTGCCTAAATTGATTTTGAATAATTGACTGTTGAGGATGTGTCATAAACCCTTTCAAGAGTTTCATCGCATAATCTTACAGATTGATATAACCAAAATTGAAGTTCGTTAATCTTTTAATATTACTAAATCTTTAAAATCAATTTTCATAGAGCCATCCCAGAAAGTTGGAAATATAGACTACTTGATTGTTGTTATAGTAAATTAAGATGTGCGTGTAATTTTCTTAGTGAGAAATTTAACAAAAAACTGTCTCTATTAATTAAAGACAGTGATTGGTCCAAGCATGCCAACCCTAATTTTGTTATAGATTTATCTGATAAACCTTTAAGTAGTGCAACAACATGTGCTTTAGGATATGGTCTTAGTTTCGCAGCAACTCAGCATGAAGTTGATCATGATAACGTTGCTAAAGGGTTTTGCAATTTAGAAAAATTTGGTGACGTCTCTACTCAAAACATCAACATCAGCAAGGGTTTTGTATATGCTTCTTTGTCAATAAATGGTATTCCAAACTGTCCTAAAATATTTTTTAAGTCTTACCTGGAGTTAAAAAGAGATGAAGAGTTACATATTACTAGAGCTGATAAAAGCAATTGCATAGTCATTTTCAACAAATTAGATTACATTCAAAAAATGAGAATATTATTGGGAGACTGTGAAACATATTCAAAAGTCACTAAAAACCCGTTGGAATCCGTAAATAGTGAGTTTAATCGTAATCTTAAAAAGATTTTTAAAGGGCATGAACATCTGATAAAAAAAAAAAAAAAAAAATTGTCCCCTTCCTTGCCTTACATGTATGGATTGATTCAAACCCACCAACCTGGTTACCCAGTTAGACCCATTATCAGTTCCACAGGATCCGTCACTTACAATTTATCCAAATGGCTTGTTACAATTTTGAGTCCTTTAGTAGGTACGATATCTTCTTCCCATGTTGAATAATCTAGAAATTGGTTATGATTTTAAACTAGATAGTTTTGATATAACTTCGCTCTTCACGCGTGTTCCCGTATATGACTTATTGTTATACCTTGAAGAAGAATTATTATCAAAACATGACTTGCCACTTCCAGCTAAAACCATAATTGAATTCATTAAGTTGTGTACTGTAAATTGTAGATTTGTTTTTAATGGTGAATTCTATGTACAAAAATTTGGTATGGCTATGGGAAACCCTCTGTCCCCAGTACTTAGTAACTTGTACATGAAATTCCTTAAGATTAAACTACTACCTAGGATTCTTCCCCACCAAGATGTGTGGAAAAGATATGTTGATCATATTTTGTGCCTGTGACCGGTTAAGCGAAACTTAGGTTTATTCCTTGAAAAACTAAATAAGGTCCCTTCAATTAATTTCACTTTTGAAATAGAAATAGAAAATATATTACCATTTTTGGATATTTTGATTCATCGTAATGGTAGACAACTAATGTCTCATCATATGTCCACTTTTACTCAGTTCATCATCAGAAAACAAAACTTTCTGTGTTTAGTTCCATGTTTCTTAGAGCTTATAGGATATGTAGCCCCGAATTTTTGGATGATGAGCTGAGGAAAATGTATAACATAGCTTCTGAGTTAAAATATACAAAACATTTAGTAGACATTTCTCATAAAATGGCTTACAATTTTTTCAACAACACCTTACACGAAAGAAAGGTATTTTACACAAAGAACCTTTTGGTTCTTCCTTACAATGAAAAATTAGTTGCACTCCCTAATATCCTCAAACAATTCAATATCAACTTAGTTTACAAAGACAACAATACTATAAAAAGCAAACTAATTAAAAATTCATCAGAAGTAAATGAGGGTTGTGTTACTCAATCCCATGCCTTAAATGTAACAAATTTTATATTGGCCAAACTGGCAGACTTACAAACAAGGATAAATCAACACAAAGATATAGAAGGAGTGGGAAAATTTCCAGTGGACTTTTTCTTCATGTAAGAGACTACAGCCATCCTATTGACTGGGATAATTCTAAGGAAATAATATCTTGTGGGTCTTTATAAGAAAGAAACATTATCGAATCCACATATATTACGCATACATTCGATCAAAATATTAATTTAAGCTTAGGTTTGTATAAACTTGATGGTTTTATTATTAAGAAAATTGTAAAAAATGCTCCATGTGTTACCAGGTCCAGGTGATGTAACGTAATATGATCAAATGTCCTTAAATGTAAACACTTCTCATTCTGGTTATGAAGCATCTTGTGTGTTCTTTCCATGTGTCTACTACTTTATGCACACACACACACACACACACACACACACACACACACACACACACACACACACACACACACACACACACACACACACACACACACACACACAAACACACACACACAAACACACACATATTTATACATATATATATATATATATATATATATATACATATATACATATATATATAATTATATATATATACATACATACATATATATATATATATATATATATATATATATATATATATATAGAGAGAGAGAGAGAGAGATATATATAGAGATATATAGAGAGAGAGAGAGAGAGAGAGAGAGAGAGAGAGAGAGAGAGAGAGAGAGAGAGAGAGAGAGAGAGAGAGAGAGAGAGAGAGAGAGAGAGAGAGAGAGAGAGAGAGAGAGAGAGAGAGAGAGAAAGAGATATGTATGTATGTATATATGTCTGTATGTATATATCAATCAGCCAAATCAGCCATCTTACATCCACTGATGAACAAAGTCCTCTTTCATAGCATTTCATGATTAACACAACAGCGCCAACCTCTGCCACGTCATTCCTGCACACCTCTCTATCTCTCCTCTCCACTTTCTGTCTGGTCTCTCTCTTCTGTGCCTCCCATCTCGCGGCGTTTACTCAGTAACATATTCGCTCCATCGCTCATTAGTCATTCGCATTAACTTACCTGCCCAATTCCACTTCCTCTCTTTTACTGCCACCACAGTATCTTTCACTCTAGTCTACTCTCTCTCACCCAACTTTCTCTCTTTTGATCTATCAGCGTTATTCCCATCATTTATTTCTCTATTCTCCTCTGTGCAGTCCTTAGCTTTGTCTCCATCACCTTCGTCAGTTTCCAAGTTTCACAACCGTAGATTATTGCTGGGAGAATGCATTGGTTTAAACTTTACGTTTCGAACATAAAGGTAGAGAGCCTTTCATTATTTTATTATACTAACCAAACACTTTCCAACCAATTGTAATACGTCTTCTTATTCACTATTATAATCTTTGGTCACTTTCACCATCTGACCTAAATAATTATATTCTTAAACTTCTTCAAGACTCTCACTCGATTGTAATCTCTTTATTTTGAACTTTCGTGCTGAACATTACTTTGGTTTTACTCTTACTAATTTTAACCTACTTTGAGACTTTCCTTGTTCAGATCACTCAGTATACCTTGCAAGTCTTCTGCTCTTTCTCAAACAAAAATAATATCATTCGCAAATCTTAGGTGGTTCAAATATTTGCCATTAATCTTCAAACCTTTCTCTTCCCAACTCAATCTTCTAAAAATCTCTTCCAAGTAAGCTGTAAATATTTTGGGTGAAATTGTATCGCCTTGCCGTGCTCCTTTCTTGATCTTGATCTATTTTATATCTTTATGTAGTTGAAATACAGTGGTACTTTTCAAATAAATATTTATAGAACCCTTACAATTTACTCGTTTGTACCCTCCTTGTGTAGCGACTTTAGTATTGCTATTTGTTCTACCGAATCAAAGGCCTTTATGTAATCTACAAAAGCTAAACAAAGAGATATATTGTATTCTATCATCTTCTCCGTTAGTTGGTTTATCGCATGCAAATGGTCTAGAGTCGAATATCCGTTTCTAAAGCCTGATTGTTCTCTCGGTTTGGTTTCCATCTAAAACTTGACTTAGTCTATTTGTAAGGATCTTAGAGAATACTTCATATACATTTGACAACAAGCTAATCGGTTGATAGTTACTAAGGTTCTTCTGGTCTCCTTTTTTATGAGGCAAAAATATAGCATTGTACCAGGATTCAGGAACGTTTTCTTGATATAAACATTGGGTGCACAACTTAGCTAACTTAATATAAAATTGTTTTCCTGTGTCTTTCAAAAGATCTATCTATATACCATATTTCTCAGAGCAAATTCTTCTTCTTTTATAATCTCTGGTACACTATTAACGTCTACAGAGGTATTTACTGACCCAGCTACGGTCTTCGACGAGTAAAGCTCTTGGTAATTTTTTTCTACTCTTTTTTACCATTTTGTCTCTGCATTAAATGATCTCCAAATTTCTATCTTTCAAACATAGAATTTGATGTCTTCCTAAAGCATGTCTGCGCTCGGTCTCTTTAATACTTTTACTTTTTCGAATAGTTATTTCTAATTCTTCGTTTTTTCTCTTTCTCTTCTTTGATCTCTGTCTTTTGTTGATAAGTTTGTTAAGTCCTATTTTTTCTACAGTATTTCGTCTCTCCTGCTTTTAATCCGCATGGTCCTTCTTTTAATTAGGTTATTTGTAGCTTTGGAAAATTTGTTTTCTCTAATACATTTTGTAATTCCTAATCTATTTGCCGACTCCCTAATAATATTCACTAAATTCAAATTCATATCTTCGACAATGTCATCGCTAGTTCTTAGAGCTTTGAATCTATTTTTAACTTCTAACTGATATTTCTTAATATTATCTTTAACCTTCGCAAGGCTTATCTTTTTAAACTCTTTTATTTTTCTCGACTATGAAATTGAATTTAGCTTGGAACCTACTATTCTATGGTCATTATCTATGTTGACTTTATTTATGACTGTAAAATTGCTAACGCTCTTGTTCTCATCTAATATTAAGTATACTTGGTTCTTTGTTGTTTCATTTGGACTTCTCCAGGTCCATTTACGAACTACACACTTTTGGAAGAAAGTGTTCATTATTCTCATGTTGTAGTTTTCTTCAAAATTGGCTACCATCTCAATTCTGTCATTTCTTTCACCTTCTCCAAACTTCCCAATGCATAACTCATCTCCTATCTTCTTCACCACTTTAGCATAAAATTCGACTATTATCGACTTGTACTTACTTTTTTCTTGATCCATTACCTGACTTAAAGCATCATAAAAAGACTCAATTTCATTGTGCATAAACCTGAACTATATTTAGAGTGTACCTTTTACATAGACTACTCACAATCCAAGCTACCCTGTCTGATAAACTACTGATTTTGATTATGTTCCCAGCAACCTCTCCGTTTATCAAGAATCCTATTACACTAGCTCTTTCTTTTCCCTTATTTCTATAGTAGTACAGGTAATGACTATCTTGTATTTGTATCAGCTTTTCTTCCGCTCTTCGGACTTCGCTCAGTCCTACGATGTCCCACTTGATGTAGTCTAGTTCTTCCACTAAACTCTCCAGTCTGTGATCTTCTGGGAGGGTTCTTACGTTGTAAGTGTAGATCATCATTTTCTTCTTGTTATAAAATGTCCAAGACTTGGATCTGCTTGGACAGTGCTGAATCACATTAGGTGGCACACTGCCCATAAACACACTAGGCAATGTGGTTGGACCTTTAGGAGACGATGACCCAACAGGAACGCCCAGTTTTCTTTTGGTTGTGCAATTCATGGTTTCTACGAAGGAATTTTGTCAGTAATTGCACTTCCCTGCCAACTGATTTCTGGTGAGATATTTCTCTGGTGTCACTTTATTCATTATATTTGGTAGAGCAATATATATGTATAAGATTCCCAATAGTCCACGCCGTCATTATGACGGTATCCCATATATCTATGAGGAATTTCCCTATTCGCCATCAGGGACGTGCCAGCTAACAGTGGGTCTTGCGACTGTGTGTGCGGGCTGCTCTTTGTCTGATCCTTCTAACGAAACCTGTTCGATATGGGTGACCCTGCAGAGATTTCCTCTCTATCGACATAGTTTTTGTAGTCATTAATATTTTCAAGCCTATTCACCACGTCAAGGTGTCCACTTTTGGATAGTATGTGTGTGTGATTCACCATGGTCTTGGACCACTTGATGGACTCGTGATCGACAGCTATTTCCGTCCTGGAAGAGAGCTCAATGCTCATATATGACCGATCTATGGGTAATGCTGTGACCTTACACACACACACACACACACACACACACACACACACACACACACACACACACACACACACACACACACACACACACACACACACACACACACACACACACACACACACACACACACACACAGACAGACAGACAGACACACACACACACAACTCCCCGTCCATGAAAGTTGGAGTAACAGCTCGCAGCGCAGCGATACGGATTTTTTTTCAGCCCTGGGCGGAATACCCGTACCGCCGTAATGACAGCCGGAAATTCTAATCACTGCGCCTCGAGGTGGTTTGGTGTGGTGTGATGTGGTATGGTGTGGTGTTTTGTGTGTGTGGGTGTGTGTTTGTGTGTTTGTGTGTTTGTGTGTGTGTGTGTGTGTGTGTGTGTGTGTGTGTGTGTGTGTGTGTGTGTGTGTGTGTGTGTGTGTGTGTGTGTGTGTGTGTGTGTGTGTGTGTGTGTGTGTGTGTGTGTGTGTGTGTGTGTGTGTGTGTGTGTGTGCGCGTGCTTGTGTGTGTATTAGGATGTGGAATCCTGAGTAACCGACACTGTTAGTAGCTACGCCATCTCACAGGCTGAATTCGCCTGAAAGTCAAAACCAGTTCATTCCCTCTGTTCCCGACCAGATCGCCATTGAGAAACTCTTCTCCAGAACTGCCAATTAGCGTCAATTAACTACCTCGGCTTTAGAGGTCATTGGTCCTCGTCTCACCTGTCGTTCCCTCGCGCTAACGACCCACTTGCTGTAACGATACACTCGTTGTAATGACAGGAGAGATCGAGGTACCTTTCATTAGGTCTTACGTCATTTCAGTTTCATGTCTGTCTAAGGTTCCTCCTCTTCTCATAGCCCTGCATCCTCCTTCCCTCCTCCTCTCCTTCTCTCCCCCCTCTCCTCCCTTCCTCCCCCTCGTCCCCCTTCCCCCTTCCTCCCTTCCCCGCTTCCTCCCCCTATTCCCTTTGTCCCCCTCCTCCCCTTCCTCCCCCCGTCCCCTCCCCTCCTCCCCTCCTTAGCCCCTTACCATTCTCCCTTCCTCCCCTCCTCTCCTCCTCCCCTCCTCCCTTTCCTCCCCTCCTCCCCTTGTTCCCTCCTCCCCTTCTCCTCTCCTCTCCTTCTTCCCTCCTGCATCTCCTCCTATCCACCTCTCCTCATTTCCTCCCTTTCTCCCATCTTATCCCTTCATCACCCCTTCTTCCCTCCTCCTTCCCTCCTCCTCTCCTCTTCCCTTTCTCTCCCCCTCCCCTCTTCCTCATCGGCTTCCTTTATGACCTTTTCATCCATCGACAATCGGGTGGCAGGTCATTTGGACGGATGACGTGCACTTGAGGGTCGTAAACGGGAGATATTTTTATGAGATCTTCGTCAGTCTGTTGAAG
>NC_134786.1:46358605-46363605 GCF_046742065.1 Oratosquilla oratoria
AAGCGGATATTCTCACGGGTCGTCTCAGAATAAAGCTCGCTGATTGGTCTGTATGTGCCCCTGCGATGACCAATCTTGCTGTTGCATGCGCTAAATCTACAAACCCTTCTCTATGATTGGTTGAACTTGATGTGTTGATATATGCTGCTTCAATGGATTTTCTTGTCGTCTTTTTCGTACCAATGTATAAGCCTTTGATGTTGTTCCAATTAAGCATATGGCCGTTATGTGTAGCGTGTATTCCTAATGAATTAGATGTTCTGTGGTGTCGCAAGTCATTCTTGTGTTCATATAATCTTTTTATGTTCCCTCGTGATATTTCTCCGAAGTAGACTGCGTCATACCCACCTCATGGAATCTTGTAGACCACACTGTTTTCATTTTTCTCTCTTGTGCGCTGTTTATTGGACAAAATATCCCTTGGTTTCCGTCCTGAAGGGATTCGAACCGAGGCTAGCGAGAACGCTATGCCAACGCTCTACCGACTGAGCTAACGGGCCTATGTATATATATATATACATATATATATATATATACATATATATATATATATATATACATATACATATACATATACATATACATATACATATACCAAAGGCTTTTTCCTCCTACACGGGGGTAGCCAAAAAGAAAAAGGCATAGAAACCATTCCCACCCATTCCATTTTCCATATATTCCACTCCCCTCCACCCTCCTCCCTCCCTCTTATCTTGGCACCTCCTAGATGACGGGTCATTACTGCATCCTGTCCACTGCCCTGGATGAAAAGCAGTGTCGCAATACACAGCACATCCACAGCAAGGCCGCTTCATAAATTCGGCGACCCCCCTCTCCGTCCCCCCATGGAGAAAAGGAGAAGATGGGGAGAAATCCCTTCGAGCTGCGTCGATTTTTTTCTCATACATACTTCCTCACCCTCCATCCCCCACACCCACTCCCCCTCATGTATCACAGCATCATCAATACACAACCCCTCTCCATTCACCTCTATCTTCTGTCCTCTCCCGTTCATCCTCCACAGACATTCCTCTCTTTTGTAATGCCCCTTTCACCCCATCCATCCATCTTATCCTAGGATGCCCCCTAATATTCACTCCTCCACCTCTGCCTTCCACACCCCTTTTATTAGCCTTTATTCACTCATTCTTTCCATGTGTCCAAACCATCCTAATACTCTTTCGTCAACCCTATCTCCCAGCTCCCTTTCCACCCCTGTTCTCCTCCTCACCTCCTCATTTCTCACTCTATCTAGCCTAGTAACCCCTATCATACTTCTCAGACATTTCATCTCAAACACATTCAAACTCCTCTCTTCCTCTCTTATGTTTCATGTTTCTGCCCCGTACAGTGCTGTTGGCACAATCACTCCTTCATACAGTCTCCTCGTAGCATCCATTCCCAAATATCTATTTCTCATTACACTTTTCAATCCACCAAGGCATTTACTCGCTTCTCTCAATCTACATTCTACCTCCACCACCACCCCTCCCTTTCCTGCCACATTTGCACCCAAGTATCTAAAACTATCAACTTCTTCCAGGCTTTCACCCTTAATGCTCACTTCCATCCTGCTGTCACTCTCTCCCCTTGTACATCTCATCACCTTAATTTTGCCCACATTTATCTTCATCTTCCTTCTTTCACACATCTCAAACTCTGTTACTAACTTCCTCAACCCCTCCTCTGATCCTGCTACAAGCGCAGTGTCGTCCGCAAACAACAGCTGGCTCACCTCCCACTTTATTCCATTTTCTTTAATCATCTCCAACCCCTGACCCACTACCCTTGCATTCACTTCTCGCACCACCCCATCCATGTACAGATTGAACAGCCAGGGTGACATGACATATCCCTGGCGAAGTCCCATCTTTACCTCAAACCATTCACTCTCTCCATTTCTAATCCTAACACAAGCTCTACTACTCTCGTAAAAACTCTTCACTGCCCTTAACAACTTTCCTCCTATCCCGTATATCTGTAGTGCCTCTCACAGTGCCTTCCTGTCTACCCTGTCGTAAGCCTTTTCCAGAGTCCATAAAACCCAAAAAAACATCCTTACCTTTTCCTATAGCTTTCTCACATATCTGTCTTACCACAAAAATCTGATCTACACAACCCCTACCTGTCCTAACCCACACTGTTACTCACCAATTACTCCCTCTGTTCCTCTCCTTATCCTCTCAATCAAGACCCTCCCATAAGCCTTCCCAACTACACTCAACAAGCTGATCTCTCTGAAACTACGACACTCACACTTGCCACCCTTTCCCTTGTAAAGCGGAACTATACAAGCACTCCTCCAGTCCTCCAGCACTCTACCCTCTCTTAAACAAACATGGAATATACTCACCAGCCAGTCCACCATAACTGTACCTCCTTTCTTCAGACATTCTGCATGGCCATCCAGACCAGGTGCCTTACCTGCTTTCGTCATCTTAACAGCTGCTTTCACTTCATTCTTCCCTATTTCTCCTCCATATTCCTCATTTATCACTCTCATTTTCTTAGCGCGACCCGCAGCATCTACCTTTCTCTCCCTATCCTCCTTCACATTTAGCAACTCCCTAAAATACTCTGCCCGCCTTCCTCTCACTGCCTTCTCTTTCATTATCATCTCTCCATCTGCACCTTTTACCTTTTCTTCTCTACTTGATTCGCCTCCTCTTTCTCTTTTAATTTCCTTCCAAAACATCTTTTTATTACTTTCAAATTTTCTGTCATATTCTTACTCCATTTCACATCTGCTCTCCTCTTTGCTTCCTTTATCTTATGCTTAACTTCCCTTCTCTTTACTTTGTACCTCTCATACGATTCCCCCGTCCTAATTTGTAGCCAATCTATGAATGCCTGCTTCTTCTCTTCTACACCTTTCTTTGCTTCCTTATCCCACCACTCACTACCCTTCCTTCTATTTCCTCCCGCCCTCCTTGATCCACACACCATCTTTGCAAAGGGGGGGTCGCCGAATTTATGAAGCGGCCTTGCTTTGGATGTGCTGTGTCTTGCGACACTGCTTCTGATCCAGGGCAGTGGACAGGATGCAGGGGTGACCCGTCATCCAGGAGGTGCCAAGATAGGAGGGAGGGAGGAGGGTAGAGGGGAGTGGAATATATGGGAAATGAAATGGGTGGGAGTGATTTCTATGCCTTTTTCTTTTTGGCTACCCCCCGTGTAGAGGGGAAAAAGCCTTTGTTATATGTATGTATATATACATAAATACATACATATATATTATATATATATGTATATATAATTATATATATATATACATACCATATATATATATATACGTGTGTGTGTGTATGTGTGTGTGTGTGTGTGTGTGTGTGTGTGTGTGTGTGTGTGTGTGTGTGTGTGTGTGTGTGTGTGTGTGTGTGTGTGTGTCTGTGTGTGTGTGTGTGTATGTGTATATATATATATGTATATATATATATATATACATATATATTTTATATATATATGTATATATATATATATACATATATATATATATATACATATGTATATAGAGTAAATACATATAAATATATTTGTGTATATATATATATATATATATATATATATATATATATATATATATGCACTTTTTAATGAAAAAAATATATATATAAAGATAGAAGGAACGAACGCAAGACCGGAAGAATGAAAGAAAGAAGGAACGAAAGAACGAAATAAAAAGCGGCGGAAAAACGAAATTAGGAGAGAAAGACCAATCGACTGAAAGAACAAAAGAACGATTGTCAGAAACGAAGAATGAGAGAAATAACGAAGTGATTGAACGAAGTAAGAAAAGACGGAAAGGAAGAACGAAAGAAGGAACGAAAGGAAGAACGAAAGAAGGAACGAACGAAAGAGTGAAGCAACATCTAAACGCAGAACGAAACGAAAAGAAAAGGAAGCAAAGAAAAGAAGCCAACAATCACGGTGGTGGTGGGGGAGGGAGGGAGGGGCTTACAATGAGGCTCACGCATCCTCTGCCCACCTGACGAGAGACTCCAATGTAACACTGGTGTGGTTTTGAAAAACACCTCCCCAACTCCCGTGCTTTCATTTCTGGTGTTCAACACGAATGAACACCAAACGAAAAATAAACCCCTGTGGTGAATATTGCATCATTGAAGTCTGTGGCGTCACGAAGAGAGTCTTCTGTCTGACATCAGGATCTGTGACGTCACGAACAGTCAATGACGTCATGAACAGTCTTCTACCTGACGTCAGGATCTGTGACGTCATGATTTTTTTTCCTGACGTCAGGATCTGTGACATGAACACTCTGTGACGTCATGAATAGTCTTCTATCCGACGTCAGGATCTGCGGCATCATTAGCAATCAGTGACGTCTTCTACCTGACGTTAGGATTTGTGATGTCAAGAACCTTCTGTGACGTCATGAAGAGTCTTCTATCTGACGTTAGGATCTATGACATCATTTGTTCTACTAAATAGTAAAATTGCTTTAACGCGTGTGGGGGAGTTCAAGGGTTAGTGTTAATGAGGATTAATATATTTCTTAACTTGGTTTCGTGGCAAAAGGGTTTAATCAGCTGATGTGCGGTCTTTAGATGGAAGAGGTTCAAGGCTTCATCTTGGTTAACTTGTTTAACTTGGTTAAGTCCTTTGGACGTTGCGTTATGGATAGTAATTAGTTATTCAATCAAGACATAAGGTGCCTTTTGCCCCCCCTAAAAAAAAAAAAAAAAAAAAAAAAAAAAAAAAAAAAAAAAAAAAAAAAAAAAAAAAAAAAAAAAAAAAAAAAAAAAAAGACAAAAAAATTAAGAGAAAAAAGAAAGTCACTTGCCAAGGTCGGTGATACAATGACTCACTGAATCGAAAAAAAGGTCACACTCCAGTAGTTAAAAAATCATAATATTCTGCATAATTTTTTTTAATAAATTAGCAAATAAACAAACAAACACGACCTAAAACATGATCACCTTGTCAGCAATATCCAAATGTTCCAGAGAATAAAATATTTCTATATTGAATAAAACCTTTGA